>NW_023276571.1:0-600000 GCF_013357705.1 Chelonus insularis | reverse complement strand
CGTCATATCCATTCCACTCAGACGATGTCTGTGGATGGATTTTTTCTTTCACTTTGTGATTTAATGATTTAAAAATAAAACCAGAAAAATGCGAAAACATATTTACAGAATTTCTATTAAATATATCAATTTATTAATAACAATATTAACTTGAAGTAATTCTCATACTGTCGATTTATTTTCAAATAATATATTTTCCATTTTTTTTTGACACTAATAACTAAAAAATTTCCAAAAATAACACTGAGAAATTTTTTTGGACAAGTCACGGGACAAATATTTAATTTATTAATAATTTTACTCATTATTCATATAATACTTCATTGATTGAGAATTATATTAGACATTTCTTTTTATTTTTTTTAAATAAAAAAACTACTTAAATGTATTAAATTAAATTAATTGCCTATCAAATTTTTCTTTACAATTAAATCGAAAGAAAAAAAACAATGTCTCAGTGTACTTGATAAAAAAAGTAAAATAGTTTATTATCCTATAATGACTTGATCATTTTTCAAACCAGAAATAAGGTATCATTGATTGACATGTTATTAAATAATATTTTGAACGATAAAACATGTATAAATAAATATTAAACAAATTAAAAAAAAACGAAGCTTAGTAGATAATACAAATAGTAAGCAAAAAAAAATAAATCTATTTATTAATAAAATTAATTAATTTAAAAATATTTTTCTGACATGTTTTTAATGAGGGAAAATAATGAAAAAAAATAAAAAAAACATTTTGTTCTATTGAATGAAAATTGTATTTATAATTAAGTATAAATAAGGTTTCATTACAAAATTAATAATAGCAAAAAAAATGTAATTATTAAACAATAATCAACGACGGAGCAAATTAAGCTAATGTGTGTAATTTTGTGTTAGTGTATTTTCAGAATGACTTACCTCTCGAGGTATTCTTTGAGGCTGTCATGTCTGTTAGCATGCATTGAGTTGTGTGTTTAACATTCATCATATATATTGTTTTATGTAATGTTTATTTGATGTTGTTAGCTTCCAAGCTCTGATGATGATTGTATTTTATAATTATCAAAATAGAGATGCTGATATGAGAATTCTTACCTCCTCATTGCAGTAACATCACCATTTGCTGCACTGAAGAGAAGATTGACAATCGATAAACCTTTAGTTTCATACTTATGTCTTCGAGGATCTTTCTTATTTGTAGCGTGTTTCAAGTTGTCGTATCGATGGAAGTTAAATTCGTTGACAAGTTCTTCACAAAATTGAACACCTCTACATGAATTTCCAAGAGGATCCAGAGGAGGTGACCAAGTACAGATACCCATGACATTTGGAATTACAACCAGAAGGCTACCTGAGACTCCAGACTTTGCTGGGATTCCCACCTAAAAATTTACACCGCTTATTAATTAAATTATTTTATATTTTTTTAAATTTTATTAAATAAATAGAGAAAAAAATTATTCCAGAATCAAACAACTATTTACGATTTTTTTCTTATTTTTATCTGATCTAAATAATTTATATTTAGGCTCTAGGCAACCATTTTTGCCTCAGCGTAATTTAAAAATTTTGAATACATACTCTAAAAGCAAATTGTCCACTGTAATCATACATTCCACAGCTATGCATAAGACTTAGAACATCTCGAACACTTTCTGGTTTTAGAACTTTTTCTTCAGTAATGGGACATATACCACCATTAGCCAAAGTTGCAGCCATCACTGACATGGCATCACAATTGGACTCCATAGCACAGCATTGGAAATAAAAATCCATGATATCACGGAGATTAGTTTTATCAGGATAACAATTGTGCTCTCTCATATAAAATCCAAGGGCGTAATTTCTATCAGCAGCTTCACGTTCAGAAAGAAAGACTGCATTGTTAAATCCTAAATTTTCTCCTCCAGCCATACGTTTAAAGCAGTTCATCGTGAAGTCAAACTTTTCAGCTAAGGTCATTTCTGGTTTTATTAGACTCTTCAACAAGGAGCATATTAAAATTGCACCAGCATTTATCATTGGATTATGAGGTTTTTCTAGAAAAATAATTCTTTATTAAATATTGTTGCTATAATCACATTGAAAATTAAATCAACTTTTGCTATTTTAACAGTAATATCATTATACATCATGAAACAACCATTAAACAACAATTTAACAGAATAGTAGTAATTTATAAAATACTCAAACACATCATGGCCTGCCTAATTTTACGATCAGACAATGACATCAACAAAAATAAATGATTACAACTTTTATATGAAATATATACTTACTATTGTGATCCAAAACTAGTTCATTGAAATTCCTTCCAGACGGCTCTTGACCAACATATTGATGAACCACTTGAGGACCCAATCGTTCTAATGCAATGGCATAGGTCAAGGGTTTACTACAGCTCTGAAGAGTGAATGGAATAGCAGTATCTCCAATGCTAAATCTCTGACCATCAATAGTACAAACAGAAACACCCCAGTATTCAGGATTCATTCTTGCCAATTGAGGTATGTAAGATGCTACTTTTCCTTCAGTATTTGATTTACATTTCCAATAGAAATCTTCTATGTGCTTGGTAAAATCAGCCCAATCAGGAATGATAAACTGATGTCTAAATGCTCTTGATATTAGCACAATATTTGGAGTCACAATTCTGTAAAGAACAATAAAACTATTATTTTCAAGGAAATATTACCTGAAAAGTTATAATTTATTGATGATTTATGATCATTTTTAGTTTTATTATTTATTTACTACAATAAATAGCATTTTATTAGCACATATAAATCTCTGTTGACATAATAAATAGGAAAAATAAAAAAATTGCCCTCAATTATCTTTATTTACCGTCTAAATTGCTCTCGATCAAGCTTCTGAGTCTCATGTGATACACCTTCACTCCCACCACATTTCAAATGCTCAGCTTTCAAATTGTCAGTTAATTCTTGCAGCCTCGGATCATTTTTTCTTAATCCAGTTGTCCTCAAAGCCTGAAAAATATAGATTTTAACAATGTAGTGTTAATTATAGGGGTTTGACTTAAAAGAAAATTCTAAAAGAATTTTCTCATTCTGTGTTGCTCCTAGTCACATCTTTAAGCTCGAAACCAGACTTACGGATGTTACTTAATCTCTACCACTTTCTTTTCGAAAAGCTGCCATTCATTGTACAGTTCTTTCATGACATTCCTTTTAATACCTCAATAATAATAACTTACCCTAATATCTAAATGTCAATCCAAAAGTCAAAAATTTCTTTTATACCTGATTGAAAATTCTAACAAAAAAAGTTAAGCTAGAATTCTATTCATTATTCAAATGTATTTCTATGAAACCAATTGTCACTCTAATGTTTAACCTTATAATCTATTTTACTCCAGGTCTAGACTAACATTGAATATTGTAGAATAATGAAATACTTGCTTTTAAAAGAACCATGAAGACATACTTGACTTTTAGGGATACCGAGAGATGGTGAGTCTTAATTAACTCAAACTGACAAATGCATTCACTTAAATATTCTTACCTGTAGAAAAATCTTAACAACTATCTTAAATGTCGGTTTTAAACTTTTATAAAATCTAAAGTATTTGTTGATGAAATATACTTACAGCTAAAAATTTTCCTACTGATAGCAAGTTAGTCTCTTCATTTTTAAACATGTCGAATAAGACATCCTCAGCATTAGCTCCATGATCTTGATCTTTCGTACTGAAAATTCATAATTAAAATATTATAATAATTTTTTTCTATTTAACCACGAAAATTTTGAATAAAAAAAATAATTAAATTGAAAAGTTGCTTTGAGAATCTGAAAAAAAAATAAAAAGTTATATAAAGTACATCGAAAGCCAAGGCAAAACTTAAGCTTAAATATATACATTATTTTAATTATAATTTAATAAACACTTATCTTGTAGTGAACATAATTGATATAATTAAAATAATTTTTATTGATAATGAATTATGTGCAGACTTGATTGAAAAAAATTTTAAATAAAATTTACATCAATTTCTAGAGAAAATAATGGAAAAATAATGAAAACTTCTACAAAACTGAAGACAAATATGAAATGTTTCAAAATTCAAATCCATTGAACTTAGAAGTATACTCATAAATTTGATATAACTAGGATTTGAGAAAATTAAAGTGCATGTCTATTTGGTTTTCCATGCAATGGTAGTGCATGGTACTCACTACATATAGTGGCTGTCGTGAATGAAGCTGTAACCACTGAAAACAGTTCAAGAGACGAATTTGATTGTTAGAATACTTTATTCGAATGAAATTTTATTAATATAATACTGTAAAGATCTCATATGTATTTCTAAAATATTATATTTTATACAACATTTAAATTAATAAGATGATGATTATAGATTTTTTGATTCTATACACACGAGTCTGCAATATATTTATAGCATATCAATTTTTGTGGTTTATTAATAAGTATATTTTATTCACAACAGATAATTAATATTAATTTTTGTCAATATCAAATTATGTACACATTTATAATTTAATAATGAATTAAAAACAATACCGATCATGTTGTAAAGTGTAGTCATGGGCATCAGTTAAAGGGTGTGCAAGGTCAATGTATCTTGCTGATCCAAGTTTCTTCGATGCTGGCAATACTGATCGTTTCTATAAATAAATAATATAAAATAAATAGTTAATAACAATCACATGAAAATTTCTATTAATAATATAATGTTTATGAATAATATGTATTATTACAAGTAGATTAAGATATGTTAAAAATTGAGTGAACATCTTGTCTTAAAAGAACCTACTGAATGTCTGTAAATATAACATCGCTTTTTGTATGTTTTTCTAACAGCATTCAATTTTTATTCTTTTATTTATAGCTACTGTTATTAGCATATTTAGCAGTGCATTATAATAACGATAATGACAATAATAATAATAATAATATTTTTTTGTCTATTTATTGGTATTCAAAATGATGATTTGTTGTGATCTTGGTAAATTTGTAAAACAATATAAATAATAAGTTGAAAAAAATCTGAAAAATACAAAAATAATTATTAACTTTATTCATGTAATAATTATTCATTTTAATAGCATATTTTTTATGTTTCAATTTATTATAAATATTTGTTTATTAAAATTATTATTTTAACAATACAAGAGCCCCCATTAGCATCATAAATAAAATTTAAATAATTTTATCTTTTTCTCTTTGAATAAACGATATTGATGAATTGAAAAAATTTCAAACTACAATAAATCAATAAAATGATAAATAAAATTGAACAGTAACTGAAACAAACATGTCACGTGTATTCTGAAAAAGGGGGATCATCTGATTTCAAGGGGTGCGTTATTGACTAACTGCCGGGTGGCCAAGGTTATTGATCGTTAGAGCACTTAATGTCCTTAACTTATTATTCGATACAACCGAAACAGGAAGTTTAAGTTAAAATATAAACGTTTTTGCAAAATGACGAAGAAAAAAAAAAAAATAAATCAAATATTTAAAATAAATGAATGAAGAATAAACACAATGTATAATGAAAAGTCTTTCGAGATCGAATTCTTAAGCAATTGAGCCAAATTGTTTCAATAGACTTATTGGAGCCTTTAACAAAGTACATATTTATATTTACTATTTTATCTCGTGTTCATTAGATCTTATGATCTTGAGCTTATATTATTTTTACCACCGAATAACCGTTTTAGCTATCGCCCACGTGGCTAGGGTATAACAGCGTCAATTAACATATATCTTTTTAGACAAATATTGTCTGGTATTTGGCTTACCCTATTACTTGTGTGTACTCGTCGAAAAATGTTGAGTCCTATTTGAGTAAACCGGTTCATTTTTGCACCACAAATCACCACTTCTCTTAACATATTTGTCACTTTTGTCACAATTGAATCTCAATATAACCAAATAGCTTTCAAATTGTTTACGTTAATATTAAAATTTAATTTCAAAGATGATTTTTTCAATCAACGTCGTTCTGTATTGATTTTAAATAAATAAAAAGAATTTTAATTGAATTATAATATATAATTGATATCGGCTTTATTTGAGCTGTTTTCTCACGCACTCTCTCTCACTCACACCAAAAATTCAAGACGCATTAACGTCTCAAAGGTCCAACGACTAGAATACTACTACATTTATGAGAGTCAGGTCATCATGAAATATACCTACTACCACTCGGGACCAAAGGAAAATGAAAAACTAATTCGGAGCATGCGCAAATTTCAAAATATAATCGTTGACATTTTTCAATGTGTACAAGATACGCTTATGTGATACAGCTGACAGATTAATAGATATTTAACGATGAATGATAATATAAAAATAATTCTGCAATTGTCAATTCCAATTCAATTCAAACAGGATTTTCTATTGAATTCTATTGGTTTTATTGAAAGTCCTAAGATCATCTTGTGGAAAATTATCCAAGTAATTGATGTTAGATCCAATTTTGCACACTCTGTAGTCTCTTGAACATTCTCGAATCAAATTATATTGATTTTACGTTAGATTTATTTCATTTCAAGTTCAGCAACTTGAGATGAATTGGAAATTAATGGAAAATGATAATAATATTGAAATTCCGTAAAATAATTTGAGTTTTTAGTTAAATTCAAAGTTATTATCACGTATGAAAACAGTTTATATTTCAAACAAGCCCCAATGTATGTAAGTTTAATATTTTGAATCAGAAGTTCATAGTCGTAAAGTAAAGCTTTTTCACAAGTGTGCATGGTTTATATACAAAGTATAATATTTATTTTAAATTAACAAAATTAAAAACAATGCAATTTTCTTTCAGTTGTTGTCTTCTAACAGTTTTTCAACGTGTGCTTGAGTGTGATGTAATTGAAAAGAGAAATAAGGTATTTTTGATTATTTATTTAGTGTTATTTATTACTTTAGAAAAGTATTTTTTATATTATTACAAAAATCGTAGAAAAAAGGCTCTCTTAGGATAGCCATAAACGATTAAAAATGTTATGAAAAAATTATCTACATCTGGTATCTGAGATCAACATTAAAATGACATGAAAATTTTGATATACATTAATTAAGTTTAGTATAAAATACTTAAAAGTCCTAGTTTGTATTACCTATTAAGAAATTATTTTTAAATTCAATAACAAGTGTCTTTTAAAGATATTAATTTCTATATTTTTTTTTAATTTTATAAAATAATGTCATTTAATAAAAGAATATATAATTAATTTCATTTATTATTACATACATTTTTGAATAAAAAATGATCTTAAATATTAAACGATTGAGATATAGATATTAATTCCTTTAAAAGATACCAGTCAATTGTACCATTGACAGCACAATTTATAAACAAAAGTATAAAAATTATTTCTAATATAATTATAATAATTACAATTATTACTATAATAATACTTTGGTTATTATTTCTTGATATCCAATGTATAAAATTATTGTCCTTAGATATATACAATCCGCTTATTGTTTATGCGTGCACAATAACTTTTTGATTGAACTTTATTCTTACAACAAAGGGAGAAATATTACAATATTTTACGTTAAATAAAGCTCTAAAAATCAGTCGAAATATCGTCTACTATTTCTGAAGTATATTCTATCTTTATATCACTATTTTAATTACTGCTAATATTGTATTAATTATAATTTGTTCAAAATTAAATCTAAATTTGTTTTTTTTTGGAATTTTATCTGATAAATAATTGCTTTAAAAACTTCATCCATTTATGATGATTTCATTTAAGATTAATCTTAATTTAAAAATGAAATATTCCTCCTATAAATATAAAAATTAAATCGACATATTATCAAAAAAAAATCACAAAAGTTACCGAAAAAATCATCAACTAATTTTGAACTAGACAAAAAATTACTAGATTTTTATTAAAAAAAATTTTTTTTGAGCGTTTTAAATAAATATGTTAAAAAATGTACCCTACAGATAATCCTTGTGTTAATAATTCACATTGAAAAAAAATAATCAATCTTTTTGTGCAATTAATAATTACAAATTATTAAGGATTATCAAATGAGCTTACATACATTGCTCTGACTTGTTCACTTATAGAGCCTCTATTGATCTTCGTTGTATCTACTACTTTATTATTAAACTATAATTATTGCTTAAAAATGATTAAATTACAGTATCTTGATAAGCAGGAGGTCCACTTAAGACGAATTGACGTTGGCTTTGTCTGACAACATCATTTCTGTTTGGAACTTGTGGGGTAGCTCGAATACCATGATAATTACTATAACTTGATCGAGCACTTGCTGGTCGATTGCTGTATAAATCTTCAACATCTTCAGTATTCAAGCTTTGAATACTAGTTTGTTGAAATGTTGGATTGCTTTGTCCTTGCCACTGCATAGGATTCGTCGTATCATTTGACCAATTTTCTGTAAGATTTCTTGTAGAACTTATGTTATTATCCCAATTTTGACATGGATAGCTCACTATATTATTCATATTGGAGTAACTTGGATCTGGTGTCCATAAAGTAGGTGATGATACTGCCATATTAACAGCTTCAGGTTGCCAATTTCGTTCTCGATCCCAAGTTCCAGCTATTCTGTCATAGTTGAGTGTAGTTTGAGACAAGGTAGCAACATTTTGACTGGTTAATGAACTTGGCATTGTATTAGCATAAAGACTCTCTTGATGATCCATTATTCGATTGACTGGATTTTTACGACGTGATTGACGAACTGAACTTCTTCGACTTGATCTTCTAGTTCCGTCACGAGAAATCACAGACCGTCTTTTAACACGCCGTGGAGTCATGGGCTTTGGTGAAACACTTTCATCATGGCTTGGTGGCTCTGGTTGTGAATATTCTATGCTGTATAGTGGACGAATTGGTTTTTTCCTTTTTTTAATTCGTGCTATAAAAAAAGTTTATAAGTTTTTGAATTAATTTTTATATTTAATCTTTCAATTGAATATGTTAAAAAAAATTTATTCATTTTATTTAAGGTGAAGATATTATTATTATTATTATTTCGAATAAACTTTAAATAATAAATTTTTTACAGTAAATATGAATACTTTTCTTTTTATTTTTCATTAGAAAATATTTTTTATTAATTATCCTCCCAGTAGTATCTTCACCTCAAAACAATAGGATTACCCACAGAAAACCAAGTTAAAAAAGTAGTAAAATTAAGGATCAAGAAATAAAAAAGCCAAGCAATAGTATATTGTTTGAAACTGCATTATTTATTCTTGCAATCTTAAAATGCATAAAAATTGTGTAACAGTACACCAAAATAAAGCCAATATAAATCAATTAACCATTATCTACATCTCTATATTTGTAGCTAAAAATACTTTTTTTTAAATGCAACGATATTAAAAAAAATTACTCTTAAAAATATAATATAAAATATATATTAAATTAAAATCTATCACTTGAGTTACTAAAATTATTACGTTAATAGAAAAAAAAAACTAAAATAGGAATGTGTCCTTTTTCTATGACATAAATAATGTTATTATGCAAAAAAAAATATCCAATAAAAATTTGCACGACTATTGTTAAAATTTTGATGTAGTGTCAAAAAAAAATATAATAAATCAATATTACTTAGTTATCTAAAACGTGCAAATTCCATAATGTCAGTACGAAAATCATTCAGCACCGTTCAAAAATACATATCACAGAATACATTCAGTAAGTCTATATAGTAGTCACAACGGGAAGTCAAACTACACACTTTCAGTTCAAAAATAAAATTATAGTCATAATATAAGCAATAGTTAACTACAAATTTAATTAAAAAAAAATTATATTAAACGTTACATAATATAGAAAAAAATACAATAATATTACCAGTATATTTTTTATATTTCATTGAATAATACTTATCATCGATTTGAAAATTAAATAATCAAATGTTAATTACTTAAAATCGATTTACTTATAATTATATACTTATTTTATTTCAATTTTGCTTTTATCTTGTCTTAATTGATTGAAAAAATGTAAAAAGAATTTAAATATTCTGGTGATAATCTTTCCATAAAAATTAAATATTATGCATTAGATTTTTGTTTATTTTAATTAAACTACCTAGTTAAATTGCATTCTATTAAGGCCTCTTTTTTTACAACATTAATATTGACTTTTTTTTAAAATTACTATTTTATTATAATTGAATGCTTTTCAGACTTTATCAAATAACTCATTGAATAAAGAAATTATTTTTTTTTTTATGATAAATAGTAAATATCAATTCATCACTGAAAAAATATTTAATATTCTATTTTTATTATTTATTTGTCATTCAAAAGTTATTGTAATGGATCCATTTATTTATTTTGTCACTTAACTGTATCATTTTCAGTGAAACTATAAATTTTGGCTTTAGTAGACATAATGTTTAACTAAATGTAGATATTTTTTTCCGTAGTGTACAGACTATCTTATAAATTATAGATTTCTAATAAAAAAAATTTAACTGTTAAAATAAAAAAATCTCTATGGAAAGACTACCTTAATGCAAAAATAAATAAAATAATAAATAAAGAAATTGCACATGTCTACAAAGAATATAAAATAATAGCTGGCAAGTTAACATAAATAATTTTACTTGTTTTTGTTTTCTTTTAAAGATAAAAATAAAAATTTCTACAACTTGCTAGCATACAAAGACACAGGTCTACTATCTCTAGACGGTCTTTCAGTGCTATCTGATTCTAAAATATTATCTTTCTGTTGATCCATAGCTAAACGTGGGTCTGAATAAAAAGACCTTAGGGGTTGTTCGCGTACGTAATCAGTAAAAATTCTTGGTCGGTATGAATTTCTATTCTGCTTTTGTTGAGGTTGAGAAGTTTTAGCTCTTCGCATAACCGGTGACACGACGGGACTATAAGAGCACGAGTATGGTTGATAAGATCGATTCTTTTCAAATCTTAATTTAGTCGCGTTTTCAAGTGAATCATACTCGGCAGGTGGTGAAATAGGTCGATGTAAATGATCAAGTGGATTGGAATAGTCGTTGTAATCCACATGCTCAAGAATCCGCGTTGAAGCACTGCTCTTGTTGCTACGAGCTGTGTCGTGCATGGTCATCAATGATGTCTTAACGCGTTGCTGATGTGACGAGTAGCCATATTGTGGCTTTTCCACAAGCTTTGGAAGCGTTGTGTCACGATATAAAGAGGATGATTTGTTCGAGCCGGTTGTGCCTCTCGGATAGCTTTGGTAGTTTGGATTAGATTGAGAGTAGGTGGCTGGTGGCAAAGCCGAGTAGCTAACATACATTGGATGCAATGGGGTGTGGCCCGCCAAACCAAAGTCACCACCTCCCACAAAGTCAACTGAAAATTTTATTCAACGTACCATCCACATTAGATATTATTTATTAATTACTTTACAAAAATGTCATCACGACTTTAAGGGGCTTCGAAGAATTCACTTATACTTAATTGCTTTATATTTCATTGAAAATCAATATCATATTTAGAGTTCGTTTTAATTATTAAAAGCCATTTCATTTCCATTTTTTTAATTTAAAATTGATAATAATAAAAGTAATGATAAACAACTAAATGCTATACAATCATTAGCTATTTACATTTTCGTAAAATTGCCAATTATAAAATTTATTTTGAAAAATACAATCAAATTTATTTAAACAAATTTAAACACTACTCATATGTATACTTGAATTTGCATAAGACATGCAAGAAAGCTCTAAAAGTGATAAAATCTTTTACATAAATTATAGCTATTTATAAAAGTGATTTCTAGAATTGTTACTATTTTTTTTTTTTGTTTTTATACAACCCACTTTATTTCCCTCGCTTTGTTTCATTTCATTTGTCAGTAATTGTGTACACATTAATGTTCGTGTTTTTGTGGATAATTGTGGATAAATTCAAACGATTATTTCACAGGATGAATATTAAAATGCCTTAGTATGATACACAAATTATTTATAAATAATTTTTTATACATAAAGATAAAAAAGCAATTAATTTGCTTGGATTGAGATGAATATATTTTTAAAATTTAAAAAACAAATAATAATATTTATCATGAAAATCAATTATCATAATGAAGGATTAAATAAATATAATGTTGAAATTTCATTAGTTTTCATATTATTTCACTAAGCCGTACCATAAATGAATTTTCATTATTTCTTTCTTACAAAATAAATCTATTAAATAATTGTCACGTAATCTGTTCATGCTACGCATACTCGAATGAATGCACGTAAAAAACTAGCCATTAATTTAGACAATGTAATCTTAGTTTACATGTGTTAGATTTTAATACAAATAGCCATTGTCCCGCATGCTACATTTAATTTAATATCTAATCCACGTACTACATACGATAACGATACTGATAATGATATAAATAAATGAAAAATTTTTTTATTAAAATTAGCTAGTATGTAGAAACTTACCAAAAAGGAGGATCAAATCCACCAATGAAATCGACTGCAAGGGATTTAGAAGATACATAAGTGGTATATGTGAAAAGTGATTACCAGTAACAACGTGTGAAGGAAATTTAGTGAGAAGCCGTGAAATTTTTTTCAATTAATTATTATGGAGATTATTTATGAAAAATGAGAGGAAAAAATATTTAAGATAATAATAATAAATAAATATTTTTTGTTCATAAAATAAAATTAAAATGTTTGTATAAAGATTCAATTCATAACATTCTCATAGAGTTTATTTGAATTTTTTCCTCACTATTTCAGTATAAACCTGAGCGCCCACAGTCTTGTTATTATTCTCCACCAAATCCATCAAAACAACAAGGGAAAATTTTTTTTTAATTACAAGTGATTGAAAGATAAATTAAAAATATCAAAATACTCACAACTATCATCTTCCTCAAGGAATGCACGAGTTAAAATGATTCCACCAATAATCGCCAACACCTGAAAGTAAAATTAATGTTCATTGTATATCACTGATACACTGAGTCTCACGTGTCTCATATATCGCATTTCATTTTTTTGCTCTCGTAATGTACTAAAAAAATATTTTTACTATTACTGCTTTAAGAAGAAAAAAAATAAAATGCAAGGAAACACTACTATAATTATTTTTTACTGAATGTGAAATTAGATTTAATTTTTAGAGTGATAGTATCAGAGATGTATTCGTACATGAAGGCACTAAACTTCAATTATTCACTTACTGCTAAAAGACATTGTGTTGACGCATGTAAAATTTCTATTACTTCGTAACTTAATAAACAATCGGTCACGTTATGAGGTCGGGTAGGACGAAGTAACTCTGGCTCAATAATGTCATAATTAGCTTTACATCCTGGGCCATTGACCTGCCACCAGGAGAAGCTTCCAGTTCCAAAGTTTAAAATATCTTTATTCTGTTGGACGAATTATCAATTAGTACAAATATTTTATTATTATGTAGGCCTTTTAATTAAAAATCAATACTTTAGTTGATAAAAATAATTATTATTCAGTGTAATGTTTCAAAAACTGAAGCCATATTTTATGAAATAATGTATGGTTTTAATTATCAATTGAATTACCTTATCTAAAATACCGACATCTAAATAGAAACATATACAAAATATGTTCCATGCAAGCCACAGAATATCCCATATGCAATACTGAAATAAACAATATGTTAAAAATTAATTTATAATCAAAATGTTATCCAGTACACTTTCGTAAATGGGCTGCACATAGGAATACTGAGGAAGAAAAATGCTTATTCTACTTCCAGAAACTAGAACAGGCAAATAGGAGAAATTGTCGTTGATGAACACAATGTTTTCTATTTATTTTTGTCAGTAATGGGAAAGAACTTGGATGAATTAAGCCTATTTACGAAAGTATATTTTAGGGAAAAAATATATGATTATCTTACCGATACGACATATTTAGGCCTATATTGAAAAGCTCCAAAGAAGCCAAGGATCACAAAAATAATATTGAAAAAATTGACCAGTATCGGAGCCCACATGAACCCCAAAAAGTCGAACACTTGACGTTCTATTGTTGTTAACTGAAAATAAAAATAATTAATAATTGATTGTATTGAATAATAAAAGACTTTTAATTTATAGAAATTATGTTCAAATGGTAACAATTAAAATGTCTTGCAACATAACTATATTATTTTTGTTTTCATAAGTGTCAATTGTTTATTTTTATTTTTTTTTCGTATTTCATTGTATTTTATAGCTTCCAATTTGCTTCAATTGCTTGGTCTAAATACTCAGTTAATGACGGTTTCCAAGCTTTCAAATTCTCTCATACTTTATCTACTCTTTTGAACTTAATTACTTTGTGTAATATTCCCCTCAACTTCATTATAATGATTAATGTCATGAATAACAAATTAGAACACTGTTTATTTCAAACAACTCATTATCTAAGTAGCTTCTTATTTAATGTCTAACGACTGATACTGATCACAACAGATAAGGTAGGAAATTTAAGAATGACTCCGTTTATGAATGAGTCTAATTCTGTCATCAAATATAATTTTATTGAAAAGTATTGTATTGATTATTTGTTAATTAATTGATGATCTATTTGTAGAAAATTAATCTTTTAATAATGCTTTTAACATTAAAAAAAAAAACACGTAACCTGTTGTAGTTAAGAGCAATGATCGTGTGAATTACTATCTGGATATTTACATAATAACACTACTATTTATGTCATGAAAAAGGTCAAAGTCTGTTTCATAATATAATAGTATTTTTTCATTCATTTAATAATTATTATTGTAAATAATTAATAATATGATCATAGTTATATCATGTGATTATAATTTTTGGATGACTAATAATACTATTTGATTAATGAAAAGAGGATTAATATTTATCAGTGAAGATGTATTTTTCTAGATTTTAAAACCATAAAATAAAATCAGCTATTCCTTTTTATTTTGAAATTTATTTTTTTCATTCAAAAATTGACTGTAAAAATTTTATATTTTAAATAATGTACCAATGTTTGAATAAATGGTTGATATTACTATTAAAGTATGCCATTTTTTTATATTCATGAATATAAAAATAGCTTCAAGTTTATCTACATGATGATAAGCAACAGATTGTCATTGGCCCTTAAATATATCCAACAATGTATGAATGATGAATACTTAAACGCTTATCTATTATCAGAAGCGTCTGTTACTATCGATGTAATGATTCAACTTGGATTACAAAAAATTAGAAAACTGAGGAAACGTTTCTAGAAAATAAAATAAATAAAGATAAATAAATAGAAAGGATGGAAACCTGTCCAAGTATGTATAGTTTTTTTTATCCATTTTATATACATATATATACATCACTTACAAGTTGCAGAGTACATATTGTCAGTAGAAAATGTCTTTTGCTGCAAATTCCCATGACATTTGTGCGAATATATACGAAAATAAGGCAATAGCCTCTATTATATTACAAACCACTGTAATAAATGATATCTAGAATAAATAGAGTTAAATTGGTTTGAATAAAAACTGAACACACACGTATTATTTGCCGAGGCATCACTATGGTTAGGATTCTATTAGTGACGCCATTTTCAACGCACTTGTTACTCGTCTCTATGCTCGTGGGTGACTGAGAAAACACACTTGTTCAACTAGTTAGTCAGTGGCGGCCTCAGGTGATCATTTTGTCAGGTTTTCAATGTTAAATAATACTAACAAAAATAAACTTATTGCATTTTACAGCTTCTTTATTGAAGAAAAATAATTAACTTATATGCAAAATAAATAATAAAGACGAAAACTTTTTATTTCTTTGTTTATAATAATGTTTTACTTTAAAAAAAATATATTTAGAGTTGTCGTTATTGTTTAATATATAATTACTTTAAATTAAGTGAAAATTTAATTCAGGCGGGATTTTACTAACCTCAAATCACCTCAAATTTTTCTCGTCAAACTGTGCATTTTTTATTTGTTTCTTTCACGTAAAAAATATTTAGGAATATATAGAAAAGTGGTATAAACATCGGAAAATAAAGATTGATAGTACAAAAGTAATAATAATCGTAGAATAAATAAGTTTTCAGTGAAGAGCTCACGAGAAGTGCATCCGCCATGACACCTTGAAATTCACTGAAAAAGTATTTATCCTACGATTATTATTACTTTTGTATTATAAATCTTTGTTTTCCAATGTTTATACCATTTTTCTATATATTCCTAAATATTTTTTACGTGAAAGAAACAAATAAAAAATGCACAGTTCGACGAGAAAAATTTGAGGTGATTTGAGGTTAGTAAAGTCCCGCATAAAATGTAAATAAAAGTTCTGAAAATCATCTCAAATATTCATTTCACAAAATATTTATCGAACTTAAGAAAGAAAAAAACAATTGGACAGTTAAAATAACAATGTTTATGCATCATTACTCGAGCTTTTTTCTCTAGTTACATTTCCTTAAAAATAGACACCGATGAAGTGAATATATACAATTGAAAATTGAGATGAATTGATGTTTAAAAAAATTCGTAGCATCCTTGTGCATTGATCCATCGTGTAATAGTGATAATAGTCATGTGTATTGTGCAACTGTAATGTCAATTAATAAGACATATTATTTTCAAATGAAATTTTTACATAAAATAAAATTAGGAAATAACATATTTCTTACTTAATATGATACATCATTGTCGACCACCAGCTTGCTGAAAGGTAAAATTGATCTCTGCGTACTGCTCTCACTACATCCAAGGCTACTTGTTTTTCATTTTGCTTTATCAGCCTGTCAAGACAATAGTCTAATGATATATCGACGTAATATAATCATTTTCTAACATATAATTTGACATAAAAATGATACTCAATGTCACTATTAACGTGCAAATTCCAAGCAATTAATACATTAAACATTCGTCAGTAAATAAATGAAATCATTCATTACACAGACCTTGGATCAGCTTTAGGTGCAACAGTGATGAAATTTAAATGACCTCCACAATGACTAAATTCGTGACTGAGACTTTCCATCAAACCTTTAAAATTCATTTAAAATGATTCAATGAGATTTAATACAATTCTTTCAGCTTGTATGAATATAAAAAAATATTACTCAAATTATTTTACCAGCAATAGCAGCTTTGGTGCCCATGTATGCATCATCTGTAGATGTAGTTGGAGTAATCCCAACTATGTGAGCTCTTTCCTGTTGAATCATCGAAGGAAGAAAGGTGAGAAGAGTCTGTAAAAAATAATTCCAACCGTTTTGTCATCTTCAATCTTTTTATTAACAAGCTCCGCTTGATAATTAATACTAGTTGATATTTTTTGTGATCACGATATGCATGGCTGAACTGTTTCAGCTTATTTGAAATTAAAAAACCGATATTCATTATTATGTACTATATTTTATAATAATAAATTTAATTTCAAATAAATTTAGAAAATTAATTCAATACTTTGTAGTGTAGAGGTTATTGATAAATTATCAATTTTTAAATGATATTAAGATAAAATAATAAATGTTTTATTAAAAAAAAAACTAATTCTCTAACCCAATAATGACTCATCAACGTCATGCTGACAATATCAAAAACATCTTGTTGAAGATTTCCAGCACATGTAACAAGAATATCAATCCTTCTAACATCTTTTTTTATTTTTTCAGCAACTTCTCGAATTGCATTACGATCCCAGAGATCACATTGGTATGCAAAGACCTTGACTTTGAACTCAGACATATCCTGTTTCCTGTGATTCGGTCCGACATTCTGGATTGCAGAATAATTCTCCATCAGCTCACAGGCCATACTTTTCACAGAGTCGAGGTCATTGTCGACACAAATGAGAGTGCAACCGACTCGTATAAATTCTTCAGCTAAGCACCTGCCTAGTGATGAAGTGGCACCTGTTACCTTTGAGAAAATAGAAGGGAATATATCTGTTATTATCTTCAAATACAATGTAGAATAATAAGAGAAAAGTTACTAGACGAGTATTACTACTACTCAGGAATACAAAGGCTACTATAAGTAAGAGATATATATTTCATTTCAGAAAATATGAATATAACATTCAGATAATTATCATATTTTTGAATTTCACTTTAGATTAATAGAAATTTTTTTTAGAATATAAACTATCTTGGCAAGTAGATATGTAATTCGTACGTTGCTATTTAAATTATGAAGTACTGTTTATAGACTCTGAATATATTCTTAATGATAAATATTCTTTTTTTAGGACATGATTTCCTATTTATGAACTACATTAAATTTTTATGGCTATAAATTCTGATTATTCATTAACATCATTAATTATTAACAAGTTTTTTATTTTTTAAACATTTATGACTAGAGATTACCTATCGAAAAACCTTGTTGATGAATAAAAATAAAAATTATTCATTGTTTTCTGATGTCTAAGTGTATAGATGAAAACATCCAGAACAATTCTTATCTCAATAAAATAATGAACAAAAAGTTTTTAGTCAAAACCTATTAATGATAATGTTATCATTGAAACAATGCATTTAAAAATGAATATTAATGCTTACTGAACACTTCTTATGCTTATAAATGCTAAGACATTGATATCCAGAACTAGTTTTGTTCCAATTAAACAACACATCATTCCAAGTGTTTCTATTTTTGTGTGTCTCACCATGTCAATGAAAATAATTTTATTAATCATTTCATCATTATTGATACTCAATTCATACGTCTACGGTACATTTGATATTAATACTAATCCAGAATGCAATTATCTAAACGAACACGTGATAGATCTGTCAGAGACAGACATGAGACGTTTGAGGAAACCCTTGATTATCAGTGATAAAATATTCTGCATTCATGTGGAAAATAATAACATCTCAGAAATGGCATATAAAACTTTTAATAAAGTACCTAATTTGAAGTACTTGAATTTAGCCGGCAATTTGTTATCATTTGATAAATTAAACTTCAATCGTCATGGATCAATTGAAATACTCGTACTGGATCAAGCTTTAAGAAGTAAACTTGCTGTTAGTAATCGTCGAAATTTATTAAAACATCTTATGCACATGGAAGATTCAAAGACTGAAAATTCTATCACTTTTACACCAGCATTTACTTTACCTAAATTAAAGAAGTTATATCTACGTGGAAATAGAATTACCTCAGTGCTAACTGATGTATGGTTGGACGAACTCTTTCCAAATATCACTCATTTATACCTGAGTGATAATCAAATTTCTAAAACAAATTTTATGAAGTATGTACCATCATCATTGACACATTTATATTTGGATAAAAATAATATTGAAAAAATAGAAAATGTCCCATTAAATACTCTAGAAGTGTTAAATGTTGATTATAATAATATTAATCAACTGTGTGGTTTAACATCTAAAGATTGTAAGGGAATTAAACTGATAGATGCAATTAATTTAAAAGTACTTTCTGTTTCACAATCACGACTTGAACAAATTGATCAAGATGCCTTTTCAAATGTCACTAAATTGGAATATTTGGATTTATCACATAATAGTCTTCAGAAAATAAATAAAACTATTTTTGAACCATTGGTTAATTTGTCATCTCTTCGATTAGATAGTAATCAATTCCAAGTACTTCCAGATTTTGAAAGTTTAACCAATTTATCACACCTCTCTTTTCAAGATAATAAAATAGAATCAATTGATGAATTTGATTTCAAAGGTTTATCAAAATTAAAAGAAATCAATTTGAGAGGTAATGCTATCGTTGATATTCATCCGGAAGCATTTTATCAATTGAATGAATTGGAAGTACTGAATCTTTCACATAATAAATTAAGATTTTTATCAGACAATTGGATTTCACCGCAATCTGTTTTACGAGATTTGGATCTAAGTCATAACTTTTTTTACTTTTTTGACGGATTTGGATTGAGTAATGCTGTTCAATTGAAAAATTTAAATATTTCTAATAATGAATTTACTTCAATATCAATTCCTATGCTTACGTATCTGTCATTTAATGTTACCTTGGAAATTGGAAGTACATGTATCGAATCAACAAAACTTTATTCTTCATCATAAATATTATTTAGCATATTATCTTCATTATGCATTGTCATAAATCATTTTTGATCTCAAACAAAAATTCATTTTATTAATTTTTTTAATTGATTATTGTTAAAGAAATCAATAGTAATTGAATGGATATTTTATTAAAATTATCTTCTCAAAATGACTATGTAAATGATTTTAATTTGTAAAATTAAAATATTTAAATTGAAAAATAATCAACTTCTTTATATTTGATCTCTGAATTTAGACTCACCAAAGCTACATTTCCTCTAAGATCCCTTGGAGGTTTTGGCAAGATATACTTGATTATTCCTAAAATAGCTAGAATACTAGAGAAAAAAATTCCAATAAAGAACTCAGCTAATAAATAGAGCCATGCAGTTGATGATGGACTACCAAGTCTTAAATTGGCATTATTAACTCCTTCACTCATTGGTACCATTTTTAACTAGAAAAGGTACCAGAGCTAAGAGATGGTCTGAAACACATATAAGAAAATGTAATCATTAATTAAACTCGTTTAATTTTTCATTAAATAATAAATTAGCAAAAATTAATCACATTACAAATAGTGATTCCCAATATTTTATTAATTATTGTTTATCAACCTTCGCTTTTCCGGGTATTTATTATGACTCAAGTTTCTTCAAACAAAAACAAGTTTAATTACACTGACATTTATTTATGCTAACAATCATTTTTTTTTATTCTTGATGAACTATAATGACTTTTACCAATAATAACAATATAAGTTCATGCATTACATGTGACCTCACATTTAAATCAACTGTTGTATCATCAAGGGCAGTTTTTTACATTCATTAGCCATTATATACTCTTTATTTATTCATATTTATGTGATAAAATGATTTCCTGATGTGTTGCAATAAATGTTAAGCTAAAAGTAGCGAACTGGAACTATTTAAATGACTGTATAATATTTATCTGACAGTTGGGTCTTGTTGAATTTCATTGGATTCAATGATGCAGTTGCTGCTTTTCTAATATAAGAAATTTTATATCAGTGAAATTATAAATTATAGTATCATTTTATCAATGGAAATTTATTATAAACATATATATTAGTTTATAAGCAACATTAGCATATTCATGTCTATGGAAAATTTTCTTTCTTTTATCAAATCTACCTGAATGCTGGCTACTATTTGACATAGTCTAGTCACCCATTTCTCTTGCAGTATGCATGGTTGATGCAATTACATAATTATGATTGAGTTAGATCACTACAAATAAGATGTCCATAAAGAACAAGGATAAAAAGAGGAAATTTTCTAGCTCATTTTTCTTATTATTACGGGTGCTATTATGGAAAGATTTTATTCAAGTTATTTTTCAAGATGTTGATAGTATAAAAGTTAATAAATAAGTCTATTATATTTTTTTATGCATTAATTGAAGTAATTAACATAAAGGCTGATCAATGACTTATTTTACTCCATTTTTACTGAATCAAAGTGTTTACGTCAATCAACTTTTTTTGATCAAACTTTTTATCTGGAATTTTTATTTTTTTGTTTTTAATTTTTCTGAATGGTTCATGAAATTTATGTTAATTTAAAATAAACGTTAAATGGAATAGTTTTAGTTTTGATGATAATATTAATTTAAAAAAAACTTTATTGTAATTAAAGTTGATTTTGAATTGAATGCTGAAAGATGTTGGATCTATTAAAAAGAAATGCAAATGTCTTCACCGAATTTTTCTTTTAATAATTTACCAGGTGTCAAAAGATACTGAAAACAAAAGTGACCTGGTTTAATTGATGCGGAATAAACGATAATTTTCTGTGCAAGTAAAGGAGAAACTATAGTGGTCGAAAATTAGAAATGCAAATAGGCAAACAATTGTATGTTTTGACTTTCTCTTATTTCTATCACTATTATTTAATTCATATCTTATTTTTTATATTCTTTTTATAATCAACCAATTGATTAAATATATTTATTAAAATATATATATACTTATAAAAGTAATAGGTTTAAAAATATCTTTTTGTTATCATTTTTCCTAAGATTTGAAAAAATTATCTCATTAAAGATAATAGACTATGATCTAAGTACGCACGTAAGAGTGTCCTTTAACATACGTGAAACAATTTAAAGAATTAAAGAAATAAAAACATTTGTGATTAATTATCATGCTGTGTTGAACAATTACATTTTTTACAATTATGTGTCTTTATGATTTTTTTTCATTTATTATTAAAAACTCTGTTGTCATAAAAGATATTCATTACGGTTTCAAATAAATTTCTCATTGCTTTTAACGTCATCGAATTACAATGTTTATTTCAAGATATTTTAACTATTTAATTCCTAATAATTTTGAACAATCACTCCAAACGAAATTATATATAATTTTTAAAAATCAATATAAACATTACTAAATCGCAATTATTTTTATAAAAACTATTTTATTCATGTTGACACTCAAGATTATCACTGTTGTCAAAAAATACACTGATTTTGGTAAAATATATTTTATTGTTTAAATAAAAATAAATAGTATACACGCTTTGTTTATTTTTCAACAATTCATTCAATTTAGAACGGATAATTGTTTGATAGAAAATTGTTTTTAATTATGAAAAAAAATGAATAAAGACTACAATGGTGACAGTATAGTTGATTAGAAAAATAAACTTCACCTGATAGTTCCAAATTATTGAATAGGTTTATCAGAATAAGAGAATGTACCACACTACACACGATCTAATGTCTTAGCACTTCACTTTACTCTGAGAACTGACTACTCTACGACTACAAAGATACAGATATACCACTCGTCTTCTACACACGCGACTTGTAGTTATTTATTTTACATTGGAGAAGGCTTGAACTTGACTGCTTGGATTGTGTTAATGTTTTTGAGCCCTCTCATGGTTGTGACTAATTCACATGTCACTGTTGAAACATTTTAAAGAATAAATTTTAATGTAAAATTAGAGTGAGAACAACAATGATAATTGACCATGAAAAAGGTCTTGAGAATTTTTTACTTACCTTTTTTTATCATCATAATGGGTTGACCAATTATAACCAGAGATCAAAAAAATAAACCTCAGTATTCGGACAGTCATCAAAAAAGTATTCCAAAAAGAGTGAATGTATTCTTAAAATAAATAAATGCTTCATTTATCAAAAATACCATTTTGATCATAAAGAGTTTGAATAAAGTATACATTCATCAATGATTTTGGTTGATATAAAATTGATGATATGATAATTGAATTAGTTTCTTGGTTCAATATAATTATGATAGATTAATTAAAACCAAGTTTTTGTGTGTTTTAAATTTCCCAAGGTAACCTTGAATTTTATTTGTCTTAGAATTTACTATTCAATTTAATTTCTACTGCTGAAACTGTTATGATCAGTGGTTTTGATTAGCGAACTTGTTTGATACTCAACTCAATTTAAAATCTAACCAAACTTGAGAAAGAAAGTCAGCTAAGTATGGAAAGAATTATAAGCTAATTGATAATTTTAAATGAAATCAATTAGATAATTTGATTTTATTGTATTTTAATGAAGAAATACTTGAAATTGTCTAAATTATAATAAGATGTTGAAGAAAAAATAGTCTCAAAATGAATCAACCGGTTCAGTGTCCACGACAAGGTCAATAAAAAGGTTACTGCTCTCGCATTTTGAATGAAGATGTTTTTAATATTCAAATTTAACGAAATCCTGAATTTTTTAATGTTTATACGATTACATTGTGACAAAATTGTTACCATAGAATAGTTTAAAAACATTGTTATAATAATTATTTAAATATTTATAATTTTAACAATAAATTTTTTCAGGTGAATACTGACAGAACAATTTATAAAATCATAAAAAAAACTCATGAAAAAATTCTAAAAATGATACAAGATTAATAGTTATGTAGACTAGCAAAATTAGCGCTTTAGAAGTATTTGTATATTCAAAACCTTTTTTGCAAGATATGAGTGATAAATATTGATTGTGTGATCAATCTTTCATTATATATGAAGAGTCTGATTCACGTACTTATGTTCAAGAACACGACACAAATTCACTAATAACTATGCTAACATAAATTTTTCAAACTTCACCTTGCCCGCTAAAATAATCTTTCACAGTTTTAGAATAATTTTTATCTTATAAAAATTTTCTTATCCTGTATGGTTTTGAAAGTTTTATTCAATAGATAAATCGTGTGCATGATCATTGTGGTTAACTATATCGAAAAAAATATATCAGAAAAAACAAGGTGGGAGTAGAGAAAAGGTTAGGAGTGAGTGAGGATGAATTAGTAGGAAAGGGAAAAATTATGATGGAAAGAATTAAAAAAAATAATAAATAATTATGCTGGTCACATTCATCAGCATAAAATTATCCTGCTAGTGGTCCACCCTCGTGAAGTGGATAGGAATAAATAATAACCACCATTCTATTATTAATTTCCATGCACAATGGACATTTTTTAATGTACAAAAAAACATCAAAAACTTGTGAATAAATTTTAGTGCAAATAATTATTAATAAATATCAAGGTCTTTTTAACGTCCTCGACTAGAGGTTATTTAAATAAAACTGATTTTTTTTTCAAAAATAAGAATAATAGCATCGATGTTCCAAATAAGACACTAATATTTCTTTTACATTACATTATAATTCAAAATGCGTCTTGTTATTATAGAATGATTACCCTCAATTATCTGCTATCATGCAGACAACTTTACATCATTTTCTAAATGATGGTAAGTACATATTAATTTGTGTATGTATTTCAAAGGAAAGTATATGTGTTTTAAACGTAACTTATCCAGTAGCAAACTTAAAAGTACTCATCATATAATTAATTACATGAAAGGAAAAAAAAAACATTTCTTTGTATCAGATCATTTCGTAATAAAGTTCTACGAAATATTTAAAAGTAAACTCGACTCTACTGGTACTGATGTTATGGTCGACTTATTTCAGTCATAAAATATTACAATCCATAAAATAGCAGCACTTTTGAAAAAATTTTAACAATCATAATAATACAACATCAAAAGTAATTGTGTTTTGTAGTTGGTTGACTCAATTTTGTATATAAGAAAATGCAATAAATAATCATACTCAAGGAAATATAAAAATTGAAACACCAATAGCTGCAAAAAAAGAACATTTAATAATAACTTTAAGTTGATAAATTTTTTTAAACAGTTTAATAATGTTTATTGCGATAACATTTGATTTCAAGAACATAGCTATGCTAAATAATGTAACTACACTGGCTAAAAATAAACAGTGAAAAGAGGATATTCAATCATGAGTAAAGAAAGAACGAATTTTTTCAAATTAAAAATTTGTATAATATAATTATGTATTAGATGTTGTTTAATTATAACTATTGTGTAATCATTTGATATTTTACGTGTTTTCAACATTTAAAACTTACTTTAATTTAAATATTTCAGATATATCAATCTTATGGGATGTAAGCTGCAGCCTGTATGAGCCTTAGTGATGTAACAAGATTATTTCGATTAGAAGCTTTTTTAAAGAAACCCTAAAACTCCAAATAATACCTTTGTGCTTTTTGGTTGCTTCAGAAGAAGAGAAATCATAATGAGCTATGAAGTCTGAGTCTTATAACGATAAAATCTTTGGATTTATTTTAAAATACTTAAATCAGCTTTTGTTGATTATTTGGATCAGTTCATATTAGCAATAGTGGACAAAATAAATGGAACTTGTTGACTGTGTTTTGTTGACAGTCAAAAATATTGAATTTGATCGAAAAAAAATATGTAACAGTTTAATGTGTAAGTAAAAATGCCTGTACAACATCATGAATCAAAAGCTGCTATTCTGCTATACATTCAAATCCTCAAACAATAATTTTCTATGACTCTGAATACAGAGAAATAATATGTTGTATCTTACAACTGAAACTCATGGAATTTATTTCACAAAATTTCTACTCATTACGTAAGAAATTTATATAAATAAATTATTTAATGCATAATGAATAATATAAGAATAATGAATAGTACAAGTTATCAATATAATTTAAAAGAGTTTTTGCAACTTGTAACAATTATCATTTTCATTAGACTTAAATGTGATTACTTGCATTAAATTACTTTTATGCATTTTCACGTATTATTGTGACACGTACTCATAGTCATGTTAAGTTCCTAGCCCACTGTCTGAAAAATAGAAAAAGTGAAAGTGTAATTAAGACTCTCGATTACTTTTTCATATCAAGAACATATATTTTATCACTACTGTAACTTGGTGAACATTGAATTATTGACAATTAATTTTCATAAGCAATAATTTTCTCAATACAATGATTAAATTAAATTGAAATCATTGATTTTGATTTAGTATATCTACAGATTAAGATACCAGATATTATATTTCGGTATTTTATCATTAAATTCAATTGCCATAGATTTGCAAATAAAACTCACCTTAATTTGAATGAATTAAAAAACTATCTACATGATAATAATAATTATCTCAAGTTATATAAGATGTATTAAAGGAGTGGAGAAGGCGATAGCAAATTACATGCTAGGTTGATGGAGAGTGGAAATTTAAAGGCCTAGAAGAAAAGGCATTGATGAGAGTATTGAATTATCTTGAAAAAGATCTACATAGATTGTGAAGAAATTATTTAAAAATATTGATTATATATCAAATAAAAATATTAATAAACTAAATAAGTGTAAAAATGGAAACAGCTCTACAACTCTGATTCTATGTTTAAAAATTTCACTACATTTACTTCCGCATGAAATCACTCAGGCCAGAATGTCAAACTGGAACATTCCAAATGAATTATTGCTGTGTAATTTTACGAAAGGAGCGAGTAATATTTAAAATGTAGATAAGAAAATAATAGGTTTTAGGGTGTTACAATAAATAGAAAAATAAACACTAATGAGAAGAAAAAATTTTTTCTAATGGAAAAAATAAACTGAGTGAGTAGGATAAACATAGCAATTGTTTGGAGGTTAAAACTAAGAGATGGAAAGAAAATACGTAAATACAATCATTTAAATTTATTAAATTATCACAAAGTTAGAGCATGAGCATCAAATCAATTACTGATTTAATAAATGTTGATAATTTAAATTATTGTGTGATTCGCGTTGTATAAAAAAATAAGAATAGCATGATGGTGACATCTGCTCGAATTTACGAAAGTGATATAAAACACATTTCTTTCCAGAAAAATCACCATTTGAAATACTGATACATATGTGCTTAATTAGAAGTCGACAAAGTTAAAAAAAAATATTATAAAATGTAAAAACATTTATTGAATTATTGTAATTTTAACATAATCTTTAAATACCGACAATGTTTCAAATAAAGATTCTCATTGATAGTTTTGGCGCGAAAGTCTTTAATAAAATTCAAGATGAAAGAGAGCTAGGAGGTTACAAAAAATATTTTATCTTTTATCAACATTTTACATGAATTTATCGATAGTTTTATGTCGAGAGATATTTATTAAGCTTTCTTTTTCTACATTTAATCCCAAAAATTGAATACAATAACTAAACAATATGATTTTTGATATAAATTTTGAGTTAACAATCAATTCCTACTGACTGGCTATGTAATGGTGTATCTTTTAGAAAAAGTTTAGTTGTTCTGGGATAGCCCAGCTTTATTTTTAAGTTAAGGAACACGAATTGATTATCTACTTATTCAAGGAAATTCAACTCCTGCTTATAAATTATGTCATCCATGGATTAAGACTGAAGATTTTTATTAATCAAAATATCGGATGATAATTTGGAAATAATTTGGAAATTTCGATAAAAATTTATACTTGTGTACTATAGTATACTTAGGTAGATGCGTATTTTATTTTGTTTATTGTTAACTTCAAAGCTACACAACTATGTTCAGATAATATAAATTATTTATTCTAACAGTTATGTTTCTTTGCTCATACTTTAATTAACGAAAATGATGGAAAAGTGGATTGAAAAATACCCCAGAGTTTTTGCTTTTTTAGAGCATTTCTGGTTTAACTGGAAAGTTCTTTTTTTTAAGGCAGTTTTAATGAGAAAACACAGTGTTATTATTTCTATTCTAGAGATAATAATTCCAATAATATTTTCTTTTCAAATTCGTCTCATATTTGAGCCGTTAGCCCTTAATATGCAGGTATATAAATTACATATTAACATTTATTTATCGATAATAATATACACAGTAATTTTTTCAAAATACTTTTTATCATATCTAATATAATCTTTTGGAATAAATTATTTATCAATTAAAAATTTTTTATATATTTACAGAAAATCAATTTTTATAATGGTCATACGATTCTCAATAGCATTCAGTCATTAACAGCTTGTTATTACACTCCAAGTAATGAATTTACTGACAATATAATTCAGCGGACTTCTGAAATATTGAATATTTCCAGTATGTGAACCAATAACAACAAGTTATAGATCTGATAAGAATGATTAACATTTCTTGAACAATTTCAGTTACACCTAAAATTAATGAGTATGAATTTCTGAGCTCAATTTATGGTCCTAATAGAAGTGTGGTACCTGAAGAAGCAGCTTTCATTTTATTTGAGGTATTTTAAGTAGACACTTTTTATTGTTATTATTACAGAATGCTATTGAAATGAATAGCATGCTTTTTTTTTATAATTGGGTCAATTTTAAAATAAATAAATAAAAATCAGCCTAGCAGTGAATCGCTTCCAGAAGTTTTAAATTATGAAATCCGTGCAAATGTACATGAAGATTCAAGAGATGGAGGTAAGAAGAATTAACTCGTATCATATTCATCAGATTTCAATTTAAATTCCAAAGATGTTTAATGTGATTTCAGATGAGTATTTTACCAGTGGTTTTATGGCAATTCAAGTGGCAATCGAGCGGTCATTTATCGAACTGTGGAGTGAAGGTGATCTACCATATTCTGGGGAAAATGTAATATTTAAATTTTATCTTGTTTAAAAAATGTTTTATTATTTCTAACGATTTTCTGTAATTTTTATGGTAGATTAAAATAGCTCGATTTCCGCATTACCACATACGCTTTCCGATCCTACCATCAGCTGTTCGACCAAAAATTAGTCTCATATACTACTTGACAGTATTATCATATTTATTGATTCCCATATCTGGCTTGCACAAAGCTATTCATGATAAAAAAACTGGCTTTAAGGTAATTCATTAATTTTCAATCAAGATGTAAACTATAGATGTAATTTTCAATTAAAAACTCTATTCATTTTTTTCAGGCTTTCATGAAATTATCAGGCATTAATCCAGCCTTTATTTACTTCGGTTGGATTAATTATCTCATGATTACTGCAGTCCCAACAGTATTTTTTTGCACATGGATACTTCATCCGATTTATTCAAGTTCAAGTATAGTTTTAGCCATTTTTATACTTATGTATATAATGATGTCTGCTTTTTTCATATTTGCAGTTGGAACTTTTTTTGTTCATTGTAAATACGTCATCTTATTTCATTTCAAAATCTTTGCTATATAACTAAATAATAATTTTGATAAATTTTTACAGCAATCAGAGCAATTCTTGCCTGTATTCTTTTATGGTTGGCAATGGCACATTACACTATTTTATTGGATGAGTCACTAATTGATTCAAGTTTAACTATAAAAATTATTTCATTGTTCTTCCCTCACAGTGGATTACTTTATGGATTAGTTGATTTTACATACAAAAGTCAATTTGGTATGAATTTATTTTTATAGATCTTCTTTCAATGCATTGTTGAATGGTAGATAATTATCAATTTCAATAAAAAAGATGATGGCGTTGAAATTGCAAAGCCACGATTTTGGCAATCTAAATATCACGACTCTAAATTAAGTGAAGATATGAATAGAATATCTATCAGTGCCGTAATAATTTCATGGCTGTTTCATTTAATTGCATGGTACCTGATAGCTATTTACTTGGATAATGTTTATCCAGGAAAATTTGGAACGAGAAAACCTTGGTATTACTTATGCAAGAGAAAACGAAACAATCTGAATGATATTAATGTAACTTTAAGAGGCAGTACGAACTGGTCTTCAGTAGAAAGACCGCCTAAATTTGTTAAAGTAGGTACAATGATAAAAAATCTGTCTAAACCTTGACACTAACATTCACCAAGTATTTGTATTCAATCTACATAGCCTAAAGTAAGAGTAAAAAAAGTAACTATTGAGTTTGGCTTTGAAAAACTGGAAGTTTTAAAGGACATGACTATAGATTTTTATCCAAATGAATTCAATGTTATTCTTGGTCACAATGGAGCAGGGAAAAGTAGTTTATTAAAAATTATAGCTGGTACATATAAATTTTTTTCTTTCTTTGCTAAAAATATTTAATCTTTGCTTACAAAAAAAGAATAAAAAAATTGAAAGAATTATAAGAGGAAGTATAAACTTTTGAATTGATTTAATTAATTCCAGGTATTTATCAAGCATCTCGTGGACATATTTATATTGAGGGTCGTGATTATACAGACACTAAATCATCTGAAAAAAAAACCAAATCTATTATTGGTTATTGTCCTCAAGAAAATATGCTTGTAACCTATTTAAGTGTTTATGAACACTTATATTTAGCTGGCATGGTATTCATTTTATTAATACAATTTATTAAGTAACTAAATATTAATAACCTATTTATTAAATAATTTTTTTTCAGATCAAAGGATTAGATTATGAGGAATCTCAAGTGGAGTCTAAAAGTCTTCTCAAATTACTTCGTTTAGAAAAAGAGAAAAATCAATTAATTAATGAACTCACGTTTGGTAAAAAAAGAAAATTATGTTTAGCCATAGCTTTGATTGGATATTCTGAAGTTTTGGTTCTTGATGAACCAACATACGGAGTTGATCCACAGCATAGAAAACGTTTGTGGGAAATATTGGGTAAAGTGAAGGGTAAAAAGACAGTGATCATGGCAACTAATTCAATGGAAGCAGCAGATACTTTAGCTGATAGGATAGCAATAATTGCAAATAGTCGGATTGAATGTTATGGATCGAAATCCTATTTAAATAGACGATATAAAATAGGCTATGAACTTACGATTGTCATTAAACCTGGTTGTGATCTTCAAAATTTACACAATCGTGTTCAAGACTATTCAGCATCATTAGTCAACTTGACTGGAAAAATGGGCATGATGGTTCATTTCAACATGTCTCGAAACACAAGATTTGCAAAATTATTTAGCTTTTTAGAAATGAATAAAGAAGAATTGAAAATATCGTCTGTATCTTTGCATCCTGCTAGTATTGAAGGACAATTCCGCAAGTAATTTTAAAGACTTATTTATGATTAATGACTAATTTTATTTTATAAAATATTTACTGAATTAATTTTTTTTAGAATAGGTCTGATAAGTCATTTTAAGGAACGCAAAGCTTGGTTTCCTAGCGATGGGCATGAATGGATACTCCAACAACGACGACGAAAACTTATTCAAGACCGAAACCATTGGGTTCGACTCACCAATAACGCTTTACGTCGTCAACAGATCCTCGCAATTATTTATAAGAAAATATTGCACGTCACTGCATCTTGGAATCCATATCTCTTCTCAGTAAGCCTTGACTTCTCAGTTTCTTCTAATTAATATTCAACAAATATGTATTATTAATTTATTCTCTATCAAGATCATTTTTTCTATCATTGCACTTGTTTTGACAATGACTGTCTCTGGGTTGGCTAAATTTCCACATATTCATTCCAGGTATATTACATCATAGAGCATAATTTTTTATCATTCTCAGCTAGTCTATTTAATAAACTAATTCGTGATATTAACAGTGAAATCGATTTAAACCCAGCCCTGTATTCAAGCAGAAAATTTTATGCACTGGTTTATGTATCTGAAGATGTTCACTCATATAATTTTTTCTTGATGCTACAACAAACCAGCGAAGACTTTGAAATGAATGACTTGCATATTACGAGAAACACTACAGCTTCAGAGTTTATGATTCATCCAGAGTTGCATTCGATAAGCGTAATAAGCAACAGTTATTGATTTGTATTCAATTTAAATGAAAAAATTTTCTTTATATTATGTAAATTTATTAATTATCAGTTTCGAGAACGATACTTTATGACGATTGATATATTGAAGAATCATCAAATAAAAATCATGTACTCACCGATATTATTACATAGCAGTCCAATAGCTTTGAATTTATTTCATAATACTTTATTAAGGTACCTTACTAAACGGGATGACTTACGAATTAATTTGAAAAGTCGTCCATTAATTCATCCAGAACATGTTAGTAGTTTTTCTTTGGAGGTTTATTATTTTCACTTTAATCCTTTGAGGGGAAATTGATATTTATATTGATTTTTCAGTGGCAGTATGAAATTTCTCATGGCAAAGGAGTTAAAAATTGGGAAAATGCTGTTATTATAACCACTTTATTTCTTCTACTTCCTTCTGTGGATCTTGGACTTCGTGAAGCAAGCAGTTCTTCTAAAATACTGCAGTTGAATACCAAAAAAATGACTTCTTTGATTTATTGGATACCAACATATTGTATTGATATTTTAATCTTCATGATGTCTCTCGTCATAACTGCTGTTACAAGCTTTCTCAGTTATCATCATATCATTTCAATTTCTACAGCAGTTATAAGTAAATTTTTAATAATACTTTCGGATATATTTAATTATGTACATCGTCATTATTTTATTTTTATAAGTAATATAATGTGTTTACAAATTTCTAGTTGAATTGTGTATTATATTTCTGTTTTATGGAGCAACTGCTATTGTTATGGGATATTGTGTTCAATTGTGGATTAAAAAAATTGGAAATGCTTATTTGACAATATTGATAATTAATCTTATTTCAGGTAAATCAAATAAAATTATATGAATAAATTGTCAATACCTTAGAACAAAAAAAATTTAACTCAAATTATTATATTTACTTGAATAATTTCTCCACACTAGAAAATTAACATATTCATTTAATTGCAATAATATTTTAGCTCTGATGATCAATCCAGAATTAATATTTCCTCTGCTTCTGAGCCACATTGACATAAAAGTTCAAGAATACATGGAAATTTTTTTTCACGTGCTTCCACCTTATGTCTTCTCTTGTGCCATTGGAAACTTTATAGCAATAAATTTATACAATGAAGAGTGTGCAGTAGAAAATGAATGTGACACTGAATTTGCAATTGAGGATCCATGTTGTTGTAATTATATTTGACATTGCTCTAAAATATTATTTAGATATTAGTGAAAATAAATTCATTCTTCATTTATAGATAACTGTGGCAATGAATTTTGTCACAAACCACTCAATTCTCTGACAGAAACAAATACAGAATCATTATTTCATCATTCTGTGATGAGTGATTTATTATTAATGGCTTCACAGACAATATTTTTTTATTTAATTCTAATCATTTGTGAATTTAACAATCGAAGGAAATGGTTTATTTCAAAAGTTTATGGATCAGCGACTGAAATCACTGATGATAATATAATTACTGAAAAGAAAATAATCAATCAATTGATAACAAACCTTGAAAATTTTAATGTCAGGTCACTAGATACAACTGTTATCGTCAAAGATCTTTCTAAATACTATGGAACCAAAAAAGCTGTTCGAGATATCAGCTTGCGAGTAAGTAGACAATAAATTTATTACTTTAATCTAGAGATTAATATTTCTTTTAAATACATAAGTGTATTTTTGGCAGATTGACAGGAATGAATGTTATGGAATCCTGGGGATGAACGGTGCTGGTAAAACAACTATTTTTCAAGCATTAATCGGCCAAATAAAAGCTAAAATTGATAAAGCTTGGATTTATGGGACTGAATATTCACCAAATAATGATGAATTTTTTGGTATAATTGGTTACTGTCCTCAAAAAGGTGGACTTTTTGACTTTCTAACCAGTCGACAGAGTCTATACTTTTTTGCTGCTATCCGAGGGGTACCTTGGAAATTTATTCGCGGCGAAGTTGATCGATGGCTAGACGTTTTTGGTAGAATATTTTATTAGATCTATGATTTTTTTTCTAGGTATGATCACAAGTTATTTTATTAAAATATCAAAACATCTAAAAAAATATTTCGCGACAAAACATACTGTGATATAATATTCGATGGCAGGAACATCAATATTGATAATATTGAATAATAAATTATTAGATAATTATTCATATCATTATCTCTCTCTCTCTCTCTTTCCCTTAATTCCACTGGTAAAGGCTACTTTTTCAATTCTAGTTCGTTTTTTTTTAGTATCACAAGTTTTTAATAAACACCTGTGTATTCACGTTTTATCTGTTTATATTTCATTCATTTCTAATTGAAAATAAAGATAATAAAATATTTTGATATTATATATTTTTTAAATTTCAGATATGTTAGAATTTGAAAACTTAATGTTGAAAAATTGTGCCTGGGGAGTTAGAAGAAAAGTAGCTGTCCTTCAGAGTCTCATTGGTGATCTTCCGGTAATTTTTCTTGATGAACCGTCATCTGGAATGGACATAATTTCACGAAGTTCACTAGATGAAACTTTATGCCAACTATGCGAAATGGGAACGTCAATATTATTGACTACGCATTCTATAGATGAAGCAGAAGCACTTTGTAATCGAGTTGGAATATTAGTTGATGGACATTTAGTTACTACAGGTACCTGTGAAAATCTTGTGGAGAAGCAAGGAAACAAGTACATCATTACCATCATTTTACAACCTCAAGCATCAAAAGAAACCGCAGAAAAAATAAATGAATTAGTAAATAGTTTGATTTATTCAGTCCAATTTACTGGTAGACATTTGGTAAGTTGTTTGATTATTCATTCTCTTATCAATAATCTATCAATAATTTTTATAAAATTAAAAAAAAAGATGTATAAAATAATAATTAAAGATATGACGTAGATATGTTGTCTATTGTAAGTGTGATATTCCTCCAACGTGGATGAGATAATAATTCTTTAAATGGAATATATTTATAATTGTGATCTACACATTGATCATTATATTTAACTTGCTGAAATGAAAGTAGAGTATAATCTTTCGATACAAATCTGAGTTCTTCTGCAAAGTTTAGCAAATATTCTAGGGATTCCCAAGCCTCCGATGTTATTTGCATATCTAATAATAAATCATATTTATATTACATATAAAAAAAAAACAATTTTTTGATACGAAAAATATTATTTTCTGTCAATCAAAAAAGTAAGGTTGAAATTAAAAATAAATTACCTGTAAAGTTACCAATAAATGCAATTAATAAATAGTTTTTTTTTTGTGGACCCAAAAAATTTGCTCTTTCATATGAACCAGATCCTTCATAAATATCTCCATTTCCTCCAATTAAATAATTAAAAATCAACTGGCTCCAATTCTCTAAATAATAGTTCTGGAAAAAAAAAATTTCAAGCAAAAATTGAAAGATCATTTATTTGTAACAAAATATAAAAAAAAATTTTCAATCAGTCTTTGAAACATCCTTAAAATTAGAACTTTTTTGAAAGAAAATCAATTGTAATTTACCTGAATTAATTGAACTCTTTTAATACACGAATTTCTGAGATAACATGGTGGTCCACCAGTCTGATATAACACAACATATGATGATGTATGAGAAAGTCTTTGGATCATTGGTTGAGCATCTTTTTGCCATTCCGATTTATAAATTATACGTGAATCTAATAACAATAATTTTTGACTTATACATTTACATTTATATTATTTTATTTTATAAAAAATTAAATAATAAATTATGAACTAACCAATTACAGAAAAAAAACTAGCAAAAAAAGTAAAAATTATCATTTGACGACGCATTTTCATTTCAAGATGTTTCACGATTCGCTAATCTTTCTCAATTGCTTATTAATATTTTTTCTTATAAACATAAGACTATATAGTCTTCAATACCTTTGAATATTTTTGAAGTCAATACTCAACTCTTTCAATTATAGTTCTATTTTAAATGTTTAAGTCTGTTGATTTAATAACTAATGTTTTTTTTGTCAATTATTAAATAATAGATTTTTATCACTAAGTTATAAACTGTGTTGATACAGTAGTTATATGTTAAAAAATTATCTATCTGTTTATCTTCAAACATGAATATTTTAATAATTATAAAAATATCTATATATTACAATATTATGAATATTAATGTTTAAAATGATAATTTTTTCTTTCTTTTAACAGGATGTTTTAACATATGAATTTCCAAAAACGTTGGATCTTGAAGACGTATTTAGAACACTTAAAGTTATTAAACACAGACAACCTACCATACTTGATTATTTTATCAATTGTCAAACGCTTGAACAAGTTTTTAATTATTTGAGTGATAGAAATGACTTGATGGATAATCAACATCAACCTAGAGAAACAATTATACAGATCATTTCTCAACTTATTCGAAGAATTTCTCATTCAAGAAATGTTGATGTTTAAGATTTAAAACAAATAACATTAATTTTTAATCATCATTATTAATAACGTTATAACTTTAAGCATGTAATTACACAGTTTGAAAATATTTTATACTCTTTGATTTATTATGTATCAAAATTGTAGACTTACAAATGTTATAAACAAGAAATATTAAAATTTTGATGTATCATAAACTTTAGATAAGAAATATTTATCATATTTTATTTATTTAAAATAATTTCTTATAATTCGTAAGCTTGAAATATTTTTTCATCTTCATTAAACAATGTATATTCCATTTTATATAATTAGTGTAATGGAACAAAAATGCTAGGAGCAACATATCCACCGAAGCCGGGAAATCCTTTATAATACAATCCAATTCCTTTCACAAATTGAGGATAACTAAAATCAGTAACTTTTTGTGAATCGACATAAGGTATGACAAATTGACGTAGACCTTTGTTAGGTTTTGCCAAATCGAATGTTACGTAATTTTCTTTGGGTTTACTTATAACATCGTTTTTATGAGGGATCATTACGGCCACTGATGGATCCATTTCATCATTAATCAGATTAGTTCTATTGAACAAAAAAAAAAGAAAAATTTTAGAATTTTTTTAACAGATATTAAAAGAAAAATCATACCTATGTGCAAGAGAATAATCCCAAATGCTCATTTCAAGTCTATTATTTGCCATTAAATTCTCTTCATTATCTAATCCATGACCAATTACTGATAAAAAGAATGGATCTTTTTCTCTAACTTCCATAGATTCGGGATATCTTCGCTCATGGTGTGGTATATTACTATATCTTTTAAAAGCCACACCTGCAATAAGAATAAAAAAGATAAGTAATCTTTTTGCATATCATTATTGTTTTTTTTCCATTCTTATTTACCAGTAACAACGATATTCCCAGAAAAAATAACATCATCCAAGATTAAAGTACGTTTTGATGGAGTCATTAATCCAATATTGTTACATTTTTTTGCACGTACCCAACGACGTGTATCGCCAAGAATGATTCCGTCCATGAGTTTGCCTTCTTGAATTTCGAATGCTATTGTATTATTCAATCGATTTAATCGTACTCCAGTTAGAACACTAAAAAACAGTAATTAAAAATCAAATATAGAAATGTAATGGATAAAAATGTTAATATTTATTTATAATCCTTACTAGCCGTTTTTAACATCTGCTGAAACTTCATCCAAACAAATAGAGTCCAATAATTCTCGTACTGAAGAATGAGGTTTACGATCATATCGCCGATTACAAAGACAATGACAGGTTACATTTGGTTTCACATTATGTTGTATTGTAATTAGTTTGCCAAAATTCCGAATAATATCGTTAATATCCCTTTTCTGTCGTATTGGATCAAAGGGAATGGCTCTACAATTTATTACTTCTCCATAGCAATCGTCAGATTCAGTTTTATTTAAAAAAAAAGTTTATTCCAGTATAGTTTGAACATGAATTCCAGTTCAACTTATCATTTACATGTTCATTATTCACATTTAATTCGGTAAGAAAATTAAATCGCTCAAAAGTAAACCCTGAAATTTAAAATAATACATTATCAGTGATAAATTCATTATCGTTAATTGAATTTTTAAACTAATAAGAAATTAAGCATTCGAAGGATTTCGATTATTGACCAACCGATTATATATTCATGCAAGTTTATAAAAAAGAGAAACAAGTTCTCTATATAATGGTGATAAGTCTTATTAAAATATTGCTTAACATCTTATGATTGAAAATAAAGTGATGCAAAAATAAAAATAAATAATATTAACAATATATCTACCTTCTGATAAATCTGTTGTATCTCCTTTTCGAATAACCATTGGATCATAACAGCTTACTTCAATAAGTACTAAAGCACCAATAATTAGAGTCAAAGAATTAAAAAAATTCATTTTGATTGAAAAATACACTTTACATTAAATAAAACGGTTTTCAAGAGTATTGTATTATTGAGTGCGTAGGTTTAAAAATTTTCATCCGCATTATATAGGGAACGACTAGACATTCAAATAATGAATATCATAACTTTATTTGATCAACTAAATGAATTCTTAATTACTGTTGTATCATCGATAATAGTATTCCCTTCATTTTGTTTATAAACAAACAAATTATTTAGAAATATCGGTAATAAATAAATTGTTAAGAACCAAAAATTTTTTCTTCATTTTCTAAGAAAACATTAGTCTCAACTTAATGAGATTTCTAAAAATTCAAAAATTAAATTAATGATGTTGAATAATTAGATATTTATGAAATTTAATTGATATTTTTGTGTATCCATCATAATTACCGATACTTGGAACCCAAAAAGTTATTCTGAATAGCTCTTATAAAAGTAATTCTGCATTTATGTATTAAGAATCATAAAATTGATATGATTATTGTAAAATAAATCGTCAGATAAATAATATTCTGCAATTGCTAGTATGGATCTTCAAGGTTACATCTACATATAGTTTATTTACACATAAAATATTAACATTCCAGAATTTATAGTGAATAGAAAAATTTTTATTATCTCATGTTTTTAACAGGATATTTCATAAGAAATCATTATTATCAACAATTTGGTTAGCTTAGTGTAAATGTAATGTTGGCTGAAAATAAATTATCATAATTATCATTGATATTAAAATTATATTTTCATTGATCTCACATCAAGACCTGATTAATATTAATTTTTCGAACGTTATGTATCAAATACATAATGACGATAACAATAATATTTACAACTATTTTATTGTTGGTACATGCAACAAATATTGATATAACAAACAATGACATGCGAGTCGACTATTAATGACAATATTTTTAAGTTCCTAAAACCTAAGGCATTTTAAATATCAACAATAAAGAGTTATTTTATAACGAATTATATGATTGACATTATATTGCATCATATAAATGCATCTTATCTAACTAACTCGTAATATTATTTCTTTTAATAAAATAAAAGAAGCACTTAAAAGTATTAGATAATTAAAAAAAATAGCTGTTAGAAAATACAAAAGACTTGAGTAATATTTTTTATTTATACTTACTTCATAACAAAGTATATTATATTCTATGAGCTTGTTTGTTGGCTCTTAATGCTATCCAGAATGAATTATTTTAACATTCAAAATATTGTGAAGCAAAAATGCTAGGTGCAATGGATCCACTTTGGTCTTGATATTCTTTTTAAGATTAATCAACTCCTCTACTCAGACATTTTGAATATTGTGAGGATCAGTAACATTTTGTGTATCAATATAAGCCTTATATTATATTATAAGGGATGACATGTTCACCTAGGCTTTGTTTGGATTTTGTCAATGTAATGTAACATAATTTTTTTTCAGGCTTATTTAAAACATAAACACAAAGGTAAAACCAAAACAATTGGTATATATGTATATGTATATATTTATATCATCATTGATCAGATTGGTTCTATAAAACGAAAGAAGAAATATTTTCATTATAACATATTATAAAAATCTAGAAACCTACAATATTAATTTATTTTACAACATCTTTTCTTTATGATAAAATAAAATTGAAACATTATTTTTTAGATGTTTCAGCAAATATTCTAATTAAAAAATCTCATCAAAAAACACTAATCATAGGGTTGTATACAGTTGACCACACACATACATGTATGTGACCTCACATGTATAACCTCACATATCACTTTGCTATAACGTTCATTGTTGACATCTTTGTTTACAATTTCGCATATTTCAGTTTAGTGAAATGTTTCGAATATCAAAAAATCTTTGTTCATTTTCCCCATCAGGCAAGTATCTAGCAACAGTATTACAAAATGAATTGTCAATAAAAATTAGCAAATCTGGAGAAAATTATCATTTGTTTACATTTCTTGATACAATTGAGGTTAGTTTGAGTTACCGATGGTAAAGAAAATTAATGATTTAAATAAATTTATTATAAATAATAATAATCGAATATAAATATTTTGTTTTTTATTGTGACACAATAAAATTATTAAAATCAGTGATCAACATTTTCGATTAGATCAGTTGTTTGACAAATGTAATTACGTAAAATAGATTGTATATAATACATAAACATCTTTTACAAATAAATATTTAACATTTTTCAGTATATCGAATGGTGTCAGAATGATCAATTGATTCTTTGTGCGAGTCCGAAAAAAGCATTTATTCAAGTTTTTTCAATTAAACAACCAGAATGGGTGTTCAAATATACTGAAGGGAGTGCAGGAATTGACAGTGTTTCTTGGGGGCCAGATTATAAATCTCTAATAATTATATCCGAGTTTAAGGTAAATAATATTAAAAATTTATATACATTATCAAATCTATAATGAAATGATTAAAAATCATTACATTGTAACTTATTACAGATTCAAGTTTCTATTCTTACATTAGATGATCATCGAGTAACGCATATACTAAATTTAAAATCCTCAGTAAAACATCTTGATGCAAATGAATTTTCAAAACAGTTAGCAGTAATAGTGGCAACAAATGGTGAAGAAAATGTTGAAATTTACAAAGCTGAAGGATGGAAATTAAGTAGGGTACGTAAATGATTGTTTATCTTATTATCAAAAAATTATTTGTTTTATTTGACAATGTTTTTTAAATTTTCACTGTACAAAGTATAAATTTTTACTGCCCAATCTGAGCTACAACTTGCAAGTTGAAGAGTTTCAGTTTCTTCTTGGGGTCGAAATGCTAATCTTTTCACAGTTTTATGGTGTCCTTTGGGTTTCTCTAATTTACCACAGCTTATAAATTCAAAATTCGAACCACTATCAATTATTTTTTGAATCTCAATCCCACCATCATCGTAGCCAATTGCTAAAATATATGTATTAGATTGTAAAAATTCCTTTGCAAACGCTAGAGCAGTCACAGAAGCATTATTTATCTCCAAACTACTCGTAGGTCCTTTATTATTATCTGTTTTAAGCTCATCAGCATTCCAGAAGCCAATTTTTCCATCCCTAGATCCAGTGGCAAAGTATTTTGAATCATGAGTCCAACTACAGCACCAAATAATTCTTGAATGCAGCGAATTAGCGCCAGAACTTTTCGTAATGAGTCTGTAATTCGTTACTCCATCAGAACGATGATATAAACCCCATCCTCTATCTCTCGAAACAGAAATAAGGTATTCGTCGTTTAAAGAAAACTCCAATTGTGTTATAGTGAGCCTATGACATATAAGTTTTTGTACTTGAGAAAATGTTTTCATGTCCCAAATAATAATAGCTGCGTGTTCTTGAGAATTAGATTTACAACTAGTGGCTAAAAATTTTCCATCATGAGTTGCTGCCATAGCAAAAATTTCATATCCATGGCCATAAAGTTTTTCCAATTCAGGCCAAAGAGTATATTTAATTATTTCATCTTCTGTTGGTGGTATATCTGGATTTATGTCTTCATTATGACATTCTTCAGACATTTCTCCATTATCAACAACTTTATTAGTAAGTCCTAATGCTGGAACTGATGTCCTATCCTTAATTTTTTTGAAATCCCTCCAATCTCCAGTTTTTAATGCTTCTACAAAATGTGCTGGAGCTTCAAAAATCCTTACCACTTTTTCATCAGCACCTGAAGCAAACTTGGTAGCCGAAAGTATGGCTAGAACATTGATGTCATATCCGTGAATTTGAGGTCTACTGATTTCATGCCAAATTTGATCATGACCGGAGAGTATTTTCCAAGGAACGTGAATTCTAGTAGTCTGATCTAGACTAACAGTCATGAGATATCTTCCTTGAGCTTCCCAAGCTAGATCATTAACTTCAGAAAAGTGACCACTTGGTGCAGATCTTGGGATCCATTTTTCCTCTCCACTTTCTATTATCCCTGTTTCCCATATATGAAAAGAACCTTGATAGCCATAAGCTAAAACACTTGATCCATCTTCATTAAATCTACAACCATAATATCCAGCAGAATTACCTCCAATGTTTCCCAGCTTTACTGCTTCTACCCAAGCTCGAGCAATACCTTCTTTCCAAATGACCAAAGTTTTGTCAAGCCCACACGATAAAAGTTTTAAAGGTCTATATATTTCTCCATTTTTATCAAGAAGTGGTGGATGCCAGTGAAGACCATACACCCAATCTCCATGTCCTTTGAAGACAGACTCTAAAGAAACATTGAAGTGATAATTTCCTACAGAAAATTGAGTTGTCATTTCATCAAAAAGTTCTTCGGATTCATTTAAACTACATTTCCACAGTCTGATCATTCCATCTTGAGATCCACTAGCAATAAAAGATTCTTTCTCATTGATCTGAATTACATCTAGAGCTTGGATCCAATCTTGGTGACCTTTCAACTCTTTTACATGTACAAAGTTTATTTTAGAAGTGTCAGAACATTTATTCCAAGCAAATAATTGAATCATATTATCATCTGTTGTTACTATTAGAGCTGGAATGTTACTAGAAGATGAAGTAGGAAGGTAAAAAAATTGTATATTTATCGGAAACTTATTGTTTAAATTCAATTCTTGTTTGTCAACAATGTCACCAGAATTATCTCGACGCCAAATAAAAATATTATCATGCGAAAAAGCTCCACAAATAAGTAATGATTGATTATCTGATCCATTAATATAATAAGCTTGAGTAAGTATCAACTGATCTTTGGTTTCAATAGTACAACTTGCTTCAAATGAATTATGATCATTTTGTGTCCATAATACAATCGTGCCATCCAATGAACCTGAAACAATTTCAGTTTCTGGCTCAACTCCAACTGTTTTTATCCACTGAACACTTTTTATTGGACTTGAATGCTTGTCTAAAGTCTCTAATACTTTTCCAATACATGGACCAGTGTCCCGTCCAGCATAAGGATCATATATTATAACAGAATGAGAACTTGCATAACATATCAAACCATTTTTACCCCAATCTACTGCATGAGGATAATAATTACATGCACAAGATATATAATTAGTTGTCACTTCCATTACAGGTTATGTTTATTCAAATTATTATGATTACTTATTTTGATTACAATAAAAAAATTAGTAAATATTTATGTTCACGTGTATTCCTGTTTATTTCAACTTAACCTCTTTAAATCATCGTGTGTTCATTTGATTTTAATTTGACGCCATATACAAAATTGTTGGCGCGTAATTTGATTATTTAAATTATAATAACTTTATAAAAAATGTGCTTGGTTTCAGAAACTTATTTGTGATAAATTATTTGCTATTGATGGAATCTCTTGGTCACCAAATGGAGAGTTATTAGGTATATGGTGTTCAACTATTGGTAAATCAAGATTATTAATTTATTCTACTGTGACTGACTCTCATATCGGAGCATTTAGCAGTGAAAATAATTCAAGTATAGACCAATTATCAACATCAATCTATGCAAATTCATCAGAAAAACCTGTTAGAGGAATTGAACATGTTGTTTGGAGTCCTAGTGGACAATTAGTTGCTATTGCAGGCAACAATGAGACGGTAAGATATAATAGAAAATAGAAATAAATCTTTCATTAGCTTATGTTCTAATTATTTATATCAGATTAATGATTTTTTCAGGTAGCTTTAGTGAATCACATCACATGGTCAGTCATTTTACAACTTTATTGCAGTCCTGTTATAAAAGATGGCAATTATCTTGGAAGAGTCTTCAAAGAGGTTGATATTTCAAGAAGAGATTGGTCTACTTTTACAACTTCAACTTTTATCATAGATCATCACATTCGATATCTTTGTAAATATTATACTCTTAATACTTCGTTCAACAGTTAAATTATCAGATGTTGATAGAACTCTTTTTTTTTAGTGGAAGAAGTTCATGAAAGACCTATAAATGTACTTATTGATGGTGAACCTAAAAATTGGGAAGTATCTATTGCTACATTTGATATTTTAAAATTTAGTCCATGTGGAAAATATCTAGCAATAAGACACCAAGTTTATCCAACAACACTATGGATTTGGGATGTGCTAGAAGACGTTGTTGATAATATTCTATTGAAAAACTCTGTATCAGGTAAGTATTCATAATTATATTACTTTTTAGTTTATGCTATTAGTTTAGAGAATAAAATAATATCAGTTACTGATTAATTTTACTTAATAAACAATTAGGAATTGCATGGGAACCAACGAAAACTCGTTTATTAATTTTTTCCGAATCTTCAACAATAATTGAATGGAAACCAAATAAAAAAGCAACATGTTTCGAGTCTCCACGAGGAATGAAAGTTGTAGATGGAAAGTGGAACCCGAATGGTGAATTAATTGTTTTAGTAGGATATAATAAAAGTTCAGTGATATGTTTAAAGGATTAAAATTCATTGTATAAATTAAAAAATTTTTTTTTACTTTTTTTTTATAAAGAAAAACGTTATCAACATTTCTGTACAGTTTTTTTTCTTAATTACTGTATCAATCACAAAGTTATGAAAGTATTAGCTGAATATATTATTAAATCACTTTGATGTGAAACAAAAAAAAATCACTTGTATTGATCAAAATATAATTATCTTATCATGGATACTGTCTTTGTACTTTTTTTTAATGTCAGAATTATTTAATTACTATCAACTTGGTATGAAACTTTTAATCGTAGCATTTTTAAATAATCATCAAAGTATTAATAAAATAAAGAATCATTCGAATAATTTGCTAATAAATTCACTAAACCACATAGTTTATCATTGAGGGTTTAAGAACAATTATAAACGTCAAATAAAGCTTGATCCATAAACTTGAATATATCTAAATTAAAACAATCGTTACGAGGAAGAATGATTGATTGTGGTATTAGGAAGCATCGTTAATTTACTATTAAATTTCTTAAAATTAACAGAATTATCAGAATCTTTTTCATTAACATGAATTAACCAATGTTTTTTTAATGCCATTTTTTCTCTAAATGTTTTTGGACAGTATCCACACTCGTATGGTCTTTCACCTGTGTGAATCAGCATATGAGAACTCAAAGTTGTTTTTTGTATAAAAGCTTTATGACAAATGTAACACTCATGAGGTCTATCTCCAGCGTGGACCAACATATGCTTTTTCAAACTTGATTTTTCTTTAAAACTCTTACTACAAATGTGACAAGTGTGCTTTTTATCACCTGTATGTACTACCATATGTGAATTTAAACGGGTTTTCTCTCTAAAAGCCATTTCACAAAATTCACAAGCAAAAGGTTTTTCACCAGTGTGGATCAACGTATGTCTATTTAAATCAGATTTTCTTGTAAATATTTTATTACATATTTTACAGTCATATTGTCCACCAGTGTGTGATAACATATGACTGGTAAGGTCTGATTTCCTAGCACAAGCTTTATGACAAATATGACACTCATGAGGCTTTTCCCCAGTATGAACCAGCATGTGGGAATTCAACTTGGCCTTTTCTCTAAATGTCATTAGGCACTCTTTGCACTCATAAGGACGTTCTCCAGTATGTACCATCATATGTCTTGCTAATTCTGATTTTCTTTTATATGTTTTTTCACAAATACTACAAGCATGAGGCTTTTCTCCACTATGGGCAAGCATGTGATTATTTAAAGCAGTCTTTTGAGGAAAATACCGTTGACATAGGCTACACTTAAAAGACTTTGGAGTAGTGTGTGTTGTTGCCATATGAAGATTTAAACTAGATTTATTATAGAAATTCATCGAACAAACATTACATGTTAGTAATTTTGTTTCAACAGCAGCTTTCGGTGGTTCAATGTTTATTTCTTCAACTGATTTATCTTTTTGAAAATCAGATGAATCATTGGACTTTTGGTCCCACTTGGATGTTAGGTGATTTTGAGTAGACTCATGATGTAGATTTGATGGATTTGTATTTAAGTGAGTTAACATGTGGACATGAAGATTAGATTCCTCTAAAAATGATTGCTGACATATTTGGCATTGAAAAGTTTCTTGTGTTGAAAGATTTATGTAATGTGAACGAATATGAGCGATCATAGAATCATTATTAAGAAACCATTTCTTGCAAATTGAACATTGAATTTTGTAGAACTTCGGTGAAGTTATGTTCGTGTATTCTGAATTTTTTAACACATTTTCAAGGTTTACTGAAGATACTGAAATAGAATTTGTCTTGAAATTTGTAGTTTCATCTTTTATTTCCGATATTTTATCTTTATCTTCATAATGTTTCAACTTTTCTTCATGTATTAATGAGTTTTCACCTAACTCGAGATTACTTCTATCTTCAATTTGAATAAAATTAGGTCTGGTTGCATTTAATCGATCAGGTAAAGAATTTGAACCAGCTATTTGATATACCCAATTTTGATTACTCTGATTTTCTAAACCAAGCTTCACCTATAATTTAGAAGTAAAAACTGATCTAATAAGGTAAAATGAAAATTTAACAAATATCAAACTTTCATACTCTAGTGTATTATCACCATTTCATCAGCAAAATCCACTTCGTGTGTATCAATTGGTAGAAAAACTTTTTCTAAAGTTCCTGCACAAATATCTTCTAGGTAAACTGGAGCAAATTTATCACCACTAGGCTCGTCTTTTAACACTGAATTAATAATAATATTATCATCCTAGAAGAAAAGTTTATTTAAAAAATAAAAATGATTAATTCTTCAATAATATTCTTATAGTTTAATGATTAAACTGTTTTGTTATTATATAATAACATTGATATTGAAAATATTATTTTTATAGATCAAAGTTTTTATTTTTACCATTACCATAGTCTTGTTGCTGGTAGCCATGACATCCATTGTACTTTTCATCTTCACAGATCCAATATTATTAATTTCTATGACAAACGAATGTATTTAATTTTTATAAACAATATATTCAAAGATATATCTACTAGTTATTTTTTTATATTTCGAATGTTATGCTGAAATTTGGTAAAATTCTAACCTTAAGATTGTCAAGTTCCTTAATACAATATTTATCAACATTGTGAGACATTTTAAATCTTAATTCCATTGATAAAGTATTCAATATAAATACTAATTATTTATAAATATTAAAACTAATAATAATAATATTTGTGATTATTTTAATTTGTACTATTTACGATATTTTTAGGCTACAAAATACTTTTTTACCATTTCTAGGTAGATTTCCGTTAACTTATTATTTAGCAGAATTAATAGTTGAACAAATACAAGTACGAATAGGTGACAGCAGTAAAATTGGAAATTCTTTTTGGCGGTTAGAAATTACAATTGATGATAAAATGTGGATAACAGTGTTGACGTGTGCTGAATTATGACTTCTTCGCGCCTGACTCTATTTTGAAGCACTTTAATGCCTCAAATAACTATCATTATTTTTTTTCTTCATTTTTATATTGTACATACATTTATATGCTGACAGTAAAATAATAGAGTTTAGAAAATTTGTTTCACAACGATACATATTACTTGATTGCTTCGAAATTTTCATTAATGTACTGTTGGTAAAACAGATTGATTGGAGATAGAATTTTTTTTTGCATTTTATTCCTGGAAAAGGTACTGACGTAGTATTAAGAAAGGTTAGTAAAGTAATGTAAAAACAGCTGATCGATTAAAAAAGAGTAATCCTAACAACAATGGCAATGATTTGTTAAAGATATTAAATGTTGATAACCTATCTCTGATATTTTTTTTATGTTTAGAAGCATTAAAGAATAATTATTAAAAAATCACTAGTGATTGAAACATAAACCAATTTAAAGTTGCGATAAAATTCTTGTGACTCATATTTCACTCTTTGTTTGGAATTCACTGAAGCGTTACGTTTAAAATATTATTTTTCTTTGTCTAATTCTAGAAATGGAGTAATTAATTGAAAATAAATCTAGTCATTTTTGTATTATTAACTAAAGTGCGTACTTTATTATGGTCCTGGTTTAATTTTTCAATAACGATGGCTCGTGCAAATTTAAAAAACTGGCCTATTTTGAGTTTGCTTGATAATGAATTTATCAGTCAAATTCATTCAGTACTAGTATTTGGTGAGTTAAAATTTCTTTAATATTTATGTAAATTGAATAAACTTTATTGACAATGTTTAAATTAAAAGAATTACAATACACATTTCTAATACACAAAACATTAGTAAATAATGATACATTTTTGTTTTTAAATCAAGAATCAAATATGTATTTCAGGTTCTCTAGAGAATGAAGTTCTTATCATTACAAAAGATGACAAAATTTATGCCTTGGGAAGTAACACATCGGGTTGTTTGGGAACTGGAGATTCTCACAGTACATTGCATCCGGTAAAAATAGAAGCATTGTGTCAGAAAGGCGTAAAAACGTTTGCTTTTGGGGTTGGTCCTCATGTATTAGCACTAACTAACAAAGGCGAAGTTTACTCTTGGGGTCACAATGGATATTATGAGTTGGGTAATGCGTCATCTAATCAGAATCCTATACCAACCAAAGTTGCATCTAACTTTGAAGATAAGCCAATAGTTGCTATTGCTTGTGGCAGTCATCATTCATTGGCAGTCACTGAAGATGGAGAGGTAATTAAAGAATAAATATGTTTAGTAAGATATAAATCAATAAATGATTTTTGATATAACTGTATTGAAAGTCGAGGATTAATGGTAATATATATGGAATTATATAGAAAGTTTTAATGAAAATATTTGATTCAATCATTAACAGGTTCATGGATGGGGTCAAAACACATGTGGTCAAGTAGGAAGTGGAATAAGCACCAACCAAAATACACCAAGAAAAATAAATTCCGGATTAACAGGGAAAAAAGTCGTTCAAATAGCCTGTGGACAGACTTCAAGCATTGCAGTGACGAATAATGGAGAAGTATATGCTTGGGGGAATAATAGCGTTGGCCAATTAGGCATTGGAACGTATATAAATCAATTAAGTCCTCAAAAAGTTACTGGCCTGACAGGAATAGTAATCGGTACGATGCTATTAACTAAATTTCTATAAATAAATATTTAATGCAAAATCATCCGTCGTTTAGTTAAATAGTCGGACAGATTATCATTGTTTTTAATAGAAAAAGCTTTGTCAATTCAATATTAGATCTGACTTATTTTTAGTATTCCAATAAATTTAATTAAAAGATTATCCTTAATGGAATTAACTAAAATTTTAGTAACTAAAATCAATCTTGGATGTTATAATATTTCCAAATTTATGACAAGAAGAGCAAACTTTTTCATTATATATTTTTCATTTTTTTTTCTTTTTTAAATTAAAAACAGTTATTTATCAAAAAATTTTGTCAATATGATTCATGATGATTAAATTATTATGAATACTGTGAAAAATTATTTATTTACAGCTAAAGTTGTATGTGGATATTCTCATACAATGGCTTTGAGTGATGAAGGTGATGTTTATGTTTGGGGTGGCAATGGATATGGTCAATTAGGTTTAGGAACAAAAACAAATACTTGCCAACCACAGAAGGTAAATAATTGTTCTAAAGCATATCATTTAATTATAATATAATAGATAACATGAAACAGGATAATACAATATTTTCAAAATAAAATATTAACTGTACCCTGACTAAAAAATTATAGGAATCAAATAAGTATTGTTTAGATTAAATAAACAGTTTTGATAATTTACTGATCAGAAAGTTTTCCTGAATTATTATTCATTACTTTTCGAAAAAATTGTCTGATTTAGAGAACATTTTTCTTATTTATATTAACAATAGAGTATCTCAAGTTTTTTTTAAAAAAATATATTTTTTTAATGTATAAATAATTTTCTCTCAGTGTGTGTTGTTGAAATTCATGAGGAATCATTAATAATCTTAATAATGTTTCAAAGTTATCAATGCCAGAAATGGGAAGAGTATGTGATATAGCAGCTGTTCATTGCAATCACTTGAGTGCGGCCTTGGCGGAAGGAGGGAAAATCTTTATGTGGGGTCAATGTCGAGGTCAAACAGTGATAACACCTACTGTCACACCTTTACTTCATTTACATGATGTATTGGCTTGTTATTCAACTCCAAGTGTTATGCATGAGCCTTTTGTGCTTTACTCCGAAGACGAGACAAGTATTTTGGATTGTTTGAAGCAAGCTTTTGATGATCCTGTTTGTAACATTTTTTTTTCAACAATCATAAAACATTTAATAACTTGAAAATATTATTTGCTAACTTTAATATAAAATTAAATTATTTTTTCACAATTTAATGATGAAATTCAGTTATTAAATGATTTATGTTATTTGTAATATATATTTAATGTTATGAATTATATGTAACGACTAATAGCTTTGTTTGATCAATGTTCTAGACTAATAGTGACTTGACAATACAAGTTCAAGGCAAACCAATTCATGTACATAAATCGGTGCTTAAAATTCGCTGTCAATATTTTCGATCAATGTTTCAAGAGCATTGGACGGAAAATAACCAATCGTATGAACTGTTTTTTTTACTAAAATTTATAAATAATAATCAAGTATTTTAGATACATTAGAATAAAAATTTTAATCAAATTTACAAATATTTCAATATATAAATTTTAATTTAGCCCTGCAATTTGGATTCTTCAGTATAATTGAAATATCAAGAAAATACTCTGAAGGTTGTCAAAAATGATTAACACATTTTTTATATTTTAAAAACAGAGAAGTGGGTAAAGAACAAATGATAAAAAATTTCATTTTCTTATAAATTTCATAAATGGAGATATTTTGAAATAAAAATGGACTTTTTCGGTTTTACGATCTTTGATCATGGCTATAATATAAGGGATAACTTTTCTTATTAAAGTGCATTGACTTTTTTATATAGAGAAACAGCTGCTACAAAATTTAACTTTAAAATTTTTTCCAAATCTCTCATAGATTTTGAGAAAATCACAAAAAAAAGTGGATTTAGGGTAGTTTTATTTTTATTTTCAGCCCTCATTCGAGATGAATACATCTTTTTATGATTATTAATCATTGCTGATAACTTGAGAGTATTTCCTGGAAATTTCAGAGATAATGACAAATCTGGATTTCAGGATTATCTGAACTGATCATTTTATTCAGTAATTTTAAATAAAAAAATTTTTTTTTTCAGAGTTATTGTACATGATGATTTCTCTTACGAAGTTTATAGATCATTTCTACGATATTTGTACACAGATGAAGTAGATTTACCACCTGAAAATGCTTTAGGTAACAAAATAAATCTTGAATAATGTGTTGAAATGAAATAATTGTCAGTAAACAATAATATGGAAAATTTGTTTTTAGAATTGATGTATCTGGCAAATGCTTATTACGAAACTCAATTGAAAGGAAAATGTGTACAAATGATCCTAAGAGGTATCTCAATAAAAAATGTTGCTTTTTTATATAAAACTGCCATTGAATACTGTTCTCAAGTAAGTAATTATATTTTATTGATTAAATAAAGTGTTTTAATTAAATCTATTTTATTAAATCGTTTGTTTATTTTAAAAGGAATTGGAAGATTTTTGTTTTAAGTTTGCGCTTAATCACATGACCGCAGTCATTCAAACTTCTAACTTTGCGAAATTAGACGAAGCTACATTGAAAACTTTTATTATAAAAGCAGCTCAAGCAGGTGCTTTTAAAACTTGAATAATAAATTTTAAGAAATGCGAAAAATGGAAAGAATACACATTTATGGTTACATCTTCTATTTTAATCTGTAAGATTATAATCAGATTAATGCATTTCGTATATTTTGCATTTTTTATCCTATTTCAGTGCCAAATAATCAAGTATAAGCCTGAATTATTTTTTATTTTTATTTATTTCTTATTTTATACATGAAAACAAAAAAAAAATGTTCTTTAACTCAATAATAACTATTTTAATACATAATTATCAATTATGTAATATAATTATTAATAAAACTAGTAAAGAAGGATCTAAATGATGAGGTGTTTTGCGTCATGAATATTTTTTTAGAAAGATGATAGAAAAATAATTTTTTCAAATTTTAACTTTGACGTCGCGCATTACGAAATGTATCAATTCAAAATTTTTTATAAAAATATATATATATTAAAAATCAAATATTTATGTTCTATAAATTTTATTGATGATTTTGAAAAAATATAAATAATAATAAGAATGAGGATAATAACTATGAAAATAAAAGTCAAAACACAATAATTGGTACATTATTTTTATTACGATTTAATTTTCATTGTCACTGTCACCCCTCATTATCATAAATCGTTATAATTATAATTATTATAATTATTGATATATTATATTTTTCTTTATTATAATTTATATTCATATTTATATACAAGCAGTAAATATTTTTTATCGACTTTTTTTTTCTTTTTTTATGTGTTTTTATTATTTATTTCTTACAATATACATCTACTATGAAACAGTAGTAGTTATATATTTTGACGTAAATGCAATATTGTTGATGATGTTAATATAATTTATCACTTATTGTGTATGAGTTATAGAAATAATTTAATTGTTTTACATAACGAAAGAAAATCCATAGTTTTATCATCATTTTCAATATAACTTTTTTTTTTCTTTTTGCTAATTATTATAATTACAGTAATTTATTCTTTTAATTTACGAAACTTATATTATCTATTGCAATTATTTTCAGTAATAATTAACACTTTTTTTTTTTTCAAATTTATTTTGCTTATTTTTTGGTCTCTTATCCCTGATACGTCGATTTTGCGACACTACAACTTTTTTTTTTTGATATTATTTACAAAGGCAAAATAAAAAACAATGAAAATAGTTCTCATATAAATTTATAAACAATCATTTTCATTTCAAACATTTTAAAAGATTTCTCATGTAGATTTATATTTAGATAAATATAACAATAAACAAATAAATGGAATAATTTATAATAGAAGAATAATTCGAACGCATCAGGGTATTTGTTTATACAGTCTAAAAATAGAAAAAAAAAATACAAATTTATTTTTATCAATAATATTCACGGTAAAAAATAAATCGTCTAGAATCGTATATTATTCTTAGACTTATTTAAATCAGTTATTGATTTTAACGCAACTAATCGATTATCAATAACTATAAATATTAAAAGAATAAAATAAATGACAAATTAAGATGAAAAATAATTATTTATCTATTGTATTACTAGTATTAATTTTAATGATAATTATTTTAAAAAATGTATTCAATTTCAATAAAATGTTATTTAAAAAAAAATAATAATAATTTCGACGATTTACTTTTACCATAAGATGAAAGAATATAAATATTGAAAATACATAACATTATGAAGCTGCAAAAACTTACGCCATTCGATCATTTATTTAATTAATTAATATAACTAGAATAACGATTAGAGCGTATTTAGGCCTGCGGGCTACTTTTTCAGCGATTCGCTGTGAGACTCCCTTTGATATACAATTAATTAATTAATTATTATTAATAATAATTAATCATTTGAATAATACTATAAATATAATAAGTAATTCAATATAGTCCATTGTTATAAACAAATGTTGATAATTCAAGAGTGCATAAAAATAATGTTTAAAAATCGAAAAGCGGAGGAAATAGCGAAATTTTAAGCCGGCATTTTTTTTTATAAATTTAGCAAGTGCCATTTCGAGTTTTGTTGTATTTTTAAATAATATCTTATTTTTGTTAGCCTATCATCATTAGTATTTATTATTTTTATTTCCAGTTGTTTTTATTTTGTTATTTATTATTTTTATTATCATCGATTATTATTAATAATAATAATATTCTTGCTTTCTCGTTAATTACTTTCACGTTATACTTCTTTGTCGTTTGCAGTCGACTCTGGTAATTTTCATTAGTCTGATAATGTTGATTCAATACATTGGCAATAATAAATAAAACATTTTTATTTATTTAGCTGCATAAGCAGCTATAATAATTATCATTCTTCACTCTTACTTTAATGCGCCCAAATCCATTCACAATATTTATCGATATATATATATATATATTTTCAATTGATTACATATATATATGTATATATAAATACTTATTTTTTTTCATATCCAATAAATTATATATATATTACATGTATTTATAGATACATAGAGCTACATTTTATGACACAATTTAATCCATTTACGTCCAGGGATAATTGGCTAAGGATGATAATTTTGTTACCTAAAAAATGGTTTAAGACTTGAAAGAAAAATTCGAGAAAGTAAATCAAATGTGTTGAATAATTCAATTGTTTATGATTTAAACAAGTCAAATGTTTGAAAAAAAAAGTATATTCCAGAGTCTAAGAAGAAAATTACTCCAAAAAGATGAATTTTTTTGGTAGTTGCGTTTGATTAAAACTGTCTAGTCAATTTAAAAATTTTACATTAAGCTTTTTCAGAGTTTAAAGGGGTGAAATGTAAAAGGGAAGAAGAGGGGTAAGCAGCTAAATGCTCATGCATGCTCATACACAGAGTAATGAAAAGGTATTTTTTAAACGACAGAAGATTAAACACTACTTGAAATATTTCAAAATTTAAAATATTTGAACAAAAAAAAAAAATTAAAAAATACTTAAAAATAAGAAACAAATTGTTAACATATTTATTATTTATTTATTCTTAAATATAAATTATGATATCATTTGTTTCATTTTATTATTTGACATTGAACTTTTTCCATTGTTTTATGATATTATATTTATAATATATTTATCAAATAGAACCATTTCATTTGATTTATTTTCTTCATTTTACATTTGATGTCTTATCTTCTTTTAAAAATAAATAAATAAAATAAATAACAAACAAAATTTGTACACTATTTGATGGAATTTTTTTTTCATTATTTATAGAATAACAAATTGTAAGAAATTTTTTTAACTAATTAATTAATAAGAGCATGATAATGATAATTAAGTGTATAACATTAATATATATAGCTCAAAGAAAATTAATAATTATTCATTCTTCCAAAAGTTTGATTAGAATTATTTTTATTTATTTACAATTGATTTTACGATCCAAAACTGACTTTTATAACAAAAAATTGATAATTATTTTTTAATAACAATTAAACTATACAACACATATTTATTTTTTAATTTTCAAACATCTTCTAAAGAAAAAATTTCCATCACCAGCCAATTTCCCATTTGTGTTAATGGATTAACTACTCACTTTAGTATTTTAAAAATTCTTTATTCAACCATCACTATATTTTCATGGAGTTCTTATCTTTTTCTTTATTATTCTTCCGTCACCTCTTTTATTATTCTTTAACAAGTAAAACATGACTTTATTTTTATAGTTAATTATAATAATCAATATTTTTTTTATTAATTTGTTAAATATTTCTTCAAATGTTATTTTACTTCATTATCGTCACTTGAGATAGACGCCTGGCGTTATACACCTGTGATATATTTTTATTTCACATAGTCATTATTTTTTTATTAAGTAATTAAACAATCGATTATTATCATTTGTTTTGTGCTATTTATTGAAAATTGAATTTTTCTTTTATGTATTATTTAGAGTCTTTTTAATTGAAGACTTTACAAGTGATATAATCAGACTCACGAGGACTATAGTTCTTTATTTTACTTCATTTATTCATTTAACATCGACAAAAAGATTTTCAAAAAAATATCTTTAACTTATAAGAATAGTTGAATAGTTTTTGCTTGATATTTAAATACTGGAAAAGTATTATTGTTATTATTATTAATTATTATTTAGATTTTCAACACAGAGACTTGGGGACATAATAAATATTCAGAAGACTGAATGGCATTTTTATACGGACACAAAGGGGTAGTAAAATTATATTTGTAAATATGATTTTGATTTTTGTCCCCCAAGTGAGAACCGAAACTCACGTTCCATACAAATCAGAAGATTCGTATTCCACAAACGTTGCCACTGATCTATCATGTCTATTACCAAAAATATTTATTTCATTTTATTAATATTTCAAAATGGTTTTTTTTTAAAAATATTTTACATATCGGTCACATTATATTGACAATTAAAAACAAAAAAAAAAAAGGAAAAAGATGATAAAATTTAATTAAAAAAGATTAAATAAAATTTTTCATTTCAGTGAATTCACATTCAATTAATCCGTTCCAATAGAATAAACAAATGAAATAAAATAAGAACGATAAATTTACGTATTTTTTTTTTGTTATCTGCGGTATCTTCTTGTGAATTCTTTTTTTTCTGTATTAAATTTATTACATTTAATTTATTTCATCTATAGTACATACTTTGAGCGAAAGCTTCGCTTCCGACGGAGCTAGAGAATAAATTGAATGCCAAAAGTCTGCGTGTGTATGTATTTGTTGTGTGCTTTATATCTAGTATTATCTAACTTTTGACTTTATTGGAAGATAATACTTGAAATCTTTGTAGTTTTTTTATTTTCATAAACAAATAAATTTATTAATCAGTTTTAAGATATGTCAGTAAAATAATAAACATCGGAGACAAAAAAAAATATTGCCATCATAGAAAAAGCTTCCTGTACCTAACATCACTGCAAATTTTGACTTCTAAATTGTGTTATTTCAATGCAATGAAAGTATTTAAATATGATACTTATTTGAATCACAAGTAAGTCAAATTTTTATATAATTACTAAACAGTATTGAAATTATTACCCTTCCAGATCATTTCCATAATTAATTATATGTGATTCTCATTACAATGCAGATTTTGATAACAACGATATGATTATAGCGACACTTTGAATGATCATGGTGATAATGTGCTGTTTTTTAAGTCATTTTTAAATGACAATCAACATTGGCCAAGAAGAATCTTTAAGTAATAGAGTAGATGAGGATTATCTTACCCTGCAGCCTCTTGATATTTTCTATTTGCAGTGGGCTATAACTTGATGCTTGTTATTGCTAGCTCTGGCTTTACTTGGTCACTAGTATTGCTCCAGGATGTGAAATAAAAATCAATAGGATACAGTACGGCCGCTTGGAAATGTTCCAGATTTTTTTATCTTTTATTTAAAAATTTTTTACTTCTTTCCTCATTGTAGGCCTAAAAAATAACTTCAGAGTATTGAACAGAATTTGACATTTTTTTTTTATTAAAATGAAAATCCTTTGAAGACTAATTGAAAATTTATTTTGAAGCTTAAAATTACAAGGAATAATGCTTCAAATAAATTTTTTCAAAGGAAGCAAACTTTTTCAAAAGTTAGATATCAGATGTCCAATATTAAATGATTAATTTAAACGTAATTAGAAATGTTTAATGTTTGTTATGTATACCTAGTTTCTGTTATTAATTTTAAGGCAGCGCAAAACTGTTACAAGTTTATAGTGCGATTAATATTATTTCTTGATAATTTTTTATATGTAGAATTATTTATTTTCACGTCCATTCACACACCCTTGTGTACCCTCTCTCATTCAATATTTTTATTTTTTCTTTGGCTAGATTTATTGAATCCACCCCACGACTAAACCGAATCAAAACGAGATATCGCGTGTCTGATTAAGGAAGTTCTTGCATGAACAATAGTATGTTAATGGCAATAATAAAAAACAAAAATCATTTCAATATTTTATCTAATATTTATAGTTTATATTTGCAAAATGGTTGTTCAAGAATTAATTATTTTATTCGTAACATTTTAGACAGTAATAAGCTGTCTGAAAGATGGCTAGATGTCATCAAATCTTAGCTACACTGTATTTCAGTTATCTAGGATATATAGTATAAATTATTCCTTAAATTGGAAATTTTTTCTGTTTAGAGAAATAATTTTTGCTTAGTATTTTTTTTAGTGCATAATTATTTAAAATAATCTAAACTAAAAGTTGATTGAAATGATGCCTGATAAGACATATTGAAATACATCATCTTTTAGTTTAGACTTGAAGATAAATTTCAATATAAATTAAAATATAATCCATTTTTGATATTAGTTTCTATGTACACAGAACAAATTGTTCAGTTATAATGACTTTATACTGCTAGTAAGCAGACATTTTTGAGTTCATTGAATATTTTTCTTCCATAGAATAATTTTTATTCCTATTTGAATAATTTTTATCACAGTACCAACTTGCACTCAGCTCAATCTAAATTATCCAGATTAGTAAAGTCATTTTTCTCTCAATTTCTGGATTAAAAATTACTCTACAATTTTTTTAGGATATACGAAAGACATTTCTTCAATGAATTAAAGATAATCATTTTTAGTTAAACTTAATTTTTTTTTATAGAGCATATGATGACTTAAATTCATCATGTAAAAACTAATTAATAATAATAATTCAAGTAGAATTTTACTCACTAGTTAATAAACAATTAACAACATAATTATAATAAAAAGATTTTTTTTTTGATCAATTTCTCAGACATCATTATGCCAAAGATGCTATCTAGAATTTATTTCCACTTACATAAGATGCAACAATAATTTTAAAATATTTATATTACATCATTATTGTTATTTAGTCATTGAAAATAATTTTAGCCTCAAGATTCATGACTTGTAAAAAAAATCTTGGATCAACCAAACTAGAGCATCTCCAGCAATCTTCAGTTTCTGATTTATCAATTCCAAAAGCTGAGAATCAACGTTAGCACATCAAAACCATTTTACAAATATAAACTTGCTAAATTTGATAAAACTTTGAAAATAACTTTCGAATCTTATTATTCTTGTTAACTTTTAAATCATGATTTTAATTCTGTTGATGATCTTGATCAAACCTAACTGAAACCTCTTGTAAAGGTTCATCATCCAAACCTACTATGGTTTATATCAGAACCACCTTAATGTCAATAAAAAAATCCTAATTTCCCATTATCTATATGAACTGAAACCAACTCCTAATAAATCTCTACTAATATTTCATCTGAAATTTTCACATATTATTTTAAATGAACAATTTGCTTTTATAATTAATTTATTAATCATTCACAATATTTATCATCATATTCTGAAAGTAAACTCTCAAGATTTATCCTTAATAATATATATATATATTATAATTAATATTTTTGGTTATCATCATCATTATTATCGTTGTTAATATAATCATTAAAAGTAGTTATCATTATCGTAATCGATATTTGTTAAATTTTTGCATCACTCTATGTACCCATTAATAACCGACTTTTATATATAAATAGTATAAAGCTTACTAATAGGCTCTCATTTAGTAATGAAATCGATTAGATAAACTTAATTCACTATCTCTGGTTTATTTTTTTTTATTTTGTTCGGTTTTTTTAGCTCATATTCACAACCACACTTATACATTTCTTTTTTCTATTTTTAATGTCTTTAGCATTTTTTTTTTTTAGTGCTTTAATATATGTTCTACGTAGTTTTGTTGTTTAGTAAAGCATTACATTCATTCACATTTTCTCTTTATTTTTTTCGTTAAAGAATTTTTTTTTGTTTGACGTCTGGATTGACATACGTTCTCTTCAAAAATTCGTTTGAATTTAACATAGAGTTGACAAAATTAGATGGTTTGAATGAATAGTGTCTCTATTTGCGAAAATGAGACAAATAAGTTAATTATTAACACATTAAGGTATTATATTTAATTAAAATAAATAAAAAAAATTTCTAATTATTTTTTATATTTTAAAATTTATTATTTCATTATGAGAAATTTCGTTTTAATCCATCTTCTTTTACAAGTATATATAAAAACTTTTAGTGAATGTTTTTCCAAGGAATTTAAGCTTTAAATCAAGTCTATAACTCAATTTATCACCATGTTATTGGCTCTTAAAGTAGACAGAGTAAAATCATAGTTTTCTTCTAGATAATGTTAAAGTAAAAATTAAGTAGAAAAAAAGTTGAACCTTTCATCAGTTATTTGTAATTAAGCTTCTTACAATTTAATCAATCTCTAGGAAATATTTAAATTAACTCTCTAATAAATTCATTTACAAACATCAAATCTGAAGTAATCAATCTATCTCATAATATCAATTTTTCATTATATCTTGTTTATCACAATTTTATTAGAAAAATTCTTTTTTTTTTTTTTTCACCTATCAAAGCCTTCAACATCTAAATATGATTTTCGTACATTGGTGTCTCCTTTGTATGAAAAAATGAAACTTCAGATAAAGTTTGTGATTGAATTCAATATCAAATATAAAATTTTATCTAGTAGAAATATAGAGAAAAAAAAAAGGTTGTCATTCGATCTTTTGAAGTAGAACGTTACTTACCAGAGCGTCATCTTGATATGTTTGCGATTGTATATTGAAATGCAGTTGAATTATGAATTGATGGAATAAATCAATCAAGTCAATTCGAGTTACATATCATAAAGCGAAAAATCAGGAATGGAAGTGAATTTTTATTTTCATAATGGAACAATGTAGAATCTGAATAAGTTTGAAGAGTAGGAAGAATAAGGAATGGTAGAATGAATGGAAGTATAAGGGATGGGTAAAAATAATTTAAAGTGATCTGACTGTATCTTTTGTTGACTTGATGATGCCTCTAGCTGGAAAAGTAATGATGGTCATTCCTGAGAATATTAAGAGACTCGTCAACGCCAGGCTGAATGTTAGAGTGTTGGCATTGATGCTTGGTGCTGAATTAGTGCTACATGATTCCATTTCCATTTTAGCTGTAAAAATAAAAAAAAAGGAAAGAAAAGATAATTATTATTCTGTCAGTTGATTATTTTTAGATTAAATGTAATTTGAAATTTTTCGCGTGTCTCTAATCATTCACGAACAGTAATTTAAAGAGACGATTCATGCTTGGTTGAATGGATGTTTTATGGAGGTCGTTCCAGTTAATCATTTGATATGATATATTAGACTTTTGGCTTGATGTTGATATTATAATTCAAAAATTTTATTTTTAGATATTATTCCAGACCTAGATAAATAATTATAACTTTTATGTTACTGGAAAAATTTCATTTTTTTTCTCTTCAACTTTTTTTTATTGGAAAAGAAGTTCATTAATTGATGTATCATCACTTTTATTTCTAGAAAATATTCTTTGGAAACTTTTAAATGGTTAATCATTAATACTTGGTTTATAAGAATGTCTTCCGATATTAATAAACCATTAGCCAATAAAAAAAATACTAAAATATGAACGTTTTATTAGAGAATATATTGAATTATTTTATTAATAATTCTAAAACTATTTTTTCGGTTAAAATCAATATTAACTAGAGTTAAAATAATTTATTATTCAAATAATTCATGAAAAAAAATCATTTTTTATAATGAACTTTTTGAACTTTCCTCAACTCAAATTATTTTTTTCTAACACTCTCCACATGTTCTGATTGTTGAAAAAAAAATTCCAACTCTGAAATTGGAATGCAACTTTACTTAAAAAAATAACAAATATTAAATATTTATTCAGAACAAAAGGAAAAAAATTGAATTCCATTTAAAAAAAAAAATATTACGGCAGTCATTGAAGAAAATAATTCATATGATTTAGCTAAAATGTATTTAGTTCAGGAATGGTTTTTTCTTCACAGTCAAATAAAATAATAAAAAATAAAAGTCACGTAAAAAAAGCTCCGTCTATATATACACAATATAAGAATATTTTTTGGCACAAAAATAAACGTAATAATAAACTCGAGTTGAATTTGTAATAAAGGTCATTTGTATTCGGAAAAAACAAGTTGAGCTTGATGAATTTTATAAGTAATAAAGTCACGTGGGGAGATAGAGAGAGAGAGAGAGGGGGAGAGATAAAAAGAAGAAATTTAATGTATAATAACATGGTACAGAGTGAGGAGGATAAAAAATCAAAAACGGAATAAAATGAAATGAAAATAGTAGTCGTTGGTGAATTTAGATGAGTGTGTGGTATACCATAAAGTGGTTGAGGTTGGCGCAATAGCAGTAAATAACGGAAGTAGGCTAGCAAGGAGGTATAGTGTGAAGGATATAGTGCGAAATACAATAGCATATATAGAAGGTGAAGACACGCGTGGTGCATCAGTTTGACCCGGTCCCCAGCAATCCTCCAGACTGGGAGCCAGAAAAATGTTCTATCCTCAATTGTATCAAAGAGAGGAGTGCAGGGGAGGTGAAGCAAAGCCGCCAGGATGTAGACGTCGACGTCAACGTCGGCAAGAGAGAGGTGAACCAGGCGTTTGGGTGTGCGCGACCCGCCGATGCGGTGGCATCGATCCATACCGGGTAGAGAGTTTCACTCCCCTTACTCTTTTTCTGCCTTCTAGCTTCAGCTTTTCTCCCCTTCTTCTTTTCTCTTCTATCTAGTCTCTTTAGTTCTCCCTTTCCCCTTGAGCGTCCTCAATCACCAATCTCATCTTGAGATTCCTTATCTTCACCACACAATTCGCTACAAAGAATTCTTACACCCAAAAGTCGACTTGAAACTTTCGTCTTCAACTAAGGAAATTATTTGTGTGAACAAAAAGATTCATTTTCTTTTATTCTTCAAAGTAAATTATCTGATTAAAGGAATGAGTATGAGCCCCATTATCTAATCAAATAGCTAACAAATTCACCAACGCTGTCAACCAATTAATGCATTTTGGCACAACGTCATCCCGCATTAACCAGAAAACCACATCGAGTACGCTTCACAATTACATGCCAATTAACGAGATCGATTGTCTTTGAGCTTAAAGCTCTTTACTACAATATTTGATGCATTATAATATAGTACTCACAAGTGGCAGCTATCAGTTGTGGTAGATATTTTTTCCAAAATGCACATTGACGCGTTCTTATACCCTGACCAATTTCAGTTACGTTGGTGTCCAATGTGAGATATTCTTGATTTGCTGCTGTATGTTGTGGCCAGAATGCATCAGCCCATGAACCGTCATCACCCATGTTGGGATCTCTAATCATACAATAAATACATTTTTAATATTCTTTTAACTATTAATCTAAACACAAGTGTCAGTTTAATACTTCAATATTTATCAAACAAGTTTTAACTATCATGTTGATGGGTTTTTTTTTACTCAACGTAAGATCATTTCTAAAAATAGTACATTGGTTATCGAAAAAAGAAAATAGAGGTAGAAATAAATTTTACCAAATTTCTACTGCTTTTATATCAGCATTCACTTTTCATATCATCAATATTCATGCTAAATTATAAATTATAATATATTTACTGGTTTTTTTTTCTTTTACGTTTACGTCTGAATTGAAAAAAACCTATGTTAAATATAAATATAATTTTTAAAATATTAATATTATCAGCTTAATTGTATTTATTTTTAGACTGTTAAAATAGTCTTGATAATCATAGTAAATTAAAATAAAAGTTTCAATTGTGGTATCTGAAATATTCTTCAAGTCTAAAAAACCATTTCATATAACAATCTATACTTTGTACCATTTTCACACTTTTCAGCAGTGACGATTTGCTCACTACTTATGAAGCAGTACTTAAAATGAGTGAAAACCTTTTTTTTTCAACAATGAGCAATTTGGTGAGAAAAAAAAATCACACAAATGATTTATAACTGAAATTAGATAGCTAAAGTATTGTAATTAAAGAGGAGTTTAATTAGTCTGTTAGAAGTAGTGGATCAATGATAGTTTAGACGCATTTTAGCAAGCAGAAAGTTCTCTTACCCAGTTTTAGCAAAATTGGCCCAGTATCTCATTATCCTCTTGGAGAGGATAACTTCCTCCTTGGTGTATCCTTTTGCTGGGTCAAGTGGTTCGCCAAAGATATAATTGATTTCATCGCCATGCAAGACACCAGTCCATTTTGGCCAAGGACTATTGAGAGATCTGTGCTTGTAGTAGTACATATAGACAGTATTGCCAGTCTCAGCGTATCTCGAGGCGAATTCATTGACGTTACAGGTAAATTGATAGTCTCCAACGATTTTATCAATCGCATTACGATTGCCATTTGGATCATCTGGATGTAGCCAATCAGTATATTCATAAATAATAGCATGACGAGCAATTTGATTAACGTAAGGATTAAGTTCCGATACAGCTCGAATGAATTCTTCCCGCGAGACTTTGACATCTTCAGCGCCATCGATGCGAAAGAGTTCAGTTAGATAGTAAATGATGAAATAGAAGCCTTCCTCAGTATTGGATCCCATGAGAATGTTGGCCTTTTTAAAGGATGATGTTGCTAATGATTGCTGAGGAGTTTCATCAAGGAAGGATCCATCAATGACTGGGACAAAAGGAAAGTCACAAATACCTAGAGTACCCCATTCATTGTTGACTAAATCCAAAGGATCAGCAGCGGCAAGACAATCAATGACAGCCTGAAGATTTTTCCGGTCATGAGGACAACCTACTGCTTCAGCTAAACGTAATCCCCTTTCAAATGATTCCTCCCGCGAGATCATCGCCCAAGGAGCCGTTGGTGAACCGGACTGCATAATCGCCTGGTTGAAGAGGTGTCTATTATAATGTTAAGTGAGGAGGTTAATTGCATTACTTCAACACACTTTGACATGAAATATTATTATTGAAGGGAAGTACTTAGTTATGATATACCTTGAAAGTGGTGAAAGTAAATGCATTGATACAGAAACTGCGCCGGCGCTCTCACCAAAGAGCGTTACGTTGTCTGGATTACCACCAAATGCAGCGATGTTATCCCTGATCCACTGAAGCGCCATCATCTGGTCAAAAAGCCCAGCATTACCTGGTACGTCTGGAGTACCAAAATATAAAAAGCCCAAACTAGCCACCCGGTACTGCATGGACACCAGGATCACATTCTCCTCGGAAACAAGAGTCTTCGGATCATAGATGTCAAGTGTGGCGGAGCCGGAGTAGAAGCCACCTGGAGCAAACGAGCGAGCCGACGCGGATATGCGTGGCTGCTGCAAACGAGATCGTATCGAGATGCGCCAACGAAGAGCGCTATCGCGAATTCAATTGAATCACTTCAACTCACCACCGAAAATCCATACCATCACGACGGCGTTTGTCGGCCTGGGTCGAGGTACGACTACGTTGATATACAGGCAGTCCTCGCTAAGTTGAGTGTTTGGATTCCATACCATGGCACCAGCAAAGTCCCCAAAGACGGTGTCATAGATTTGGACACAGCTGTTGGGCTGCGTCGTAGCATTGAGAATTCCATCCCACCGATCTGGAGGCCGAGGATGCCGGAATCGTAGCGATTTGAGAGGCTTTTGTGCGTATGGAATACCATACCAGGCGTCAACTTGTTTACCAGTCGAAGCTGTCTGAGTGATACCTCTCACCCGACCTTTTTTAGTTTGGACAACCAGTGGATCATCAGAGCCTGATGTCAATGATTCAGCTTTGATTGATCCAAAATTGTCCAAAGTCATCTTGCTCTTTTGTTGTTGTTGTTGATGTTCATGTTGGCCCAGTTCTTCATGTGACAGATCCGCATGGTGTCTGCTTCGATGTGGTGAGGGCGAAGCCCTCGCGACCAAGTCTAGAGTCGACGCAATGACCACCGTCAGTACTACAAATGTTTCAAAGTTCAGGAGGGCGCTTCGACCTCTCGTCATTGCCATCGTCCTCGCGCCACTCCTTTCCGCTCCCCTTCACGCCTAAATCAAAAGTAAACAATCAGTTACAACTCAAGTATCTCATTTGCTAGATATGCTTTACATTTAATAACTCTGTTTCTCATGAAACAATAATTCCTGAAAATTATGCCTTGAGTCTGACAAGAAACCATCACCATATACAGAAGAGGAGCAAGGCCATCCCAATCAATTTTCCTCAACTTTTAGTTTGCATACAAGCTAATTAACTCATGTAATCTCATATTATCAATGTTTCCAACTTCCTTACTATTTACGCAACATTTATCATTGCATGTCTGACTCAGCATACTGATACTCTTTTATCTCTAAGTACCAGTCTTTTACATGTAAAACCAGCTTTCAAATTTACCTCACGTCGATGACGTCGCGACGCCTGGTCCGTTAATGAGCGGCGAGTGTTGACGCCTCTAAAAGAGCTAATTCCAATAATTGAAAGAAGCTGAATACTGGAGAAGGGTTGATTCTTGAATAGCTCTTATCATCAGCTACATTACCGCATTATCAGTCATCGTCCTTACTGTCTTTTTTTCTGCAATAAAAAATCACCAAAACATCAATAAACTTTAGCTAGGTCAGAAAATATGATTCTAACACCAAAAAAATAATTCAAGTATCATTGAATAAATGTATTCTGAATGTCTGTCATATATGCTGATGGAGATACTTATGTTCCTCTTGCAGATAAAAATGGAATTTTAATATAAACCAAGTTATGATAAAATATTAAGCATATAAAGATTTATCTAATTATTGGACATTGATGAAAGTAACCTAGATACATCTACAAAAAAGAAGGTTCCAGCTATTTTAGTTTTTTCACGAATATTATTATCATGAAAATTCATGAAAACAATTAACTTCCTTCAAGCGGAAAGATGGTAAAGTATTCCGTTTTATTCGTTTGTGCAACGATTAGTTTGCAAGTGTAGTAAACTCAACGTCGATCCAATGTGCTGTGTGATGTGTAGGAATCACGCAAGCATGCAATAGTGGCCCATACGAGGAGTAGTGAGCCTGAACCTCCGGTCCTCGAGTGTGAGTTCGATGTAACACGAGTGACCTAGAGGTGTCACTGGGTTAGCGTGTTCATGGCCCATCCATAACTCTCGACGATATACCAACGAATATATGTATATTCTCTAGGTCTCCCTTACCCTCTTTATTTAACCCTCGTGATATACTAACCCTCTCACACTTTTCCCTACCTCTTTAAATGCTAATCGGAGGCATCAAAGCGTCAAAACATCAAGAGATTGTCCCTCACAACTTTAGATTCCTTTACACATTTTTTTTTTTATTTCTACATTTAAAATAGTTTAAAATGAAGAAAAGAAAGAAAGAACAACAGATGAACCATTTGATCATATATATATATGAGTAAATGTGAATTGGATAGACTACTCAATCATGCAGATAAGATGTCATTTCAATAAAATACTTGTCCTGATATTGGAAAGATAAAAACAACTCCGAGGTCAAATAATTGACGGACGAAAAATTTTCGATCGTTTGAAACATCACGCGAGAGCGATATCGCTCAGAGTTATGACAGGCCCATATCTCTTTGGGTCAAGGTCGAAATTTTGCAATCAACTTTTAGTTGTTGTTATCTTAAATATAAAACAACTGAATCAGATAAATGAACTAAATAAATCATTAAATTAAGTTGCAATCTCAGGTGAAAATAACAAAACCATAAGAAGAGGAAATTTTGATGTGAGTCAATTATCAAATCAGAGCATATCTGTATGCATTGTACGAGTGCATCAGCACTTGTAATAGTAATCAAGAGTCCCTTGAAATTTTATGCAGCTGAAGAAGAGGAAGAGAAAGAGAGAGAGAGAGAGAACATACAGGAAGGTAGTGGTCACGATGGTCATCGTTGATAACGAGAATGGGATTTCCCTCCTTCTCCACCACCTTTGGTCGTTATTTGCCTGCTTCCTTCACACTGCAGACTTCAAATAGACTGCAGAGCTCTAGGATAGAGAGTACGAATGATAACAGATACTCTAGATACCCTAGGATATCTTAAGTAAATAAATCTCTATTAATATCTAAATGGAATAATTAGCACTTGAAACATGCAAAGCCTCTTTCCTTTTGATAATAAATTTAGGCTAAGAGTCTTCAAGTTAAAAATCATTTCTTAAAATGTCAGAGTTATCTTAAAAATGTTCAACTTAATATCTTTTTTTCATTGATATTAAGTTTATTACATAATGCTGAGAGATTATTAATTTTATTTCATCTATATTTGATGATACTTTTCAGTTATTGGATTTAAAAATACATCACTTGAATATTTAAATATCATAGCATATTATTATTTTAATTTTATAACAATAATATATTTGCAATTTGTTCATGATAATTATGCAATCTATTTCAAATTTATACCTGTTAAATGGAGCAGAATATGAAGAAAAGTTCAATTTAATCAACCAATTGGATACTTAAAATTTATTCCCAAAAGTGTATGTTATGTTGATCATAAAATAATATTATTAAACATAAACTGGTTAATTTTTAAACATAATTAATCAGAATCAATGATGAACTTTACTGGTATTTAGAGGGGAATGAAAAATATCAGAAAGAGGCGCAATGCGTACATTTGTGAATACAGTAAATAACACAGAAGGAAGCTAGGAAGAGAGAGAGAAGTGAATGAAGTAGAGTCCATTTGGGTGGTGTACATGTTAAACCTGAATATGGTGTAGGTGAAGAAGAAGGGATGGTTGCAGTATTTGATATGTTGGCGGCCAATGGTATCATGAACCAAACACCGAGACCCATTTCCCCACTGAGCAACTTTTATGCGGTTTTCTTCACTCTCAATACTCAAAGACAAGATTTCTTTTTTTCTTTTTTTTGAATTGGTATAAAAAAATGTTTGTTTAGCAAGATGCATCCCGTGGCAGTTTTCAATGGAGATTGAAATGAGGATGATATGTAAATATAAATAAATAAGGTACTTTCTCCAAAGAAATCAGTGAAATTTTCAATTAATTATTAGCATTTTTTTTAGTGCTAATACTGTACATTTAAGTGTTTTATTTTAAAACATTAAAAGTGTTTTAATAATACCTAACCACAGGTGAAGTCATATTAAAACACTTAAATTTATAGTGAAATCAGTGACTGATGCAATCAGTGTTAAGCTTAGAAGTAATTGGTAGTAAATAGGAGTTGATTAATTTGAATAGAATGTATAATTACTTTGTAACTTTTAAATAACAATATATTATGACTTATAATTAATTAATCAGTAAAAGTTATTAAAAATCAGTGATATTTTGGTATGGTGCAGTGAATGCATCTCAGTGATTATTTCAACTGATTATCAGTAGTAAGTCTGGTACTTATTTCAATTACTGAATAATCACTGATATTGAGATTACCTATTATTTAGTGATTTAATTTAAAAGAGTAATGATAAATTGAAGTACATCAGGATTAACTGTGTAACATAGGGTTTTCGGTGTGTAACAGTGTACATAAGCTCTGCGGATGGCGGCTGCACTGCGGCATATCAGAAACAACTCATGTGTGTATATACACACGAGTGGAGGTGGTGGTGGAGGAGGAGGAGGACGAATGCCCGAAGACATATTCCAACGATTGACCCTAACATACAAAGCTGAGTACAGCTGAACTTTGTACATAAACAATGAGCTTGCCGCAAGCTTATGTGTACAAATGTTGGAATAACAGAGAGAGAGAGAGGTAAAGAGAAGAGTAGTTGATGTGATGCTGATGAAATCGAATAGAGATACCGAGGTATTAGGAACGGAATCAACTCGGCAAACATGAATTTTGATTCGTCAGTAGCTGATAAGCTTGATGAAAAAAGGAAGTAAAATTCATTAGCAATTTTGAGTTGAGAGATAGTTAGAACTGATGAACATGTTTGATTGTGATTAAATGAATAAAAAGCATACTGATGGTGAAGCAGTCAGAGAGGAGGGACACATGTGAAATGGGGGAGGCGCAGCGACGACGAATTCTCGAAAGCCTAGTATCGATTGACCCCGTAGACAGGAAAGCCGCCGGGTTGTGCGCCGGGAGAGTGAGAGAGAAACAACGATGAGAAAGCATAAAAGCTGCTGGGATGCTTCGAGAGAACAAGAATCCTGGGGGAAAAAAAAAAAGAGTACACCAAGACTTACCTTCTTCGCAGTCTTTTTTCTCCCTTAAACTATTATTTTATTTTCCCTCCTGGTCTCTTTTCTTTCACATTCTCCGGACACATAATCGATTTACTCGTGTGGATAATAAAAAAGACCGCGTGCTAACTTTTTCTTCATCTTATCTCAAATTGTGATGATGAATAACCCGAAACTATTTCAAGTAAATTATTATTTTAGGTTTCGAATAATCGATGGCTTTTTATTATTGTATTTGTTTTCATCTTAGACCCCTTTATTAAATTTACTCATTCAATCAATATCATTTTTCTACTGGCAAAAAGTATTGTAAAAAAGATGTCTAATTAAGTCTGTCCACCTTTGTAATCTCCACCAGGTTCAGATGCTTTTTTGTTCCTGAAGAATCATCATATCAGTCTAGAATTGGTGCTCGAGTGCTAGAGTGACTGAGTATATGGAAAGGTCACAGGATATTTTTGGCAACTCGCCTGGTAATTTTGTCTTTCTGTCCTTCTTCAATTCCAGACTGACTTTATATCATCATGGTATTTCCGGGAAGTGAATGTAGTAACGAAGCATTCGTTATATTAATGACGTTCATCATCATCATCACCATTATCATCATCATCTTCAATAATGAAATGGCTAAGTTTTTGCTTTTAATTTTGATATTGCTGATAGTTGAATTGAAAGTGAGTTTCAGATATTCCTAGACATTTTTTATTTCCGTAGGAGTAGATGGAGTTGAAAGATAAAGAGAATGAATGTGTGAATCGGAAGTATCTCTTGATGCGTTGTGTCCCTCGTTAAAAGGCTCGTATGAAGAGTTAACGAGCTTCTATGGGTCAACTGGCATATTATAACACGTCAGAGAAGAGGAGAGCTTCCTGCCGCTTTAATTTCTAACGTAATCAAGCATAGAGAAGAAAGAAAAATACAAGAGAAAGGGTATAAGTGTACATATGAGTGACTTGACGACGAGGTAAGGGTCCCTTGAGAACTCTAAAGTCCCACACGAGTCAATTATTTATACGTGACGAAAACTTGAACCAAAGTTGTATAGACAAAACCTAAAAAGTATTTTACTATCACCACCACCACCACCATCATCAAAAGTGGCTTGAATGAGTGAGAGAAAAGTTTTCTCTTCAACAATCCGATAATGAATTTACTTGTCAAGAGTTTAATTATCTAATTATCATCAACTACTTATTTGATATTGAATATTAATTTCAAGTTAAATCACATTTGTCTTTCTATTCATCTGAAAATCTCATTTTATCAAAACCACAAACCATTTATACAAAACGTCTGAAACGTTTTCTCATTCCAATTTAAATGAAAAATAATTATATCTATAAAAATGATTCGTTTAAATTTTGATTAAAATTCTACCAAGTTGAAAAAAAACAAGAAATAAGAAATAGGGTAAAATGGTTTGCTTAATTAAATAAAAAAACTATCAAGCTAAGATATTTGAAGAAGAGAAGAAGAAGAAGAAGAAGAGTTTGTTGGAGACTTACTTGATGATGAAATGTGAAATCTTGATATGACGCACGGACGGAATGAGACAAAGTTTATTTCGATTTTTTGTAAATAATTATTTATTTATTTAGGAGGAATTATATTCTTTCGTATGATGACAATAGTGAGATTGTGAGAAGAGAGAAGAACACCAGTCACACTTTGTTGACACGCACGAGATGTAGGCCGGCAAACGGTTCAAGCCGCACTGAGCTTGCTAGTAGTTTCACCACCACCACCACCACTACTAGGGGTGAAGCTTTTATTCTCTCTATTTCTCCCTCCTGTCCGCTACCTTTCAGCCACTGACTCCAACCACCTTCTCCGCATCATCACACCCTCTCGCTTACACTCAACCAAATCTTACTACTTTCTATCTCCTTTCATCTCAACCCTCCTTTTGGAATTCATCCCTCTCTTCTCGCAGCTTCACTGCTTCAGCTACGCTAGCTGCGTACAAATATAAATATATATTTATACACTCATTTAGGTACGTACACTCGTGGTTATCATCATTTTAAAGTATACCTAAAGATTTATCTTTTCTTACTTACTATTTTTCTTTGTTTTAGAATTAATCAACCAGGCAGTAGTTTATTTATTAATTCATGTGAAGAAGAAGAAGAAAATGGTAGTAAATTATAGAAAAAAATTCAGGTCAAAAGTGGGTATCATTTAATTTTTATATCGTTAAATACTTGGGTTTAAATTTACATGTTTCTCTTGTCTAAAACTTGAGCATACTTGAATTTTTATGCTAATGCTCCGCATTGTAATTTGTTAAAAGAAAAAGGAGATGCATGAGAACTGAGTAAGTGTAGTGTTAAGGTGGAACGAGTTTTAATCGAAATTATTTATAAAAATCTCCAATTTCTAAAGTTGATGAAAATAAGTAGCAAGCAAATTAATTAATTGAAATTGAATATTTCTAAATGACTTAAAAATTTAATAAAAGAAAGAATATTTTTTCTCTAAGTCACGCAATGGTGCTGATTTTCTTCAATTCTGCTGCAATAGTTTAATATAATGTATCTAATTGAAATCTAATCAGGAATTTTTTCAGGAAAACATTCTCTAGAATTTCTCCAAAACTAATAACAACATAATGATTGGAGCAATCAAAATGACATTTTGTTTTTATTTCTTTTAAATTAAATTTACTTAGCTTTCTGGCTGCTATTTTGAGCCATTTCCAGGTGATTCAAAGAGATTGAAATGTTTGACTTGTTTATGAGTTCGATGATATGAAAATTTGATGAAATCACTGTCTTATGTTTTATCATGACGAGTAGAATATTGGAATGAAACATTACAGATTGGAATGTGGATCTCACAATGAATTATCAGAGATTTGAATCTAAAACTATGAGAGATGGCACATTTTTGATGGGAATTTTAATTCAGAGAGAATTGACTGACCTTTTTTCACCTGGATTTAGTTATGTTACATCTTAGAATCTATCCATCCCACTGCATTAATCGTCTCTATCTTGCCATTGGGAATATTTTTCATCAGAACTATTTTTTTCTATCTATAAAAGATCGACATTATAATACGTTTAAATAATCAAAATGTTGATAACTAAAAAAATTATTATTCTAAGAAAAAAACTTCATATTGAAAGATTATTTTTATTAATTACTTTTTCAATTATTTAAATATTTAATCTTTAACATGAATCTTAAAAAATAAAATTTAACATTGTAATGCTTCAAATAATAACAAATAACCTTTCTTCATATATGTAACTCAAAATGATTCATTATACATTCTTGAACTCATGCTTTAAACAGCTTTCATTTGACACCCAACACTAGGACCCTTAAGAAAATTTCTCTTTAAACTTTTCATCTAACCCTCCAAAACTACCCCTCAATATTCAAATTCACGCTCGTGTTTGAATCACTCTTGATTATAAATTTTCTGAACTCCAACTACTTATGTCGAAGAGCCTCTGAGAAAAACACTTGTGACAGACAGTCAGACATCAAGATTATTTCATTTATTTTGTATGAAATATAAAATAGTATTTCGACATATTTGATACTTTTCTTGACAGATTTCTATGTTAAATAATTATTTTTCAATTATTTACTAGTTGTCACTTAATTATTTAAATGAAAAATAAAAAGAAGTTTTTATTAACTGTACACAGAGAGAATTTTTTTATTAAATGGAAGTAAAAAAATGACAAACCCACGTTTCGAAATTTATAAATAAAAATATTTCTGTTCAACAGTGAATTTTGAGTTATCTTAATTAATTCTTTTAACTTAATATTTTTATTTATAAATTTCGAAACGTGGGCTTGTCATTTTTGCACTTACATTTAGTGAAGAAATTCTCTTCGTGTATGAAATGTAAATTAATTTATTCAATGCTTCAAATAAAAGATCGTTGTTGATTTGTATGTATAAATAAACTATACTCGTTGGTTTCCTTAAGTTTATTTTCTATGGCTTTGGGGTTTTTTTAAGTTTTTTATGTATACAACCATTAACGAATCTCTATTAATATTTAATTAAATCACCATTTTGGTAGTGTGTTATTTTAATGTGTTTAAAGCATATAGTTATGATGTCTGTTAACATTATCTAAAAGCATTATTTTCATTTCTCGATCATTACTTTCATTATTTTTTGTTGAAATCTATTTTTTACTATACATAAAATTATCTAATAAATATTAGTATTAATTTTAAAAAATTGTTTATAATATTATTATAAATTCAATAACATTCGATAAATAATCCCTTTTTTTTTTTAAATTAATTCAATTACTACCACAAAATAATTTCTGTTGCAGACATAAAACATGATCCTGCTAGGATAACATGACATTACGTCTTATTATGAGCACAATTTCTTTTTCTCCCGTATATTCCTGAATTTTTCTTAATGATAAAATATATAATAATAAGAGTATTTCAATTGAAATAAACACTAGCTTATATTTTTCATATTTATCTAACAGTGAAAATTACAGCAATTCATCAATTATTACGTCAATATGATTTATGATCCTCAGTGATATGGTTAGATTTTCCCTAGAAAATGTATTTCTATTTTATAAAGAAAATTCATGTATACATTGAAGGGTAACAAGTAACAATGGGTTCAGATATAATTTATTTTACTACACGACTTTGCAATATAATATTTATTATATTCTCGATAATAATATAATAAATTTATTGATTACTTTCGACAACTAAATTCAATTTAACCAAATTATTTTCCGCAGTTAAATATATGGAATACAATATTAACAATTCAATTATGAGCTTCTTCTTTTGTCTTGAGAATTAACAAAGCCTGAATAAAAGCATGAAATATAAATTTTGATGCTCATTATTGAATCTTTTCAAATATGTCCAGTTTTAAAAGCAAATGTTGTTTTTTATTATTCAATTTTATGCAATTATTAATTTCAATTAAATTAGAGTTATTAAGTTTTTACGACAATCAATAATAATTATTATTTTAAAAATTATTAAATATTAAAAAATATTTAAAAAAAAAAATAATTTTAATTGAAACAATAATTTATTGTGCAAAAAAGAGTGAGCTTTTCAGTCTAATTAGCTATTTTGAAAGTTTAATTTTTTTAAATAATAATTTTAAAAAAACTATGTGAAATGGAATTTTAATTTCAGCCACATAGGAATTTTATTTTAAGATAGACTAGTGGTCCAAGTGAGATATAGTTATTTTTTATTGGAGGGTAAATTGAAGACATCAGGAGGTGTTTAAAATCTTGAGCTTAAAAATGAATAAGTGGAGGTGACCGAAAATCAGTGAATATTTACTGAATCGTTTTAAAAAGTCTAGAGTTCAGCATTAATTTTGTGATTTAATCATTTTGTTTTCAAATTCATCAATTCATCGAATAATTGATTATTTTTATTTACAGATTCACAATTTTTCAGTAATTCAATCATGATTAATTGACATTTTTTTTTGTTTACCTCTTTTTATTTTATCTATTTTTTTTTTTTTTTTAATTTACGTGCTACGCATGTTATAAAACCCATTTTATGCTCCAAATAATTTCAATATTACGATCAAGTTTTTCTGAAAATTCTCATTATTATCTAAGTATTACACCTAATTCAATAAAAAAGCATTCATGTCGATTCTTCGATAGTGGCTTGAAATATTAAAAATTTTTTTTAATGGAATAACCATTTTTCTCTTTTAATTAAAATTAAATATTTGCGTTAAATGAGTGACTATGATATGATAAGCATATCAAATAACGTGTGATATTTTGTCGCTAACGTTACCATTGTCTCATCTTATTAAACACGTTTCTTCATGGTCTATTTTATCAGATGTACATTTTATGAATAAAAATATCTTTTAGTCCCCATGACACGATTTTGCAGGTATGATTATACCTTAATTTTCAAATTTAATGCTAATGATATCTTTTTTTTAAAACATTTAATGTAAACAACCATTTTTAATGGTGATTTTCGATATTATCGATGATTAATCGCTTTCAGCTTAAATGTTATTGAATATGTATGGTCACGAAATCAAAATCAAATTTGAGCTAATCGGTAATCTAAATGATTTGATATTGAAAGACAAATATTATTTTTGTATATTGTAAACACAAACACTTTCCCGAAATTTTTGGAAATTATTTGAATATCATCAATTGTTTAATTAAAATGAAGTATCCAAAAATATTTTGCCAATTAATTTCACCTTATCACGCAATAAAACCTACCAAAGGTATTGTATTATTTGGTTATTGCACAAGTCTTTGCCATTTTTAAATCCTGAGGATATTGAAGAGAATCTGAATATATATCCTTCCAATTAAAAAGTAAAATTTTTCATTACAAAACATGTGCTTGTTATATTTTTAATAGCTTTCAACTAATTAAAAAATTCTATTAAAAATAAAAATGGAGAATTAACGAGGAATTTTTTTCAATATCAAACGTCGATTTATTTTTTGAAATATTTTATTACTTTTTAAAGTATCCCGTTTTACCCCGGGCACCTCGTATTGTCTGGTCTCCCCCTACAAATGACTTTGATATGAAATGATAAAAAATAATCAATTGTCGATGAAATACCTTCGAAAATAGTTTATTCATATTAATCTTTATATTTAACGACATAGACATACATGAGAACAGACGTTTTTCAAATACCAACAGAAAAGTTCCCCTCATAATTTGAAAAACAACTGTTATAATTAATGAAATGAAACGTCATTAACGATGTTGACTTCACAGATAAGTCAGAAAATATCTACACGTTATGAATATTAAAAAATTTCGAAGTCTACTTTGTAACAATATAACAATATCAAATAAAGATAAATATTAACTTTGAACAAAAAATACATTTATTCACAGTAGTAGTGGAAGAAATAATAGTAGTAAAGATAGTAGTAGGGGTGGTACAAAATGTAGATATTCATTTATATCGATGTAATATCAAATGTGAATTAATCGTTTTAATATTCTTCACATACTTGATATCTATCACCATCGTGAATAAAATGTGCGGACATTCAGATATTCGTCGATTGAACATTTGTTATTTTATTACTTTATTATTCTGTTATACTGCATTGGTAAAGAATGGAGGTTTGAAAATTATTTATTTTATTTTTTAATATATATTTCATTTAATTACGTTCATTATTGCACTGTAAATTTTAGTGTTTCATTTTAAAACATTAAAAGTGTTTTAACATGACGTCACCAATTTGATTAAATATTGTCTCAATTGTTTCAATGTTTTAAAATAAAATACTAAATTTCATAGTGTGTTTTATTGATTAATTAACATAAATACTTATTGTTTATAGCTGCCAAGTCAGAAACGATTATCTACCGGGATACATGGCTTGGAGATACGACTTTTGATGATTCACAGTCTAATAAACTTGTTCGGCCTGTAAAATATGTTGTGATCGATGATTTAACAGCAAGCGGATTCGATTCGTGTTACCGCAAATCACAGTGTGTTGCATTAATTCAAAAAATTTATGTAAGAATCAATAAAATGATATATTTTATTTTTTTTAAATAGAGTTTTAATAGCGTTTTTCTAGTAGACTAAACATAAATTGATATGGGATGATATTGGGTACAATTTTCTGATTGGTGGAGATGGCACTGTTTACGAAGGAAGAGGATGGTTCAAACAAGGATTTGCTATTGACCACTTCAATCATCTATGTCTTTCAGTTGCTTACCTCGGTAACTTTACAGGTAAATTTTTTTGCTCAACTACTCTTTATTGAAATAAATCGTATAAAAAATTAAAAATAACTCCAATAAGCAATCGAATAATATTAAAATATTAGTCTTTTCTCGACTTAATAAAATTAAATAATACTTTTCAGTTTAAATCCGGCAAATTGATTTTTTGTCTATTTTATTTTAATGAGTTTTTCTTAAAATTGACATAAAATTTTTATTCTTCTAATATATTATTTTATATTTATTGAAGAAAATATTTTACAGATACTAAGTCGGTTAAATCTAAATTATTGGATACCATTCAATTTCTTGGGGATAAAGGTAGAGAACATCACATTTTGAAAGATGATTTCAAGATTTTGACTCGTCCACAAATAATAAAAAAATCGGTAAAGGGAAATAAAAGACTTATTAATACAATGATTACCGATTCAAAATTTTACACTTTTATATCAAACTCGACTTATTGGACAAATATTACAGTCGAAACGAGTATTGTGGAAGTATTTCAAATTATTTTTTTCTCTGTTCAATAAGAACAATTGTAATGAAATCTCATCTAGTGAAGTTCACCAATCTTTTCACTGTGATATTATTCATTTATTCACTTGCTTTTAGAATTTGTAGTGAAAAAAATAAGTCTTTTATATGAGATACATTTCATTAATCATTCTAATAGAAAAAAAAGAAAAGTTTATTAACTTTTGATGTATTTCAAAATATAAATAAAAATTTAAAAACTAAGATAAAAAGCGGAATAATTTTTTTTTCCATTAACGAGCTTTTAAGTAATCTGTTTTGTTTGATTTAAGAAAATAAAAGGCGATGAAAGTAGAAAAGAAGCGACTTGATATAATAAAAGGTAAGAAAAGAAAGGACAAGAGATTGAATCTTTCTCAGGGATCTAAAAGCGAATTAATAAGAGTTATGAATGGTAATATTGAAAGTTCAACAAAGAAGAATTAAATTGAAGTGGTAACTCTAGTAGTATTTTCATGTTCCCATGTACAATTGTATTGGACAAATAAAAGAGTTTGAAATTTGAAATACAGTGACAAATAACGATAGTTATATTTGATTGATTAATGTGTTTCATTCTTGCGATAGAAATAAATATCAAACTAGAAAAATATTTATCCATAAATGACTGGAAGATAAAACTCTACTTGTCTACCTCACATAGAATGACAAAATTCGTTTGTACGCATGCTCATGTGCATATTGTTTTTCTTTGTATTAAACTCCAAATGAAAAATAAATCTAAATTTTCCTAATAATATGATAAAAAAAATTATTTTAATCTCTTGCGGTTTGGAATAGATGTGTTTATTATGAAGGGATAAATCTTTAATTTAAATTTGATATAAAATTAAAAACATATTTATTCAATACACTCGATTTCATCTTCAAGTGGGCAATTTTACAAAGATATTTCAATATCTTTAGCATGAAACAATAACGAGTAATCTAAAGTGTTATATGAAAAATTCAATAATTTCAATTGCACACTTCTACTTATCATGACTGAATTTTTGGTTGTTTTTTTTTTGACTTCTGCAATCAAGAAATTTAAAATGAGAGACTTCAAGATGACGATAACACCTTAGCAAAGCATTGTGAATGTTAAAATGATAAGCTAAATCGCCAATCTATGAGCCAATGTACGATAATCATACTCTATATATACCAAGTAAGTGAAACTTGTGATTTCTATTTACATTTTTGGTGCTAAAATCTATTACTATCACGGTAAGTCCTGGAAGCTGTTCAAATAAGTGTTTTAATTTATTTATTTTCATTATTACTACTGCTATCACTCTAGTGTCATTTAATTAGTGGTAATTGTGTTGATTCATTACTAATGTAAATTAATTTAACGGATTTTCTCTGCTTGCCTTGGTAGAACAACCACTTTACTATTCCACATGATTGAGATGGATTATGTCATGAGTAACATTTACACTCAATTGTTGTTAATTTTTAATACAATAAAATGTGGTTAAAAAGCAGTAGAGTGAAATAGTTGTATTATCAGAAACATCTACACAATTTGTGTTTATTTATTAAAAATCATAAAACCATAAGTGTTGAATAAATTTCATTTGAATTGAGTTGTTTGTAATTTTTAGATAACAAAAATGAGGGAATTTAAAATTTTATTTCTGATTGCTGTGAGTTTGCTAATCAATAGCATCAGTAGTCAAGTAATAAAGTCAGAATTACATAATGAAAAAAGTAAGTATTTATTTAGATTAAAAAAAGAAAAACAATATTTGTGATTGATTCTAAGTGAAGCTGATAAATGAAATAAAATATCTATATGTTTATCTAGTTTTAACATTTCCTGTCAAAAGAAATTTAAATAGCAAACTTAATGATTTTTTGGAGCACAAACTGAGACAAATGATGATTAAAGGAGATGAGAAATTTAATCTACCTGTCATGGATCCACTTCATGGATATGATCAGCAATTTGATTTTAATATTGATAAAATTATGTAATTATTTTATTTTTTCATTAAAAATATTTTACTTAGATAATTTTATTTCAATAACAATCTGTAATTATAGGGTTTCTGCTAAGGCTAATGAATACCATGCAGTAGGACTTTCAAGTTACGTAGTTAAAGGATCAAATGTTAATACTTTTAAGAGGCGAATCGATGTCAGTATGAATTTTCCAATAATTACAGCACATGGACTGTATAATCTAGATGGATTTGTTGGTGAGAATACACCAGTTTTTGGTACTGGAGATTTCAAGTAATTATTGTCACATCAGTATTTTATTTTAGATAATAAATTATTTAGAAGTAGTTATCTAGTAAATGGAGTCGTTATTGTGATCAAATATTTGTATGAAAAAATGTCTACTAAAATTTTATGAAATTTTTTAAATTGCTTTTTCAGCATGACATGTACAGACTTTTATTACTCTGCAACAGCTTATGTCTCTGTTTTTGGAAAAGTTCAAGTCAAATCTTTGGATTTAAAAATCAGTTTGAAAAAGCTAGATGTAAGTAATATTATCATAATATGTAAATAAATGGGATCTTTTATTGGACTTATTTTAGTTTATGACTGAGATTAAAACTAAAAAGATGTCATTTTTATTATCCATAATTTTAAGTTACTTTTTATTCACATTATTTAAATAAATATTGTTCATTTATATTTTGAGCAGCTTTCAATGACTGGGTTGATGAATGATGATCAAACATCATGGATATTAAGTGAAGTTTTTTCAGACATGATACCAAAAATTATTGATCAATATCACGACGAAATAGTCACTATCATATCAGCAAAAGTCATTGAGATAATTAATAAAAATCTCAATGGAATGTCAATCACTGATCTTCTTGGATTATTAAATGGGAATTTTTAAAAATATTTACTACTATAAATCAAACTTATATAAAAGTTTTAATTAATTTTATAAATTATTAGTACGCTAATGATTATTTATAAATAAATATCGAATATAAACAAAGAGAATAAATTGTTTTATAATCCTATCTCTTGAAACATATTTTTGCAGCAATAGCGGAGTTTAGACAAGAGAGATTAACTTGATAAAATTTATGATAATTATAGGGATTAAACGATTCGAACGATTACCGATAAAGGATATGGGCAATTATTGTCAGATTTAGTCAATTCCAGTATACAGCTGTGGCGATTGGTGTTCATTGTAATAAAGAATTCTATTTAAAATATTTAACAGCTGTTGGTAAATAATGAACCAACTGGATCTTTTTTTTAAGACCCTTTGTTAATAAAAGGGGTATTAACCATTACAAATGTGAGTAAATAATTATTGTTTTATTTCAAAAATTTTCACTCCCTCGACTCATGAATATAATTTGAATGAAAAATATCAAATATGCCGAATATTATAAAATTTTTATTTAAAAATTGAAAAATAAATAAAAGAAAACTATCAGTTAACAGGAATGAAGATCATGTATGTCATCGATATGACAATTAATCATGATGAAAATAAAAACAAGAAAAAAAGATTATCATTTTTATGATTAATTCTATTTTTTTCTGATTATCAAATTCTTACGGAGATAACAATTTTTATGCCATCTTTAATAGTATTCAAGTAAACAACCGGGTTAAAATAGGACAGAGGAAGCAAAGTGGGGTAAAAAAAAATAATTTTATTTTGGGGCAAAGTAAGATACACTTCTTTAATGAAAATAATATTTCAAAGATCATCATTGAAACATTATTATGTTAGTTTGTAATAAAAATAAAATTAATTTTATTTACTTGAAAATTGACTTCAACTTGTCCATATATTTTGCTTGAATGCCAAAAAATTCTTCGATATCCCATTTTGTCCCCTTGTCTCACTTTATTCTACTTTCTTCTAATTATTATTTTTTTTTTTCAATACAAATAAATATAAATTATTTTTTTCATCATTTACAAATATACGATAAAAAATACTTTAGAGAAAGTATCGTCACAATTATTATTATTATTATTATTATTATTATTATCGACATAAGCGAAGAAATGCACAACTACAATTATTAATATTAAAAAAATTCCTGTGGAATGTTAGCAGTATATCGACTTTTGTTTTTATCGTTTTATCTGTTTCCGTGAACATTAAAAGTACTGTAGCAATAAAAATGTTTTACATCGATGATATGTTGATTTTTATTTTTATTACTCTTTATATTAACAATTATTTCCAATTATTTTACAAATATCCTTTATTATCCCTATTTTACAAGTCTCTCAACAAAAGTGAAACATAAATTATCTTTAGGCCCTAATTAAAATAAATCATGATCAACAGAAGAAATATTTATAAATAATTGAAGAAAAATAAAAAAGTAGCTTCAGAATAGCTACGCATATTTATTAGAGTGATTGTACCTATTAAACAAAGGGGTGAAATTATTCTCAGGTGAAAACTCATGTATCATGACCTAAGGCGCATGCGTTTTGACCGTTGTCCACTTTGTACAAACTTCCCAACCCCAGGTGTACACAGTGATACATAAACTTTTTTCCCCATTAGAATACAAAAGAGAGTATTCCTCCATTAATATTATTCTTATTTCTATCTATTGTAGGCTCAATGAAATAATTTTTTATTCCATCACAAAGTATCAACAAATGGGAATATTTCAAGTAAGTGTACTAATTAATTATGATAATTATTATATTATTGAAAGCACATTTTATGAAATTTTATTTAAAAAGACCAATCACCTAAAGACAATTATTTTTATTTTTACACTTGAAGAAGTTATAACTTTGATTTGTTACTAAAATAATGAGGTGTGTAAAGCACAGTAGCCTTGATTGTAAAAAGGAATAATGAATATAGCAAAGTTTAGATAAAGTCAGATACGAACATACGATCGGAAAGTGGCAGGGTGAAGGGTGATTTTCACTTTACTATTTAATGTTATCAATCAATGAAAGCATTTTAGTTAGACTTTCTTGCTTTCTATATTTTCAGTACCTTAAGTCAACTCGTTTATCAATCACACATTTTTTTTTTTTATACAGCATAATTTTTTATTTGATATTGTTTAATTGAGCTTCAATTTATAATATTGATAAATTAATTGATAAAATGTTTGGAAAATTAGCTAGAAGTATCATAAATTTCCAAGTTCCACCATCTATGGACAAACCTAATAGCACAATGGGTCCAGAAAGTGAAGCAGATTTTGAAGATCGAGATCCAAATAATTTGAATCCACATCTACAGGTAAGATACATATATATTTTTGTTTACATCAAATTGAATTAATTCTTGGTGTTGACCTCTCTATTATCGACCACTTGTCTAAATTATTGTAATCATTTTAAAATATACCCTTTTTCGTTTTATATTATCTAAAGGTTGGCGTGTTTCTGTTCACAATCAAGGAATAGAACATTACCATATTACTTTTATGTATAATGTTTGATTGTAGAAAATGTTTTGAATAATAATTATTCATATTTATTAATATAAACAACAAACAATTGATTATTATGGTTGAATGTAGATGGTATAATTAATCATCATCACGCTGTACTAATATTTGGTTACAATTATGAATTAGGTAATGTGGGACGATGTAATAGGAGAGCCAGATGGAATCAGGAGTCCAGAGTGTGCTTGGAGATTAAGCGGCCACTGTTTCAGACTCTCGAGAAGTTGTTGTTATATATTTCTTTCAATTTTAGTCGCTCCTATTACTGCACTCATTTTAGGATTTACTTTTGCCTGTGTATCATTTCAAGTAAGTAAACTCTACAATTTAATACTCGTGCAAGACTTTTTATTAACTTTTTATATTTATTTTTCCAGCATATCTGGTGTATAGCACCATGCTTGAGAATTTGGAAAATATCATGTGCAGCAACGAGATCATTTTTTACAGCATGTACTCATGCTCTAGTTAGACCATGCACAGAATCTCTTGGCTATATGTTTAATAATGTTCGGATTTTCAATCAAAAAATACCAGATGGACAGTATCATAAAGAAGATGCTTTAATTGTTTGAATAATTATTCTTAGAGTGGTCATCTACAATCATCAGTCAGGAAGATCAATGATCATCAAAGAATGAAGAGTCAGGAGCTCCAAGAAATTATGACAACGTAGTAAAAGAAAAGCTACCGTGATAAACAAAAACACATCAGCCTGTGTTTTTTTTACAAGATGACCAATCTAGGATTAAATTAAATCAAAATGTCATAACTAAAATTCTAAAATGAGCGGTAACTGGCCCACGTGATGTCTAGCCAATAGAAACACTTATATTCCATGATTTATTTTGTTTTTGATAAATGCTACAATGCTATTTTATTTTATCAACATTATCAATGGTGAACTTGTTTATTGTGTTAGGTTTCTTCAGTATAATCTTTGCCATACTGATCTCTAATGTGCAAATATCAAAAATAAAGTCAAGTATCTATCTTTCTTTGTCTCATGCAAGTGAGAGTGGGGACCATAAGTTTTCTCTCCACTCTTTCAGATGTATTCTTTCATGGGTAATTTGGAGAATTCGTACCTCCAGTTTTAATTGATTAGAGGTCTGGTTGTTTTATGTATGTATCAAGTACCAAAGATCATCAGTCACATGATAAGAAGTATCAAAAAGTAAATATTTAATGATTTGGTTGATGTAGTTATTCATGAACTGTGAGTGTGATAACAGCCAATTGAATATTATATTTAAATATGGCACTGTGCATACGAGTAAATGTATCTAAAGTTATAAAATATCAGTCAGATGCTGTAAGATGTATCCTTCTGTGTAAAATATTTGTATATTTAATAAGTAAATTAAAATTTATTATAAATATTAAACCTATACTGGAATAATTTTTAAGACATTTTTTAAACTTACTCATTTTTTTTCTTTGATTCATTGGTATTTATTTGACTAACTAGTGTTTTCTACATCACAATCTTGGCATAGAGAAAGTAAGTTTTGTTGAGTCAATAAACTAATCGAATGAGGTGTTATTTTTTTATGATAAAGTTTGAACATCAGTCAGTAATGATGATGTTCAACTTACCGTTAGTTCTTGAGTTAGTTGAATCAGTAGCTAAATATTGAGCCACCACGATGATAGAGCTCACAATCAATGTTTCTAATTAGAATTTCTTTTGAAAAAAAAATGTTTCAACTTATTCAGTTTTTGATTGTTGACATCGAACTTTTAAGACATCTTATGAATTTTTAGCTTTCAATTGGCAAGACCCTTTTAACATTGAATCTCAATACACTCAAGATGAGAAAATGGTCAGAGATCAATTCCATGCATACTGTCAGCAAAAACTCCAACCAAGAATACTCGAGGCATTTAGAAATGAACTTTTTGATACGAAAATCATGAAAGAGTTTGGAGAAATGGGAGCACTTTGTTGCACTTTGAAAGGCTATGGTGCTTCAGGATTATCATCAATAGCGAATGGACTTTTGACGAAAGAAGTAGAATCAGTTGATAGTGGATATCGATCTGCATATTCAGTTCAAAATCTTACAGCTGTTGCTATTGATTGTTTTGGAAGTAAAGAACAAAAAGAACGATATCTACCTGAACTAGGTAAATTTTAAATGAGTCATCTGAATTAACTGATGAAATTTGTTTCAAGATTGTTTTTAGTGCTAAAATGATTATTTTAATTTTCCAGTGTCAGGTAATAAAATTGGATGCTTTGGACTGACAGAACCTAATCACGGAAGTGATCCTGGATCATTAACGACTCGAGCATTATATGATTCTAACAAGAAAATTTATAAACTACGAGGCAGTAAAACATGGTATTTTGAGTTATTAAAATGAAGCTTCTCAATTACGTTGGGGGTTAAATTTTCAAGGCCGCGCTATGATACATTTTGCAATAGCAATTAATTTTTAGGATTACTAATTCTCCAGTCGCTGATATTTTAATAATATGGGCACGTTGTGATGATAATCAGATTCGTGGGTTCATCGTTGAACGACAAGGAAATGAAAGTCAACTAAGTACACCTAAAATTGAAGGAAAAGTTTCTTTAAGAGCATCTTGTACCGGAATGATATTAATGGATGATGTGGTAGTACCTGAATCTAATATGCTTCCAAATGTGACAGGTTTGAAGGTAGAGAAAATTGTAAATGTATTCTGCTAATGTATTTGAATGATAGAAACATTTTTCATGTATTATTATCTACAAAAATACTTTATTGATATTGATCTACTTTATCAATAATATTGATGATTTAATTGGTAGAAACTATTTTCAACAGTTATTTTTTTCTATCAATAATATTACGTAAATGAACTTGATGATATTATAGGGTCCTTTTACTTGCCTGAATCATGCACGTTATGGAATAGCATGGGGAGCTTTAGGTGCAGCTGAACAATGTCTGAACATTGCAAGAAATTATGTTGCAGATAGAAAGCAATTTAACAGGCCTCTAGCAGCAAACCAATTAATTCAAAAAAAACTTGCTGATATGATGATGGAAATAGCTATTGGATTACAAGCTTGTTTGCGTGTTGGAAGATTGAAAGATACTAATGAGTAAGTTTTTAAAAAGTTTAAAAAAAAATAAAGACGATAACCATTTTTTTTTTTTTAATTTTTATTCATTTTAAAACTAATTTGTTTTATTTATTTTCGTGAATCAAGAGCCACTCCAGAAATGATTTCTCTTATTAAACGCAATTCTGCTGCTAAGGCTATCAATATAGCACGGGTTGCTAGAGACATGTTGGGAGGCAATGGAATATCTGATGAGTATCATGTCATTAGACACATGGTTAATTTAGAAGCCGTTATTACTTACGAAGGTGATTTGTGAATAAATTTGTTTATTTATTATATAAGTACAAAATTTCTAAATAAATGAAAGTAGTTTCTTTGTTGAGAAATCATTACAGAAATTAGTAGAAGTCTACGGTATAGTCATTCAGGTCAATCTGATGTTTAATTTATTGTATGTTTAGGTACTGATGACATTCATGGACTTATTCTTGGTCGAGCTATCACTGGAATTCCAGCATTTTCAGGATGAAATTAATCATATTATGTCATGTTATAAATATCACTATTTTTATACTTTATATTTTATAGAACAATTTGTTGTAATTCAAATTGTTTAATTAAGAAATTATATAATAGATAAAAATAAAAACACTTTTAAAAATTATTAATAAAAATTTTATAACCCTTTGTTTCCTCATCCACTGAACTGAAATAATTTAGAAAGAAATTTTAAAGAAAAAAAAAATTAAATAATAAAATTAATTATCATTACGAATTTTTTTCTCTTGACTTTTCAAGATACTTCAGTTGATATTGAATTCTTCAAACAAATCCTCTATAAAACCAGTTTGGTTGAAGTGTTGGTAATTACTCTAGTATCGATAATAGAGTTAAACTTGAAATGCCGAGTTAATAAAATCGAGAAGGCAGAACATAATCGATGCAGTTAATCATAAATAAATTAAGTTTAATTCCTAGATAATAAAGCATTAATTACATTCTTCATTGTTTTTGTTTGGTTTAATTACAACACACATCTCGTGCAAAAGTGTAAAGAGGTTCTCATTTTTGTTATTTTAGTGCTACACTCAAATATACCTTGACTTAAATTGTGTTTAATAATTCTTGACTACAATAAGCTCTTCGTAAAACATAAGTAACATTGTAGTTTACAATAGTTTACAATTTTCATGTTGTGATCGTCGAAGTGTGTCTATTATATAGGTACACATCATTCTTTATTTTTTTTTTAATGCTAAAATTCAGTCAGAAATATCCACATTATTCCAAAATTTTGAACAAATAATTTTCCTTTCTTAATCTAAAAAGTGTCTTCATTTTTTTTACAATAAATAAATTTTTTTAACGAAAAATATTTATCCAAATGACTAATTTATCATTGATATATTCCGACTTAATATCAGCATTGATGAAATTTTGTTTTCTACATACAGAAATATTAGAATATCTTATTTATTTTTTTTATAAATATTCAGGTTCATATTCACTCTTCAATAGTTCACGCAACTTAAAATTATAATAAATTATGAATAATTTATTTATGTCTTTATCATTTTATTTTTAACCTTTGGTATAGTTTTTAACTATTTTATTGATCGTACTCCAATAAAAGAGTGTTTTGATTTAGAAAATAATTTTTTATTCTTTACTCTCCAGTGATTTTATAATTTTTTGGACTTTCACAGTAATAAATATTCATTAAGATGTTGATAGTTTAAAACTCATTGAAAATTTGACCTGTAATAAATTTAAAAATTCATGATTTCTATAAATTTTCTAAATAAAAACACTTTTTTATACATACATTTCTTTGCTGAATAAAAAATTTCATATGTAACATGTGATGTTAATGTTTTTTTTTTTTTCATTAATTTTATTTTCTTGTTAATAATAGATAATTTATTTTTCGCATTAAAAGATACTAAAACAAATTCACATACGCTGCTTACATTTCACCCTTTTCGTCCGTATGGTTTGTATCATATAATAAATATAATAATGTATACTCGGTTTGCATTATTTTATTTTACATTATTTTATCTCATTTTTTAACTATTCGATACCTTATTGTCGTGCGAACTGTTTATTTTAAACTTCGGTTTACGTAGTGACATTGGAAAGGAGACAAATACATAATTTGTTTTAATTACATATTCCAGAATTACCAAAATTACTTGTTTCAAGTACTTTGATGATACTTTTAACTACATTGTGACGAATGAAATCAATTTCTTATATTATTCAACTTTAAATAATTTTAGTTTAATTATTAATTAAATCATCGTGTTATCAGTTGCTAAAGCACTTGGATATGTGTTTTATCTATCAATAATATAAACATACTGGCTTTTTTTTTTTGCTAATAACTTTTATTTCTATCAAGTTGTCAAAATTTATTGCCAAATTTGTTATAGAACTGAAAATTTTTTTTTTTACAAGTTCATGTGTTATCAAAATAATTAAAATTTTTCTTTCAATGACTGGTGAGCTCAAAGGTCATAAAATTTCCAATATAATAATTAACAATAAATTGTACAATAAAATATACTATCAAAATCCATGACTGTGCGTTAAACAAAGATGATTAATTTTTCAAGAAATAGTTAAGAAATCATTTGTTATTTGAAAATAAATTAATCAATGAATATTTAAAAAATTATTTAAATCAAATTTGCATGTCAAACTTGTCTGTCGTTATTTTTCGGATAGTGATGTCTATATACAAAATGTCTGATTGATAATTTAATATATGATGCAGAAAAATAACATCTCATGTATAGAAATTATTTTTTGTTAAAATTTCAAACATCTTCAAAATTCAAATTAAATTTAACGAATTATTTTAAATTTTATTATAGAATCCATGAACTTAAAACATCAATCATAATTTTAATATTTCAATAAAACTTCTATAATTTAACAGTAGACGAGTTTGTATTCATTAATAATTGAAAGAAAATAATCATTATAACTATTGAGTCTTGATAAAAACAAAAATAAATACTGTGATAAAGTTTCTGTTGATTAATAAATAGATATTCTAATTAAACTGTAAATGTATTTTAAAGACAAACCGAAAGACCTTTTTTGACAGAAATATTTGAAATTATTAAAATTTGTATTAATTGTAGTTCATGCATTTTATTTTTTTTTATCAAAGATTTTGTCAAGTTTTTTTGTATTAGTTTATTTTCTATTGAATATAAAAACACACGTATACACACACGAATCAGAAATAGATTTGTCTTTTTTTTCGACTAAAATTATATCTAAGATAATTTGTTACCAAAATCTTTTCCTATTTTCTTTTTTTTTCCTCTTTTATAATCATCGTTATTTATTAATTATCATTTTGTTTAGTTTTTATAAAAAATGTTTGTCACTTTTGTCATTTACAAATTGAATACATGAAACAGAATACATTAAAAAAATCTACGAAATCAAGTAACATAAAGAAGAATTTTTAAAACACAATTTTCTAAACAAGAACATTATCCTTTCTAATTTCTTTTATAAAGAAGTGATGTAATTTTTATTAGACTGTCCCCTTTCTTTTTTTTTTTTTATTGTAAATAAAACTATTTATTAATAAAATAATTTAAAAAAGATTTAATAATATTGAATCTTTTATTTAATCCCTTTTGTTTTTAATACTTATGTACCCACAGAATATAATATATTATTTATTTGTATTCAAGTATCATCATTATCGTTATCAACATCATCATTATTATCAATATATTATAACTATGAGTTTCTTTAGTTTTATTACCATTTGTGTTTTATCTAAGTGTGTCCAATCGATTCATCATATACAACATAACCTTATGATCTCTACTGTGTTGACTACCTACGTTTTATACCTGTTGAATTTCTCTTAACAGAAAATATTTCATCAATCACTTAATAACTTAATAATTATTAATAAATCATAATAATAATCATAATCATTACTTGACAATATTCATAATATTCGTAATAATAAACTTCTCTTGCAACTAATTGTATTTACAGTATTATAATACAATTACAAGGATAATGTGATTATTATTTTTCTTCTCACTTTACCCTTGTTGGTTTATTTATTTTTTTTTAATTATTATTTTTTAATTTAACAAAACATTTGTTCGATCGAACTCTGTTTACGTGAAATTAAATCACGATAGATCGACGCAAGGCAGCGGTTTACAAACCCACATTACCAATTTGTTTTTTTTTCACTGACATAACCTTAGATATTTTCACTATTATTATTAATTATTATTTAATAATTGTAGTTTTCTCGTTTTAGTGAACACTGATAAAGTTGAGTCACCGAAAATATTTATTGCTCAATTCCTTTTTCTCTAAACAAGTAACACATGTCAATAAATTCGAATTAATACATTTGTTAGTCAATAAAAATTACTATCGATGACTCTACTTGATTTAATGTGTACTGAAGAAACTTTTTTTTTTTAATCGTAGAAATGTCTTTAATTGATAATCAAATATCACGATTAAAATTTAACATTTCTTATTATTTATTCTAAAATGAATTGAACGCACAATCCACAAAACCCGAGATTCTATTAGTTATTAATTGTTTTTATTTTGTTTCCGTTTCTTATTTGCATCACGTTTACCAACTGATAGGCTAAGCTATCGGTTGTTTAATATTTATTTTTATTCCAATATTATATTAATATATGTTTATTTTGTACTATTTAAGATCTTAATCGGACCGAAGTCGAAATTTGGTACGATTTTGTAAAATCCTGACATTCATTTAGTTTTTTTTTTTCTCTTAATTATTTTAAGAAAATTTTTTTACAAGTTCCAGAATAATCACCGGCTGAGTTTCTCCAAATTCATTCAATTTAATTAAATTTTGTAAAAATATATTTACATTACTACATTATTTTTGCTTTTAAAGACTATCTTGAATGATTTCATTCATTGTCGTAATTATCAGCTACACGACAAAGAACCATACAAGATTGCCTTTTAATAAAAAGATTTACCCAAATTTTTCATGATTTTACACTGATAATGTATCTTTGCTTTCTATTATTCGTTTCATTTTGTAAATAAATAACGAATTGTTAAAATGTGAATGAAAAAAATGATTTTATCACACTAGAACGAAAAATATCATTTTCTTCACGCTGTGAATCTAACCTGATTAAAATATAAAAGTTTAAATAATTTAAACTAAACGCACTTATTTACTAATTTCTTTTACCTCTTTAAACAAATTATTGGGTCAAATAATTTTATAAGCCGGCGATTATCAGTGCAAAATATTTTAAAATCCTTCAACTTTAAATCTTACTGTTTGAACTCACATTCACACTTTTATTGAGACATCACATAGTTACTCAATCATAATTTATCCACTTTTATTTTATCTCAATCAACAACAATGACAACGGTCATTCAATTTTTTACCTTCACCATATTATTTTTACGAAAAAGTTTCTTGTTTTTTGTTTATGTACAATAGTAAATAATTTGTTGCAAGGATAGTTCCATACATTTATCGTCGCACTTGTGATATAAATTGATGTTTTAAGTACGTATCTTTTTTTGTTTTTCTTATTAACTTGCCTATTCAATGTTTTCTTTTGAACCTCATGTATCATGTTCACCTTGATAAATTCTATCACTTCAATCATTCACGCACATGTAATTCGTGGTTTATTTGTCATTTCACTAATTCACGACCAACGAGGAATTGACGAGTTTATATCGTTGAATATTATTTTTTTTTTTTTACTACTTACTACTGAAGTAAATTACAATAACACAAATATTTAAAAAATTCTATCAATTATTTCTAATATAAGACAAAAAAAAAAAAGAAAATAATTATTAAGTTATAACACAAGTTATTAAAAACAACAACTTATTTTCCAATCCACATTAATAAAACTTTATTTTTATTCATAGAGTTGTTTTTTTTTTTTTATTTATAGAATTTTCTGGTGGATTGGAAAATTGCAACAATTTTATCGATTAAATAATATTAAATGTAGCGACTAGAGACACGTGTCTTAGACTAGACTGAACTACAATTTAAAACTACTGACAAGTTACAAATGTAATTATTTATAATAATAATAAATAAATACAATTAAAATAACATAATTTATATATTAGATTAATATGGCAACTTATATTTATAATGGAAATTAAAAAAAAAAATATTAATAAAACAAATCTAAAACATTAACGTAACAAAACACGTAGTAAGTAGTAGCAATACCGGTTATGTCAGCCAGTTGACGTAGACTTATAATATAAGTATATACTTGTTCGAGGGAATATTCTCGTTTCAATATTTATGAAGAATATTCTTGTTTGGTTGAAAATTATTATTTTTCTTCACAATAAAAATAATACTTTACAAATTTGACTGTAAAACATAATAAAATAATACAGTTTTCAACTATTTATAATAATTAATTTTTTTTTTTTAATTATAATAAAATTAATCATCATTGAATTGAATTTTTTCATTGTATATATCACATTCAGTTGATTTGAAGCATAACTTAAGTACATACGGACAATAATAGTAATAATAAATAATTATATATACAGTTTTAATGAGTATTAAATAAATAATTTAATAAAAAAGGTAAAGTTGATTTTTATAGTTAAGAAAAACCAAGTGATGGTGGAAAAATTACCAATGCCATGAACAAATTATAAAGAATATATTGTTAATGACATTGAATACACTAAAGTAATTTATTTCAAACTGTGTGATATTTAAAAAAAAAAAATAGTACGTATGAGATATTAAAATGTGTTATATATAAATATAAAATAGTTAGAAGAATAGATAAAAAATGATATAAATATTTTCATCCAAATGATTAGAAATAAATAAGAAGCTTCAACCAATCAATAATAGATTGCGTGTTTTTCATCAACTAGCATGAACATATGCCGGTTCAGTATTGGATTCAACGAAATAATTTAAGAGAATGGAAGATTCTCTTCAGGTGACTCGTCGTCATATTCCTCGTGGTCGGACGTGTGTCACAAAACATCAGTCCCTTGACGTGAACCTAATCCGAGGTTCGGTGATAACTGACCCTCATCTACACTCGGGTTTTTCGGATCTTCGTCTTTCCATTTATCCATGGATCGACGTCTTGCGTTCATAAAGAAATTACCAACTGTCGTAGGTTCTAAACCTAACTGCCGAGCGATTGTCACTTGCATTTCCTTCGACGGCCTCTTGGTCTCCTGAAAATATAAATACACATGTAGATGCTGTCGTTATAGCTGAAGAGGGAGGACATTCGGAACAATGCAGACGTACAATTGCCAGCTGAAATGTTGGGTGTAGGTAAAAGCTACTCGCGAAATTATTCAACGACCGATCGATACTTGGACTTGTGCTCGACGTACTCAATTCACCTATCGAGAGCTTTGTTCTATTATTTTTTTCCCATCAATTTTTTAAGTAAAAAAAACATTCAGGATAAAAAATATTTTCTCTCTTTATGTAACTAAAAATAATGTTGGAATTACAATACGGCAAAAAATAAGAGTAAACTGAACACTATACGGTTTTAATATTTATATTTTCTATTTAAAATATCAAACCACAATCACCGATGTATATATTCAAAATTGTGATGGGTGTGAATCCATATTATGTCCATCTTCGTACTGTTTTATTATTCAACATTTTCATCTATTCTTTGATATTCGACTTGAAAAAAATTTACAACTAAAAAACTATTCTTTCAATCAATTTAATCATTTTTTTTATAGCAATATTATAAAGTTATTTATTCTTAAAGTAATAAAAAAAGATGGAATTATTCCTAAAATATATTTAATGGACATTTTGAAGAATAAACTGAGTCGACTTGAATGAGTTTATAAACAAAACCAACTTCTCGACATTTTTGAATTTATTTTAAAAATGTCAATAAAAGAAATTTATGTAATTGATTTCATCACATCCACATGGATAATCTACTTGAGTATTGTTTAGGAGTGCGTGCAACAGGTGAATACGAATTTGGAGATTTGCGCAAGTACAAATGTTTTCTATTGACAGTTTCGATTTGTTTGAGCTGTCAATGTAACTGTAATTGGTATTATGAAAGCTACCATTCATTACTTTTATCTCTACGTATGACGAAAAACAAAAAAATTAATCGTTAAAGAATGATTATTTACTTTAAAAATAGCCTGTAGAGTACGGCGCTGAAGGTCGGTGAAAACCAACCGTGGTTTCTTGGGAGCGGGCTGTTGGTGTTCTGCCTGACTCGACATCTCGTCTTTCCTCTTGCATGCTAAAAAAATTATCAATAAATAAGTTAATAAAGATAAATTAATTACATACTTTCAAATAAATTAAACATCAAAAGCGATCATAAGAGTATAAATTTTTTTTTTGATTCATTTTTACTTTAAAAATATTCGTTAAAATAATTTCTAATTTGTAAACAAATATATTATATTATATTATATTATATTATATTATACACTTTGAATCTTTTTATGCCAATTTAATTGTATAAAAAACAAAGTACTCTACTGTGTTGCAGTAAACATAAATAAATGTGTTTAATGTTTAGATATGTATATATTTATTTATTTATTTAGAATAATACTAATTAAATTGACATAAAAATAGTAAATTTGTATGATAATATTAATAATACTTACTTCCTCGTTGTGGAATCTGCGCAGCTGAAAACAGAAAAAAGAATGTAAGTAATTTTGATAAATGAATATTGCGAGATGTATTAAAATGAATTTAATCGGGCAGTTTGGCATATAAATACAAATACACATTAAGAACATAACATTTACAGTCAGTATAAAAAATGGGGTTGCATAAATGAATTGCCAACTCGAAACTACAGTCATTAACAATTTACTAAGGACTTGTTTCAGAGTTTAGCTGTATTTCTTTGATTGTATTTGCAGGGAGTTTGTTGTTTGTATGGTGTTGTCGTTGTCTTATTGTTGTGGTCTGATAAATGTATGTGTGTTGTGTTTTTATCTGTGCTATTTTGAAATGCTTTTCGTCATCAATTAACGTATCGAATGAATTTAATTGGCAATTTATATTTCCAATTTCTATTGAAATTTTCATCCAGAAAATCCCATTAATACGTCTCGTTTGATGTTTAACTGAATCTACTTCTCGTAAATTGACTGTCACGTTGATTCGTATAGTACGACGATTATAGTGACTATAAAGGTTTTTTAAGTAATGGATTTCGGCTCAGTCGAGTTTTTAGAATGGGATAAATTTTTCAAAAGAAAATAGAAAAATGTAAATGGTAACGTAAGTCATTCAAGGCTTATATGAAAACAGATTCACTCGGGAAGAATTGGCAGCCATGACAAAGATAACCACCACAAAGATCAAATGGATTTATTCATTTAAACTTGAGATTCCCTAATATTCTGTCGAATTTTTTTTATTGAAAATCTGTTGACTCTCGAGATATTTTAATCACATTTTAACGTTAATTAAACTTTTATCTTTAACATTTTATTCATCTATGTAAATTATTAACTTAATATTCAATTATTATTTAAAAAGAAATCTTTTTCTCGTTTCGAATAAATATAAGAAAAATGATATTACTGGTAGGGGAAATGTCACGAAATAAACCAAAAATCGAGCATTCATCAAAATGATATTTTCTGGAAAATTTCAAATTAAGTACAAGAGTATAGAGAAAGGATGTCGAGGTCGTAGTATCGCTGTACTGTTTAGAATAAGTTGAAAACAATTGCACGCTCGGTTTGTTGTTGAAACAAGTATGTATGAGAAGAGCGTCACATTTTTCAATATTATGATCATACGGCTTTATATATGACTTTTCTTTTTTCCAGAAAAATACTAGTGTAATTTTCTCAAATACGTGAGTTTAATGACAAAATGGTAAAATAACACAAAGCGAGAAAATATATCTCCAACTCTACATTTCGGGATTTTCTGCAAGTTACTTGTGAAACTGATTATTATCAAATTTTCACTTTTAATTTATTTATAAATAGACTCTAGTTAATCAACTTATAAAATATCTCATTAAACTTACGAATAATTATTATCGCTACAAGTATAGAAAATTTGTGCGTGTGGGTGTGTATGTATGTATGTGTGTGAATGAGTGTATATAAATAATGTAATATTATTTTTTGTGATAAATAGATATTGTAAGTGTTATCATGCTTATATTAATACAGGTTCAATCTAAGAGGTAAGGTTGGTCTAACGGGACAACTCTACCTGCATTATGGCCATGTTTGTAAACTTATTTTAATGACTATTATATAATATTAATATTAATTAATAATAAAAATAGGCGGGTAAAGATGTTTGCTAGGAATAATGTTTTATTTTTAGCAAGATGCTCACGATTATAATTAATGAGCGCATTTCATTAAATGGCTTTAAATAACAAATCCTGTAACATCTTCACGTATTACAGGACCATTTCATTTTTAATTTTTAGATGCATCAGTTATGGGTTTGTGATCATGCATCTACTGTTTAGCCCGGTGGCGTTTTATTGAGAAAAAAACGTCATATTATGCTTTTTCCCCTTCCCCCCCCCTCTTTGTGCTTCCAATCTCTCAACCGATTGATGCCAATTTTCATTTTTAGGAAATAAATTTAGTTCTTTTTTTCATGATTCATCCAGACAACGGCACTGTTGATGGTTTGCTCGTCGATGTATTTCAGATTTTATTCATTCTTTTTTTTTTTAACAATTTAATAACAGCATCACAAATAAAATAGTTTAAAAATAAAATTCTATTGGTTTATTTGAATTTTGGATGGCGATCGACATACAAGGATGAGATCGATCTTGAATACACGATTGTTTGAGTCTTATTTTATGCATATTAATTTCTATTAATTACTTGATCAGCATTTTCTTTTTTTCTCTTTTATATAAAAACTTCAATCAATTAGCTTCAATAATTGACTGATAAAATTCAATGAGTAAATCATGGAATAATAAAACAATTTTTGGTGGATACTTTTAGACTACTTTCTAGTAGTATAGTTTTAAAATGGTCAGACATGTATATCACTTTTCAACGCAGTCTTACACTGATAAAGGGATCTATTTTCGAGTAATCGATATATCGTTTTTAAAAATTCGAATGTTTAATACTTTTTATTAATACAAATGTTTATTGATTGATAGTTAACAAAACTTTTTTTAATTAACATTCATTGATGCTCATTTCTGTACAATAATGTCATGTGTATTTTATGACAACTAAGTTAATTACTTGTCTATTTTTTTATTTAACTTTATTTATCTAATGTATTTATAAATTTAAAGTTTGAAATTATGTTTAAGTTTTATTAATTAATGTATGATGTGATTTGCTTTAGTATCATTGTATGAATTAGTCAAAACATAAATTATTATTATTTTATATTATTTTGAGTTAAATTGAAATATTTTGGTCTAAAATTTTAATTTTATACAAAGAAGTTTGCTTCAAATAGATTATCGTTTGTTAACTGTTATCAACAATTCTATCAGTGTAGTAATGGTTAAAAATAATTCTTCATTGTCTTTTGGAATTAATTTAAAACAAGTATTTACTAAAAACTATCAATTATTCTATCAATCAATCATTTATACTATTTTGGATAAAAAATTTTAAATAAATAATTGAAATTTCACTGCTTGCTTTTTTTAGTTCTTAATAAATAAACAAATTTTTATATTAAGTTATTTGAATAATTAAATATATATTATTAAAATATTTAATACAATATTTTTCATTCAAAGATAATTTTTTGCTGATCAAATAACTATTTTGTCACCTTAATTACTTTGCACCAATGCTTAATATTATTTAAGAAAAATGTTAGAATAAATGGAAGATTTTTTTCAAAATGGAGATGTGATTTTCTTGGTGTAAGTATAAAGGAGCTGCTTTACACGACGACACGGAATTTATTCTTAGTTCGCTATTGATTTTCGAGAGCCGATGGCGAATCGAATGTGGGTCGACGTGGCGAGTTTCCACGAGAGGTAACAGTTAAAGAGAGAGAGGGAGAGAGAGAGAGTAAAAGGGGAAGAGGGAGAGAAAGAGAAAGAAAGAGAGAAAAAGCGTGTATATGAAAGCAAGAGATAAAGGGAAAGAGAACATGAGTGACGATACAAAATCAAGTTGCTCTTGATAAAGGTAGTGAGCCAAAGGTACACGGTGTCTCTTTCCCTCTCCTGTTTGAAACCAGCGCCAGTGCTTATACAGAGCGAACGACCCGTACGAATTTTCAGTCGACTGCCTCGAAGAGGCGCGAAAAAGGAAAACTAAGAACGCAAGAGATCGTATGAAATACATCGACATTTTTCTTTGTCTTCACTGTCTGTCTGTTATATCGCGTTTACTTTTTGTTCATTTCGACGAAATCCCGTACAACGATCGACTCTGGAGAAAATATTGTCCGGATGTTTTTAATACCGGAAGTGAAGTCCTTGAAGTGAGTGTTAAATATAAGAGAGGGAGATTTTATGTGGCTTCTCCAGGGTTAATCGCACCGTTCGGGCTAGTACGCTGACCCCTTTGAATGTCCATCTAGTGGTAGCTCAAAGTGATAAATAAATCGTGCTTCAAAATACAAATGGTAAAAAAAGACAGACAGAAGCAAATTTTTAGCCCTTGCCTAGATGATCAGCTCGTCATCTATTTTCTTATTCTTCACTTATCGGCTCTATTTTTAATCCAATTTTACTTTTTTATAAATCAAAATATATTTGAATTAAATTTTACCCATAAACTACAAGAAGATTGAAAAATAATCGTAGGTGTGGTAAAAAATATTTCAGTTGAGGTAAAAATGACTTTAATTAGAGTAAGTAAAGATAACTAATTCAGATTTAGATAATTTCATGATTTGTACAAAAAAAATCCACTGCTGAGACCAAGGATCAAACTTTCTAATTACACACTGGATCGTTTAAATTATCCCAAACTCGTGTCAATTTTCCTATTTATCGTCCCTACAACTGATTAACATGAAAAAATTTAAATAACTATTTAAACTATTCCCCGAACAAACAGACTGAAGCACCAATTGTAAATGAATAAAAAAAAAAAAATTACTCCAAGTAGATAAGCCATTATTATTACAATTATGACTTATCATTACCACATTTTTACCTCAATTGAATTATTGTCAATTTCACATACGATTATTTTTCAACTTGCTATAATTTTAAGGTAAATTTGTACCCTAATTTTTTTTTTTTTTTTCGTATTCAACTTTATAATGAATTATTTAAAATACTGACTAATTTATTTGAAAAATCACCGAAATATTTTGAATGTTTAACTGCTTAAATGAGTTGTGATTTTTAATTTCTATATGACCTTTCATTGCTCCAATTTCCAATTTCTGGATAATTAAAAAATGCAAAAGTTTGTCCTAAAGTTGTTTTATTCATACCAAGTCTATTCTGTTGATATGTACTACTTTAGTAAGTAGTAAACAAAAATAAGCCATTACTCTACACTAAAAATCATATCCGTTTGAAATCGTAAGTAGCTTCTTTTCCGTCAATAACTGGGTCACCAATAATTACTCATAACGAAAAATTGATTTTTGAAAGCAAAAGTTTGAGTTTAAAAAAATATTGATTATATTTACATTTATTATTTCTATCATTTTAAAAATATTTTTTAAACTTTTAATAGAAACCAATTATTTTTTCTTTTCTATTTTATGGAGCTTTTTTTGTGATTTAATGAAAGATGAAACTTCTAAAAGGAATTCTGTCGAATTATTTCGTGATTTCTCAAATAAATTTCACAGTATATACTATGGACTCTAGTGTGCTACCAATAATGTCTAATTGCCAGTGGTTTCGAATTTAGAGTGAATGTCTATGAATTGTAGTTTCAGACGGACCGGAGTGAGCTTAACATTAACAATAACTAAAACAAAAAAAAAATTTTCTTCTCAGTATCAATTTTTTATCTAATTCTATTTAATTTATCAAAATATCACTAATCACGATTACGAATGAAATAAATTGATTCAAATTTAGATAATTATTTTTATAATTATTGAAAGCTAAACTTCTCAATAAAATGCCTCCGTATAATGAATCATTTTTAATATTTACTATAGAATTTAAATGATTTTTATTTTTTTTTGTTTTTATTGAATCGATTAATTTTCAAAATTCGTTGTTTTGAATCTAAATGCTCAAATATTAAAGATAAGCAGCAGCAAAATACTTGATTATTTATGCGAGTAAATTAGGCTAATTTTTCATACGAGCCATATACAAAGGGTAATTACAATGAACGTGCAACAGGATTATTTTTTCGCTGCCGATTTGATTATTTTTTTTCTCCAACAATCGTTATTACTATCACTAGGGTAACCAATTCTAGAAAAATAGACCATTTCCTTCCATTACGAAAATGAAATCAATTTTTATTGATCAGTAAAAAAAATTCATTTGAAAATTGGAAATTAATCCATTTTCATGTTTGTTTACCCTTTTAAAAGAAATTATATGTCATGATTGAATTTATTGATTACTCTGAAAGAGTTTATGTATTGCCAATGAGGTAGCTGATGATTAAATAAATTGCCATGAGAGAAGATGTGTCAAAACCTAGGCCTAAAGTCATGACACAATCTGATCTCTTATGATAATGAATTTTAAAAAGAGTCAATGTTTTGATACAAAACAGCGTACGTCTGTTATTGCATTAAAACAATAAACCACAAGTTACTAAAAATTGTATAATAAATTAAATCATGACAATATTTAATTTTATTTCATCATAAAATATGACAACTCGAATCAATTATTAAATTTCTTTTGAAATCAAATAAGCAGCGTTTGCCGATTTTCAGGTCTCTGTAAAGCTCAATAAACTGCTAGACAAAATAATATTACAAATGGATGAAACTAATTTAGGGCAGTTAAAGATACCGATTTATTGGAGACTGCTGGGAATTTCAATAGTAAATATGACGGATAACTTAATTAACAAAGGTGATGTAATAAAGAAAAGAATAGTTGATTCATGGAGACCTGAATCGGCGAGAAAATTAAGAGATGTTGAATAATCCATTACAGAAAAAAAAAAAAAATATCAGATGAAATAAGGAAAACGGAGTGAGCGAAGGGGGAAGCCACGAACTGCATAGGAAATTCAGCAAGAAAGCTGCGCATCGGGATTTTTTATATTACCAGTCACAAAGAATCAATGAACATAATGTACTCATACAATGTAGATAGTAGATAATATTATATTTGTGTGGTAATGTCGTTAGATCGATCCATCCATCAGTAAGTTAATCAAACCATTATAATATTAATTAAGAGTTCAACTAAAACGCAAATGTTGATGCCATTTTATGTGTATACCAATATGTGTGGTTTTTCTTTTGTTAAAAAAAAAAAAAAAGATTAGATCCAAATAGAGATTACGAAATTTTATTTCTATCTCTGAACATTATCCTTTTCTAAATAAATCGGCAAAAAACAATTAGCGGTAAATTTTTACCCCGTTGATTAAAATTAAAAATTACTGTGAAAAAGTTTCAAAATGTTTTATTGTTATTTAATAAATAAGAGATAAATGTTTACTTATTATTTTTTTTTTTAAAGCTCGATTTTACATTTCTAAATTTCATAGTCTATCAATAGTGGGTTAATTTTTAATCCAAAATACCCTTAGGGTAAATTTTAACTATAATTATTACAATATGTTTGAAATAATAAAATGAATTAAATAAGAATTTCGAAAGTAATGAATTCACATTAATCTGTAGGGAATTTTTTGGATTTATTTGAAGTAGAATCGGAGTTGAGCAAAAAAATGTGGTCGAAAATGGTGGAAAGTGCAAAATTACGACTCAAATCTAATCGGTTTTAATCTTTATTAATGGTATTCATATACTTTTTATCGTTTTCTCCCGATTTATCCTAAAGAAAAATAGATTCCCTTCCAACCATATTTGTTTATAATTTCTTCAGTTCTATTCAGAATTCTGCTTTGAATGAACCCTCATTCAGATCTAATTTAATTCCAAACCAACACTGAATATACACATAAATATGCGTGGTATTTTGATAAATATAATCAATACAATATATAAAAAACATGAATTATACAATGAAATATATTGAATTAAATTGTTAAATAAAAAGAGACGTTGAAATAATTTAGATAATAATTATGTAAAATATATATGTATATGTTTGATGAAACAATTGTTTGAATTACTATAGAAAAAATTGAATGATAAAAAATTGGTAGTACAAGTGGATTATTGTACGAACACCGAAACTGAGAGACTCACAAGCAGGAAGAGGAGGGTGTTTTCCTTCTTTTAGAGTTGACTGATCTCACGTTAACATTGCGCATCTGGCAGTCTGCAATGCAAAACATATTGGAAGATTCAACAAACCCAGAACCTTCAGGGGAATATTTATCGATATTTATTTATTTATTTTCATTCATCAGGCCTTTTGTTTCAATCATTTCTTTTATTATTATTTCTTCTTACAGGTTTTTTCCATCTCCTTTAACCTCCCATCCTGAAATAATTTCACCTACATATTTATACATTAAGATATGAAAATTAGAGCATTTTATCCCTCACTAAAAATAAATTCTTTTTTCTTCCACATCTTTGCTCTTACCGGTTCTTCCCCACTACGAGAATAGAGTCCACTCTAAATTCGAAACGGATATTTTTATTATTAATATTATTATTATTTTATAGACGATAAAAAATCACGAATTTCAAATCTCTCTCTTTGGATTATTTTTACAAAGAATGTGGTATTTGAATAATTATTATTTATTTCATGTTTTATGCTCTGAATTTCTGCACGAAATGATGCATTTTATACACCAAGTTATACATTTTATTGTGGCAACTTGGTGAGATCAGTCTTGCAGTCATTGATTCAATTCATCAGTGATTTCTTGATGACGATGAATATTTTTTATTTTTAAAAATTATCTTCCTATTTATTTTTTTATGTTATATCGAGCACTTATGTGACATTTACATTTACTTCATTGAAATATTAACTCTTTGTTTTAATAAGTAAATTGATATTACAGAGTTTACTTCGTCAATTGATGTAGCACTGAAGGAAGTACATTATAGATGTCTGTATAAACTATTACAGCAAAGACTAGTAAAAAATATTTTACTTTTATTTCTAGAATCCATTATTTGCATTAAAACATTAATAAAAATAAAATATGGTTGAAAATTCGATCAAAGCATTTCGATATTAAAATTAAAAATTTTTTTGTTTACATTACTTTTTTTCCGAATAATCTTTGACCATATGTATCTTTAGAGTTGAAATTGATGCAGCAAAATTGATATCTCGTATTTGTAATCACTGAGATTAATATTTCCAAAAGAAAACGAAATTTGCTTCTTAGGCAATAAAACCAATAATATGTAGCTGTGATGATTATCGATTTCTCGAACACATAGAAGTCAATGTATCCATTAATTACGTATCAATTGAAATTCATGTAATGATAATGAAATGTCACATAGAGGTGCTCGATGATTTTTATGAAAGTATGCTGAAAAGAAGTCAATTAGGTGATAAAAAGCAACGCCACAACGATGACGTTGCTTTTCTGTATAATCAAACATCAATAAAAAAATATAAAATAGATCATTATTTGAATGTTAGATGTAAATAAATTAGTGTGAATAAAATTATGGCTCTGCACTGAATAATTTTATCAGGTGTCATTTAAATCATTAACATTTCTTTTCGATCCTTATTGATAAATATTTTTTATTTTCTGTTACAAAAGAAATAATGATTCAACATGGCAGGAATGTCAATCATGAGATAGATAAAATTTATTTATATATTTATAAGAGGCGAAAATGCAACTTACAAGTTAGTGTTTAAATAAAAATTCTGATCCTCTGATCAGAGTAAATCACCGTAAAACCTACAAAATACGAACACAGGTATTATTTGGACTTTAAAGAGGTTCTAACCGAAATTCGAAAAGTATACAACTTGAAATAATTTGGAGTAGTTGTATAATAGTACTTTTCCCAAGTACTTGTAGGTGATTTAGTAACACACACTAGGATGTTAGTAACGAAATAACTGATTTAGGATTAGCAACGAATTAAAACGAGAATTGTTTTAGAAAGTATAAAACGGAAATGAAAAAGAAATGAAGGAAGTGTGGGTTTGATAGTTATGATCCTTTGATCAGAAATTAAAAGCTCAACTCAACATTGGCGACTACGTTATCACTTGAATATAGAAAACTAGAGAATAATGTTGAGTTGGATGGTTCGTTAAACTGCCTGCTACATTTATTGGTCTAGATATAGTAAGGGAAGTATTAGTTACGTATCGAACCTTTATTCATTTTATTTCTTGCTGTTCATTTTTTATTTGGAAATCCCTTCAGTCTAATTTATCCGATATGAAAAGCCATCTCTCCTCTCATATCCGTCGACGGTATCGACTGCCAGTGATTCCCATTTTCCTAGGATTTTTAAGCACGAAAAAAGAATAGAAGTATCGAGAGAACGATAGAATGAGATGCACTCGGATATTCCGAAAAATAATGCCTCACCCAGCTAAAGCTTATAATAAATGTTTGAGAGGCGGCATTTAGATACAGCCCTAGCCTCTTTCGTTCGTTCAATTTTGTCCAAATATAACGGTGAGCTGCAGAGAGTCCGAGGAGGACAGAGTTTTCGACTGAAAGAGCGAGACCGAGAGATATTGAGAGGGAGAGAAAGTTCGAATATTGGAAAATGCGGAGTCGAAGCACAAGAGACTCAGAGGCTCGATATGCATATAAACACAATACCTTCCCATCCCGATGGACGCTAGCATGTTCAGGGTATACGTCGAATAAGCGGACCGAACGTTCACTCTCACAGCCAGTTCCTCCTACACGCCTGTCGAGTGAGTCTAGTCGGAATATCCGGCCCTCTGACGGTGAATATTTTATATGGAAGATCCCGAGCTAATCCTCTCGATGTTTTCTATATGTGCATACGAGGAAAAAAACCTGGTATACATATTAGAAGAGTACCGATTTATCCCAAATCATTGCTATTTTTTGTCGTACTTTAGATTCTGACTAATGCACTCTTATTTTATTTTTTACATTTTTTTTTTTTTTTCGATAAAATAGCTTTCTTTTTTTTTTTTGAACCAGTCTGACGAAGAGAAAATACCACGATAATTTATGATTTTTGCGGCATGAGATGGCAGTTCTGGCGATTGATGGATATCTAATTATGCGAATAAAAATGCCACACCTCTTGAACGTTAGTGTGCCGTAAAATGAGCGTCGAATGCGCGTAAAGTCGTTTCTTCGTAGTGGTAATGATGGTAGGGGTGGTTTTGCATCTATAGAATATCAAGAATCCCTCTCTCCACTTTTCTTCATTTACTCTACCAGTTACCTCAACAAATTTTTCGTCCATTATGGATAAATTGTATGAAATGATTTATCTATATATCATAATAAAAGTAATTGATAAAAAAAAATTACCATCTGTCCCTGAATTATTTAATTTTCATTTTGAAATTGGGCTCTAAACTTTTTCAAATTATACTTTAAGTATTCTAAATATTTCATTTTTCATAATAACTTGGTCAATAATCGGAATAGGCTTGATTAGTATTTTATTACTGATATATAGGTCAAATTAAATTACACCCTTATTGTATTATAATTAAATGAAAAAAAATTCTTATAAAGAACTGAGACAATAAAATATCATGAAAAATATATTTATAAGTCATTGGATTAATTTAATTATAATTTCTATCTTAATTAACTTCGTTTTTTTGTTTAGAATAAAAAGCTTATTTTATTGCAGTTTTCACGAGAAAGTGAATTAAATCATTAATTAATGATTATTTTGAGAAAATTTTTCAATCCTGAGTGGAGAAATGATTAAAAAGTAAAAACAAAAATTCGGTACCTTTGCAAAGCGATAAATAATAGATTCTTGAAACATTTCAGTTAATATATAATTTATAAACAATTAAAGCAATTGACTTTAAGTTGTATATTTTATCCTAGAAAAATTAATTAATAGAAAAAAACTGCAATTATTTGAAATATGCCACGAATAATAATGCATTCAAATAATTGTAAAACTTAAAACAATTTTGGTGCCAATTAATCATTTTTGCTGATAATTAATTAAAGATCAATACTATGATTTAATATTAAATCATTGATATAATTATTTTATTAAATGAACTAAAATCTTATGAAAGCTTATTATTACCCGGCATGATATTAAGGGCAAATTCAAATAAACCAACACTAAAAAAAAAAAACAATTAAATGTAACAGAAAATTTATGAATAATTATTTTCCTCTATATAATAGATTTTAATTTGAAATAGAATATCGCAGTCTGGTTCCAACCGTTTATTGAGTGTATCATGGCTGCTGAAGTGCTGTGCACCACAAAAATAACAAACAATTATTCCAAAAGTAATTAAGCATATAATTATTCCGGAAATTTTTAATTCTATAAATTAGAGTTATTTCTTTCCAGTTAAGGTCAATAAAACTCCATTATTGAAAGAATGAGATATTCTTTGAAGTGTCTCCATTTACCCTAGTTTCTGCAAGTAATCAGCAATTATTGACTTTCACTGATTTATTTTCAGAAGAAATACAGTATATCAAACGACTCACTAAAAATACATTTAAATGATTTACTGTAATTCTAACGAATTTATTAAAATGTGTATTATTTTCCATTAAATTTAAAAATAAAAATGTGCTTCTAGACACGATAGGGTAAAATACACCTGTACCAACGTTGAAGACGTATAGAGAGTAAAGACGATACGAAGGGGAATAGCACGTGTACGTTCGGTGAGACTGCATCCAGATCGAGGTATGTACAACCCTTTACCATATGTGTATTACATACGTATATAGCTAATGTAGTCATGTATACTATCTATGTATACATATATACATAAACCATCTACATAAAAGCATCGAGAGAATATTACTGCATATGTATATACATATATATATATATATATATATATATAGATCTAGGAGAACAAGAGAGAGAGAGAGAGAGAGGGAGGGAGGGAGAAGGATGTCTAGTGCAACAGCGCACATTCCAATTCCGCGTCTTCACCCTTCGGAACGCCACAACGTGGAAATTAATAAAGGTGCGATTAATAAAAATTACACATTTTTCATTTATCGGAAGCCAGTACTGGATTCATCTTTTAGCATTTTAACATAAATTTTTTTTATTCTTTATTAGAGTTTCGTGCTTGAAACTAAAAATGAGAAACCACAAGGAATGAGAAGAATTTTTTAGTGGTTCGATATTTTTGTTATATAGTGACGTTTTTGTGCTAAATATAATGCTGCATATAGCAAGACTATCAGAGTACATTTTTAACGTGCTTAGCCATCGTACCCTTGTAAAAATACTCCCTTTGTGATGGAGCGGCGAGCCGTAAATGGAGGAAAGAGTTGCAAGGGGGTTGAAAGTACTATTGGAGTGTGATCACCTTTGGCCGAAAATTGAGTTATTGCTGGTTGGAACGTAGAGAAAAGAGGGTTTATGGTTAACGTTGATTTTTATTTTGTTACAAGTATCAACGAAGCATGAAGATGCAAGAACTAGCCATCTCTAAATGCAACCCCTTTTCTGGAAAAAAAGGTTCAATATTGTGGATATCCTGTCGCTTACATTACATGTCACTCTCACGACATTATCGATTTTTGTTTTGTCGACTGACCGTCTATACAACCAACTTAAAATTTCAGTGGTAAATATTTGATGAAAACCGTATTTTAGTTAATAACATTTAAGTTTGATATGGAAATCAATAAAAGTTGTTGCGGTGGAAAAAGAATTAATAGCAATTGAGAGAGGGCAAAGTGAGATAATAATAATAATAAATAAAAAGAAGAAAAAAAAACATTCGCCTTGCGATAGTTTCATTTTCGATTGCTTTGGAAGCTCTCGAATTGGTGAGGAAAAAAGCGGCAACGCGACGAAATGCCCTGCGGAAACGAGGAATGAAGCCGATGAAGAAGAGGGAGACTGGAATAATGGAGGGAAAAGATCGGGAAATGGCGAAGAGGGACGAATGGATAGTTAAAAATATTGAAGCCCGATAGCCGCGGTTGCAGAGAGTTGGGATAGTGGTTGGTGTAGGTTCACGTAACTTCAGCCTCTCCTTCCGTTTTACCTCTTACCCCTTTTCATCCAAACCCTTCCACCACTCCAGACTATATTCTCATCCCTGGAAAAATTTAATTACAAAAAACTTTTGGCATTCCATCAGTTTAGTCTAGCTCTGTATCGTTCAACATTAAATCCTCACTGATGCCACGATGTATTTGTGGTTTGTATTAACATTTTTTGTCTACTTTAAATCATCTTGACTGTTTAAAAACATTCCTATGATTATTTTGCATAAGAATTCCTGTTTAGGATAATAATCAGAATGTTGGAGAATATTGAAGAGGAATCAATAAATGATAATAAATACAGAATATTTTAAGCTTTTAGGACCTACTGAGAGTTAATATCTATAAAGTGAAACAAGAGGTTTATCCACTGCACTAATGATGGGTGTCTCAAACACGTATAGGTATTAGTAAAGCCGAGCATTAGATAACTTAATCGATGTAGTAACTTGGTACGATTTGAAGCCAGGTAATGCTGTTTGTTATGATATGAAAGTTCTCATCGAACGATGCTACTAACTTTGATAAAAGTTTATTAAATAAATAATTACATTATTTTATTATCATCATGTAATCACACAAATGACTTTTATAGTAAATTTATTTTGTCCGAAAAATTGGTTGAAAACACTTGTTACTTCTGCAGATCCAATTGTGGATTTATAGTAATAATTTTATCAATCAATTTGTCCTTGTCAAGGGAAATTTTCTTTTTCATAGATTTAAAATAACAGAGATAGGGAAATTTACTTTAAAAAATTGCATAAAAATCATCGCATGCAATTTTGATAATTTTTTTTATATTTTTAACGGATAGAATTACTTTTATATGAGGTAAATTATAAATAAATTTCCACAGGGGTAAAATTTATTTAATTCAAGCTAAAATACTTTTACCCTACTTTACTCAAATTACTTTTACAATTTACCTCAAAATTATTTTCAAATATTATTGGTATGGGGTAAAATTTTACCCCAATTATATGACCGTTGAATGAAGATTTTTCCCAATGTTAGTAATGAAAAGACAATTTGTCCATCATTACTTTTAGTGTGAGTATTTTTTTCAAGAAAAAAGTAATAAAATAAAATTACTTAAAATTGCAGAGGATGTATCGTGAATTGAGTCTCTTTAATATTCGTTTGAACATTTAAATGTTTTAATAGATTCAAAACGAATGGCCAATACTTCAAACGAACTAGTACATATTCTATTGATTAATATATCAACTTGTATTTTTATTTAACTGATATTGCGTACAAACAGAAACCAACTGAAAGAAAGAAGATTAAATAAAAATTCAAATACCGTGCGTTTGATAGTAAAATAAATTTGATCGATGTTTTTATATATGTATTATAAAGCAGGATAAAGTAACAATTTTAACAAATGTAGATTCTGATTGTAGCACCACAAATGAAGAATAAGAGTCTGAATGAATGTTGAAGAAGAAAGGGTATAGAAGGTAGAGGAGCGTTGACAGGAGGAGTAAAACGAGGGAAAAAGACAGGGCAGAGATAGCAAATGAAAAAGAAAAAGATATGAGAAGAGACAGAAAACGAACTAGAGAAAGCATAGAATAGTGAAAAGGAAAAAAAAAGAGGTAAAACTGTAAAGATTGGCGGTCTACTCCCTCAGCTATTCCCTGACGTCTACCTATACCAAGGACAAAAATCAATATAAATGTGTTGCTATTTCTCTTTAATCTACTGTACTTATAGCCACTACGTGAACTTTACCGAAAAACAATGATAAATAAATTAATATTTTATTAATTAATCATTAGAATTTTTTTTTTACTTCATCTCTGTGAAAATAATTTTATTTTTCTTGATGAATATATTTAAATTAAATTAATGTCATTCTTTACACTGCGATTAATAATGGTAAGTACTAATTATTATTATTATTATTATTATTATTTATTATATAATTCTTAAGTAAAGTAATTTTACGATAAAAAATAAAATTAAATTACTAAGAGATTTTTTATAATGTTTTATAGAGCTTGATGATGATGATAAACCTGATGATGAATTTTAATAGTTACTTTTAAATTTTTCAATGATTTTTACTATTCAACTTATGAAAGATCTTTTAATAATTAATAATATTATTTGTTATAGATTTTTATGTATAAAAACATGATGAGTAATAAAAAAATGATATAGCAATGTGTAATCACTGGAATTGGCATTGTGATGTTTGAGTGATTGGTCATATTATTTCTCTACATGTGATTTACATGTAACTAATTGTTGTTATTCTTTTTAAATAAAAAATAGTTCAAGCTTATACGTAACTTGCACAATATAAACAATATAATTTAGAAATAAATGTATTACTTTATTATTTAATAGTGTTTGTAGTCATTGATTATGGTTATTAATACCAATTTGACCTGCATTATCTGTCATATCTTTGGCCTTGATCTGACTAATAATATTCAATCTCTATAATTGTTTATCATAAATAAATATCATAGCAGCTAAAAAATTAAAACTCAATCTTATTATGTATAAATATAAAAAAAAAAGTATTTGTGTAGAATTTAATTGAGAAAGAAATTTTGACAAACATTTTAAAATAATTGTTAAAGTTTAAAGAGTAATAAAAAAAAAAAATTCAATGAAAGTATTACAACTAATACGTCAAAATAAAGATTTCTAAAAGGATCAAATTTATTTTCTTTTTGAGAAATCCATTAGACTCCGAGCCGGCTTTTTAGTCTATTTATCATTATTTAGTTGATTTAATAAAAGCTAAATATGGCTGGCTTAATTACTAGACATGGTAAGCCTATTCTGATAGACACTAGAGACAGGGAAAAATCTGAAGAAGCCCAAGAGATCAATAACACCTTTTTTTTTTAATGTGATTATTAAAATATAAAATATGATTAACATTTAAATCATACTGCATCTAACCTTAACAAAAACATCCTTGGCTTATTTCTTGTCCAACGTGGGAATAAGACTAAATATATTGGCCCAACTTTGAGTGAGAATGGATTAGTCCTTATTTCTCGTAGGAAAGTGAGCAAGAAGACCAATCCTGACCTTAACTACTAAGTAGAAAAATTGATTAAAAATAAACTAAAATCAAAAATATTGCTGTCAAGCAAAAATCATTGCAAATAAATCATTGCGATAAAACTGAATATCAGGAAAATGGTCATACAATATTGGTAATTTGAAGAAGTAAAAACGAATCCATGGAGGCAAGTATACCAATAAAGATATTCAACTGTCTGTAATTATTTTCAACAAATATTCTTTTATTTAACTGATTTAAATTTCCGTTGAAATATAAAACAGACCTTAAAATAGATTAAAACCTTTATCTGAACTTAAAGAATAATTGAATAATTATTTAACGGAATTGGATTAATAGTCATTAAAATGTGATTTGTTACCGATATCAGAACATCTTTATCTCGACGTAATTGCCAATATTGAATTCTTGAGTATAACCGGAAATCGGAAAGATTACACAGAGAGACAAATATTTACCTAAAATTATTCCATGATTGGAAAATAATAAAGGGAGTAATAAAATGTTTGAAATTGAGTTGAGTTCATTGACAAAATAGGATTATTTAGGAGAGACCAACTATAGGAATATAATTTGACATAAAGTGACTTGATTGTAATGGTTAAAAATATTATTTTGTTGATAGGAAATGTGATACTGATAGAAGGATAAATTTAGCTGAATATTTAAGTGTCGAGGACGATAGATACATCATGAAGATAGCTGTTAAATTAAGCGTTGCATCTCGAGATACCCAGCTGCGTTATTCAGGCACAAGCTTACCCAGTAGCCCGGTTGGTTACGCGGACACCGGCTCGCTCTACGATCCCGTTAGTACTACATATAGATTATTGATTAGGCAATAACTCAAGGACTACTCAGACAGGGTGCACACATTGCCACCATAACCTAGGCTCCTTCGGTTGGTGGATCCCAGCACGGTTACGTAAATTATTATCTTAATCAAAGGTTTATATTATTTTTAGAATAATTATTATTTCTTTTTTTCATTCAATTAATTCTTTAATATTTTATCATGGAAGGAGAGGGATCAATGATGCTTTTACTTTCTTCAATGAAGGTTTAAAAAAGGTTTTAATTACTGACAAACAAATGATCAGAGAATCCGAGTGCTGAAAATTCATTTAATTTAGCATCAGTGTTTTTACTCAATATTCCGTCATTTTTCTCCTCATAATGCATTTATTTTATTCAACTGTGAGGAATAACAAATAAAAAAAATAAAATGGAGGTCGTAATCATCTGCTATGCCCACATCACCCTTACTCTCCCCTAAATATTTTTAAATATTAAAGCTCAAGGAATTTTTTTGTAAATCGATAAAATGTTTGTTTGAGGGTCTCAACGACTAATGAATATTTCGAAAATAAGAAATTTTATTTCAAGTAAAGATGAAAAGCTTCAAGGAATTTATCAAGTAAACATTTTTATTTATTTTTTAAATTCTTATAACTATTATTCAATCATTTTTTAATCATCACTTAAACTACATGTAAATAAATTATCAATAAATTTTTGTTTATTACAACAGAATGTATAATAAAAACACTATTGTTATAACATTTTCAAAAATTAATAAATCATCTCGTTCCCATAAAATTTGAGAAACATAAAATTCAATATTGTGGTAAAAATATTGTTAAACATTGTTATTATTTAAATATTTTCAATATAACTGAAGTTAATATGTAATATTAATTAATATATTATAATTTATAGTTATTTGATTAATAAACAGAAGCAAGCAATATTAAAAAATGAAATATAAAGATAATAAAATAGAATATTTAGTGAAACATTTGGGAAGTTATAAGCTAATATTGGCTGAATATTTTTTTGTTGTGGAATACTTTATTCATCAAATATTTATTAGTCGAGGAAATTGTGGAGAGAACTGAAAAAAAATACTTGTGGCCAACTAACTGAACAAAAAAAATCAATTTTATCTTCATATATACTAAAATCCACTGCAGATTAGAGTATTTAAACAAATGTTTTTTCCTAAAAAAAAAAATTAACTCTAGTGTTCTTGATTATTTATAGTTGAAACTAATAATGAGAGCAATAACTGAAAAAAAAACTCTTCAAATGTCAGCTCTTAATAGTCTCATAAAAAAGAAAATGTCAAAAAATTTGACAAAATAATTAGAGCGATAAAAATCAATGGCAATGACTAAACATAACTGATGAAAAAATGAACATATTATCATCAAAAGCTGAAAGGTGAGGTCATCAACAATGCATCTGTTATATAAAATGTTTATCAGATTCAAAATGGGTTTATTTGTTAAAGTGAACACAAAATATTGTTTAATGAATATTCAACAAAACATATTACCTACAGAAACTGGCAGTCGTATTGGAGTCATGTATGTACCACAACCTGGTACAGATTTAGCAGAAATGCATTTTATTATTAATGGTGAGGACCAAGGAGCATGTGGAAAAGATATTCCTTATAAAGAAAAACCCATACATACAGTTGTCGACGTGTACGGAACTACAAAACAAGTTAGAATTATTCAACTCTACGGTGGTGAGTTTCTTTTAAACATTGCATGATACATTAAACAATAGATTGATTATTAACTTCTTGTATCTTTTATAGTTTCCACGTTACAAAGTGCGTATCGAGATGCTATCCTACAATACACAAAAAGAAATGCGGTAAATTCATTACCCTTACCACAAATGTTGAAGAAATTTTTATTGTATCAATCACAATGACATGAAAGCCAGTAATAATGCCATACTTCCTTTGCTTCAATATATTCAAGTGTAAAATAAAAAATCAGGCAGGTCCTTTTATCATAAATAATTCCAACATCTATAATATGATGAATATGTAGAAGCCTTGAATGCAAAATTGATGCAATAAAGATACATTCTGACTAATAATTGTGATGATCGAAAAGGTAAGTAGGTACAAGGTAAGAGACTAAATTTGTTAGCAGACTTTCTTTGACCAAGAATTGCCATACCACAGAATGTTGGCCACAATGTTGAAGACACAGCTGAGCCATTATTGGAAACTCGTTACATGCTTGGTTCAACGTTACAGAGGCCTGAAACTACCGAGGTGTAACACAAGTGTTTTGGTGAACTGCTGCCACTAAATTGCATTCGTGTCCACCTCAAGTGAACGTGGAAATACATCGGAGAGAATGTCCTTTGCAAATGTGTCTTTGAAAAAAGATGACAAGATTTTGGGAACATTAAGATCGTTTTGAAAATTAGTTTTTTTTCTTACAATCTTATAATTATTTTAATTAAAATAAAAATTTAATAAACAATTACCTAAATAAATAATAATTTATAATTACTTTATGATAGTTTGTACCAAAATATAAATCATTATGAGAAAGTTTTCATCTAATTATCATTTAGTCATCATGCCATTAAAACACTGAATAGTTAAAAAAAAAATATTTGGTATTTTTACCCCTGACCATGCATAATTCTATGCATGAAAAATAGTGACGCGACATCATTTTCACATTAAATTTTACTTAAAAATATTAATTTCTAATATGATAGTTAACATTAATTTTATCATTTTCCTTCCAACATTCTAACAAGAGACAGTAATTTATGAATAAATATAGAATCAATTTTGAACAGAACTATTTCAACAATGAAAGTTCAACAATTTTTATATTAATATCGATATTAATTATGCTGAAAAATTTATTTATTGTTTCCTCATTGCAAGGTAAAATTTTACTCCTGGTATAGCATAATTTTTATCCCTTTACAAATATTTCTTATCCTATTGTTCTCACCTTATCTCTTTTTTTTTGTGGAAAAAAAAAATTTATTTTCTTGTATCAAAGCATTTTGACACCATTTCTCCTTCACATATGATGTATTATCTTTTTTGAACATATTGTGAGAATTGAATGTTTGCATCGCGTGAACATCCTAAGTATCTATCTGGGTATCTGTATACAAAAGTTATTTTTTCGATGAAAAAGTGTAGTTTCTTTGCACAGGAATACAAAGATAAAATTAATTTATAGGTATAAAGGTGATATTATTTAGTTTGAATCAATCCTCGTAAGATACCACTAATCTAAAAAAATTAAAAATGTTCTTACTAATTGGCACTAAGCCCAAGAGACTCTCCATAATTGTTTGTTCATGCTCAGTACGTGAGTGGGTCTATCGTTCTCGACCGAATTTGACACAATACTCTATTAAAAAACACTTGATTGTTGTTATTTAGAGCAATGTATTTGTTTTTATACTACATTACCAAAAAAAAAAATACTATCTGCTGATGGAAAAAAAAATCTCTTAGATTATTTTAGAAAAATGAAAATCAATCAACTTGATGATGACATTTTGAAATACAATCAGGAAATAGAATATCATAAATGAGTCGATATTAATTCGATTGATTAGTTAATTATATATTGCTAATTCTTTGACGTTTATGACATTAGTTGTTCCAACTAAACAATTAATGCAAAATTCTTCTTAACTTTGAAATAGGATTTTGTAATTTTGGTAAATTGACGTTTATATAAATAGATAGATTAATCATTTTATCAAATATTCATTTCAATTAAATTGCAGTTAATTTTTTATAAAATAATCTAATTCAATCTAAAGTATTTGAATTTTTTAACTGTAATTAATATAGTAGAATTATTGCATATATATGATTTAATATCATTTTGACTCAAGTGTGAGATTTCTCAACAATACAAATTAAATTCAATAATATTCTACAGAGTAATACAAATACTTTTATCAACTGAAAACTTAATTTAAATATTTATAAATAAAAAAAAAACTGGCAGATTTATAAAAAATAAATGATTTGGATTTAGCAGAAAAAAAGAATTGATAAAAATAACAAAACTTATAAAATTGATCTCCATACAACTCTTATGACTGGCTCATGAATAAATATTCCCATAGATGAAAAATCTACATTTGATGAATTGCTTGAAATGAATATTATTATCAGACACGAAAATTTTTAGCCTCACTTAAACTCTTTTTTTCTTAGTATTTATAATTAGTTGGTGGGATTTAACGTCTGATAAATAACCACTATTATCTAGTGAATCAGTAGTATAGAAAATATTATTAATAGCAAACTTTAAGTTGGCATTGACTTCCTCATTTTAGGTAACAATAATTAATTAATTAATTATTGCTTTACTTTAAAGTTTGTAATTAATGATATTTTGTGCTCTCTAAAAATAAATCAGTGCAAAACAGTGAATATTCCATTTTAACTGAAATTTTATCATTATTTGTAAAGCTCAAAAATTCTTCAGAATAAATTGATCAATTTCCCAATGATCCTAGACATTGGACTCAATGACCACTGATACACCCAACTTCTTAAGGACGATGAAAATAAGTAAAACATTTTAAAAGCTGAGAGAATCTACGCCTGTCGATTGACAAACTTTTCTATCTCAATCCCAAATGCTTTTTTCAAGTACACGAATTCATTATCGAAGAATCGATTTAATTAGGTGGTTTTCTGAAAAACTTGACAAACTTGTTCTCCCCTTCAAGATCTTGACTACATTTTTTTTTCTTTCTTTTGAATCTCGAATTAAAAGATAAAAACTTGCTTGAAAAACATTCCCATTGATTTTGATATTTAAGTTGGAGCAAGTTTCCAATAAGCAAAGAGAAAATGTATTTCTTACATTTGGTACCTCTTAGTACCGGGCGCATGAAGGCTAGAAGTAAAGAGAGTAGCGTTACACACCCTTAAAGGCAACAGTAGAATATTTTATCAGCGAAACATCAAAGACATCAAAGTAAAGTACCTATTAAGTGTATTAGTTAAGGAGCTAATTAGTTTTCCTACGTAAAGTGTTCACAACTTGGATGTTTTCCTCAATGTTAACGTCAAAAACATTAGTCATTCACTTATTTTTCCTCTTTAATAGCTACTTCTGGATATTAAATTTATAATTACATGTTTAGAAAATTTATTAGATAAATACTACACTACCTCCACCTATTTTAATAATGATTAATTCATTGAAATTAACGGATTAGCAGACCTTGTCAAAATAATTACTCCAATGAGTTTAGAAAGTGCAACTTTTCTGTTCCTAAATCAATATCTTGGTGATGTCCAAATATTATTAGCTGATAATAACAATTATTTTGATTCAATAAATCATCATCATATATTTTTTTGTAACCTAATTGAAGTTAAGCCAAAAATAGTCATTTAGCCATCATCATTAAATTAGCTAGAGACTAAAAATAATCATTTAAGAGTAAAAACTTTGGAAAGAGTGGCCCACATTAAAACTTTCTGAACAAGTTATGCACATCGAGGATGTGGGTTTTAAGCATTTTATTTAGGTAGTAGTGTTGTGTATGACTGCTTTAACGTAATAATATGTATTTGGAAAATTTAAATTCACTTGAATGCATTAAAATAAAGCAGTTGATATATTATTCAGACAAAAAATGTACAGCACGTGCAGTGTGTCAAAAAATACACATCTTCTTCGTCTTCAATAAAACATTAAGTGTATTTCAAAATAGATTACACTGAGCAAAATGTTGAACCAAAATTGTCATCATATTGCATGATTTTAAACTGGGGACAGGTCAGGAATGGAGTAAAAAGTTTCCCAATTTGAGGGGTAAAAATTATTAGCACATGCTACATCATTAGCATTACATTATCATCCTTCAAGAGTCCTCACATTTAAGGAAAATTTCAATAAACAATTATAAATACGAATGGTCGATCAGTTAATCGACTGATTAGATCGTATGACCAACTCTTAAAATGCGAAATAATTTTTATTTTATTCAATCATAATAGAACTCACTCTAGAGTAATTGGGTAATTTTTGTAACCATCTGTGACATATCCTCAGTTTACTCACAATATGAGGGGAAGCTAAATTTTGACCAACAATTTTTCAGTGTATCCAACTTGATAAACTATAGAGAATAAAAGTGTAGCATAATTAGAAATGCAAAACATGAAATTTTTCGAAAGTGAAAAAAGGTGATTTGAGAAAGAGGGCATGAAATGAGGGTAAAAGACGAATAGAATCGGGAAGAAAAGAGTATATGGTGCTGTGACAAATGAAAGTCGTCGTTGAGAATCTGACACACGCGAATGGGCATGATACGAAGTTTAATTAGGTGCGCCTGCATTGGTATATAGCTATATATTGGTCGTCTCCTCTCACCTCCCCTCTTGTATACAAGCCGATATCCATTGCGGGGTATCGGATAGGGATGGAATGAGTGCCTGAGGAGGTGGATAGGATGAGATATAGGACACAGAGAGGGGAGTTGAGAAGGGTCGTCTTTTTTTCTCTCCTTTTTTCCTTAGACTAGAAAAGTCACAAACCAACGTCGTGGTATTCGAAAAGAGGGGTCTTGTGTCGTTTTATAGGGGATGAGGCAATACTTTTGTACAGCAGCCGGATTGAAATTTAGCGTAGGATCTGAACTAGCGAGATTACCTCTCTTCATGGGGACTTGTTCGATATTGTTGGATAACTTCAACTAACTCTGAGCTCAGCTCTTCATTCTGATACACTATTTTTGTCAGTCGTACTTTTTTCTCTATACGATCAATTTTATATTTATTAACATGCATCTTTGGACCAGTGGATTAATTTTAGTCAATCCCTTTTGCAGATCATTCATGCATTTTCGATTGAAGGTTTTTTTTGCTTCAATGCTTTGTATAATTTTGTGATTAAATTTTTCTCATGAGAATTAATATGGTTGAATTTTTTTTTGAATAATAATAGATATTATAATTTGAATTTTAAGAGAAATTAGAATAATTAATTAGAACTTTTTAATATCGTGTCTGAATGATTTTCATTTATATTTTTTGAAGATAAAACTTTGATGCAAAGTTACTTCTTAAGCAGTTTTTTTCAAAGTTTTACTTTATAATAAAGTGCATGTCGATGGATAAAAATTGTAAATTATATAATATTATTATGCTCTATTAATTGAACCATACATTTAATTTTGTATATTTATATATTTACCCTGACAAAACTATAATTTTAGATTAAGAATAATTTTATTGTTCATTATGATATTTTTAAATAAAATAATATTTATACAATATAACAAAAATGATGACAGAATTGTTTTATTATTTTTTTTATTTAAGAATATTATAATCAACAATAAAATTACTGTTAATAAATGATTAATAAATTGTTAAATATTTGAATATGTATCTTTTAATTTATTTAATTATAGACAGAATACTTTATTAATTAGATATATTTAATATCTATTAGATTGCGTTTAATTTGAATAAACCCTAGATCCAATATAGTTTTTTATCAATTTATTTATTTTATTTAATTTAAGGAGTGATATATTTATGATTCAATAAAGAAATAATGTTATTTATATAAAAGATAAAGTAAAAATTAATTTATATTAAAAGTTATTATTTACTTTTTAATTATTAAAATTTATATTAATTTTGGAATTTAAAATAAACAATGCCAATTTTTATTTTATTTCTTAGTGTTGTTATAATTTTATGCAAATAAAAAAAATATTTGTCCTTTTAGATTATAAAATTATATTCCATTAGCATTTTCGTCACTCAATTTTCATGCAATCACTCAAAAATTCATTTCAAGAAATAAATCATCTCGATCTATTTATTGAATGCATAATTAATTCTCATGAGAAGTAAAAAAAAAGAAAAAAATAATAATTTCAGTTAAAATAAAACAAAACACTTCAAAGTCACAAATTAATTAGTGAAATCTACATTTTTCAAAAAATTCTATTCATCATTTCTAAATATAAACAATCTGTTAGTAAGGTTAGTTGAGGGTCTACCGACTTTTTTCTATTTTGTTAGTTGACAGAAAAAAGAGTAAATCCAAGAAAAAATTCAAATAGATTTTTTTCGTTAGGTATTTTTAGAAATGTTAGGTGTAAATGATTGAGATGTTGATATTACCATATGAGTTGTGAAACTGTTGATGGTGGGTGTCGATTCCTGATCCTGGGTGATGGATATCCAGCATTGCATCCGGGTCTCCTCCGCTCTCAGAGCAGTTACTCAGGGCTAAAACCAAACCGATAGACACACACCTTGCGTTTTCACTAACATACAAATATTTGGCTCGATTCCGTAATTTCATTTCATTACTTCTATCTATCAAATCTAATTTTTAATTTTTTTGCGGAAAGTCATTCTTTTTCTACTATTATAAAAATAATATATATATATATATATATATATATATATATAAAAATACTAATAGCCAAAATGAATTGAAAATAACAAAATAAATGAAAAATGACTTACCGCATCACGAATTATTTTTTTATTTTAATTTCGAATAATAATTGATACTGTTTTCTATTATTGACGAAACGAAATTTTGCGAATTCTCGTATCGCTCTATTTCGTTAAGATTGAACTACGTTATTGGATAAACTTAAAACAAAAAAATTAAATTTCATTCACATAATAATAATAATAATCATAATAATAATAATAATAATAATTGAAAAAATAATTTAATTTTTTTTACACATTATATTATTTAATTTAATGAAAAATAAAATGTTAATTAATGATGAAAGTTAATTATTTAAAATATAATAACAATAAATAAAATGAGAATAATATAAGCCATGTATTGTTTTTTTAACAAAAGGATTTCTGGTAAAATTTAGAAATTAAATGATGAGGATATAAAAGGGATGAGGACAAAAGAGTTGACGGATAATAGTAAGGGATGGAGTAACTACCTCTAATGAATTAAATGAAAGTAAGAGAAACCAACAAAACCCATAGTGTTCAATCACAGCGAAATATATATATATAAATATCAATTAGCATATTTTATCATGCTTTATTGTGAACAGAAATTAATCGCGAAGAATTTAGAAATAATAAATGATATTCTATAGCAAAAATGAGGTGCTTCTGTCTATCCATTTGGTTCTGTTTATTGGGACGAATAATTAGAAAAAAAACTATAAATCAAAAGAGTATTATAATATTTGAGATATAAAATAAATTTAGCAGAATATCTTTGTAGGTCGATGTCCTTATCTTCCGTGTAGATGTTGTTGGTTTCGTTATTTTATCTTCTAGCACGTGTTATTGTGTACATTGGTGGATTTATATATATATTATATTTGGCAGTAGATAAATTTGGGAATCTCACGAAGGTTATTAAGTCGTTGGATTAGAGAGACAAGTTAAACTCTAAATGAAGGATAATCATTAGAGTATGTGTGTGTGGGTGTGTGTGTGTGTATGTCGATGAATCCCAAAAATGCGAATAATCGATTACGTTCAGGACAAATAAGATAAGAATATTTTATGCTAAAAATAAACCACCATCTTTTGTCGCATAAAGTAACAATGCAGAGAGCAATTGTATTGTCAAGTGAAGCTTATCTATAGAAACATACCAAGTATCGTCTTGCATTTATCAGCAAGGCAATGAAGCTGAATTCGAGCTGGCTTAATGTGACGATGTGAGCGTGTGATGATGTAATGAAAATTATTGACAGTCTTAAGAGACTTGGGAAAATTCGTTCAACATCATTCTTTTTATGGTGAAATCTTATAAGTAGGCCTCCAATGTCATTTTAATGTTTAACATTTTTTTTTTTTAATTCGAATTTGTTCAAAGTTATGTTAAAAGATTATTTTATTAGAAATATTTTTTGAAAGTTTTTTATTTAAAAGAATCTATCGATAATTATAAATAAAAATTTTTTGAACAAATTAAAACTAACAAAAAATTATTTTATTTTAAATAAAATATTTATTAACTATCTCTTAATTTAACAAATGAAATAAATTTAAACGTTTTAAATATTTTTAAATAAATTAAACTGTTATAATTGTATAAAAGAAAAGATATAATATTAATTATTAATTTATAAATAAATTTTATATTTAAAAAAAAAATGGTTGTTGAATTATAAATTACCATAGATACCAAATATATTACTGCTTTAGATTTTATATCAATTTTGAATTACGTAACTGCCTTTAAACTTTAGTTATATAAGATTTAATTATAAAAAATTGTATCAAGCTTGAGGATGGTAGAAAATAATCATTAAAACGTTCTCTAAATTAGTGTTATTAATAAATATGACATAAAAATTGCCATTTTTTTTATTATCAACGCAAAATATTTAAACATTTAACATCCAATCCAAGTCGAATTATAAAAAATCTTTTATTTGCTGAGTAAAAATAAAAAATCAATAAGAATAATTTTTTTTAGATTATAAACGTGATTTAAAAATTAATAATTAATGTAAAAAGCCAAAAAGTAAATGTTAAATAATATTTTCTATTAAAATCATGATGGAGTCCTCCCTTACAAGATATTACCATTTTTGTATTCTATTTTATTTTTTAACAAAGGAAACATTTAAATTATTTCAGTGATGTTGATTGTATAATCACCAGGATATATATGAGTCTAGTGTTGTGGTTGAGTTGATTTCTACCAAAAAAAAGTGAAATAAAAATATTTATAAAGATACGTGCTTGAGATGTGGGCAAAATTGAGCTAAAAGCCTGTCCAATTCAAGAGAGGTAACTCTTTCAAGCGATAAATAAAATCAGAGGAATTCATTGAAACTTTGAATTTAATTTAAAATACGATGAGTCAAGTAAATGAGCATTATGTGTATAGAGAGAATCGTTGTGTATGATATTGAAATGAACAGAATAAGTACCCTACCTTGATGACTTTTATCTCTTTTACTTATTCAATATTTTTTTTAAACTTTGATATGGGCAGCTTTTAATTATATTTTTGATTCTTAATTTTACCTAAAAAAAAAAAAAAACTCTACAGGAAACTTTTGTTTTTATGAGTTGACTTGAATAAAAAAAAATGATGTTTGAATAAATCCATTTACTTGATTATCATTGCCAAGTTATTGCTTCTATGAATAATCGTAGAATTTGATTCGAGTAAGTTCGTATACTAATTGTCACGTGAAACTTTGTCGTTAAGAAAATAACTGTTATTGTGATAAATATTCGCTTAATAAAAAATCAATACTTTGTTTACTTGATACACTATTTTTTTTCATAAAAATACATTATACCAAGTAGATAAGTAGAACCAGAAATTTTTTTTTTTTTTTTTATTGATTAAAGTATTAATTACAATCTATTTTGTCCTGATAGTTTTCATTTCTAGTTGGAGTAATAAATAATTTTATCAAAAAAATATTTCAATTATATTTTACTTGGAAAAAGTAACTACTTAACTTCTTTAACAAACAATAATTAATTCAATAAATGATTACACTAAAAAATAAGAATTCTTTCTAATGTTTCGAAAAACATCTAAAACTATTGATATCTCCAATAAGTTGTTTCCAATAAAAGCGAAAAAAGTATCATCATTTGATCCTATTATTTATATAAACTGTTAGTTTTATTTAACTTCAATAGACGAAGAAAAAGAGTATTTTTTAATAATTTACAAATCGTAAGATAATCATTTAAATGAATTATCTGATATGCTATAAGTTTTAGAGAGTGGAATAGTTGTAAGCTGCCCATAATTGATAGAAACATACTTATCCATAATATATATTTTGAAACAAAGTTATGGAGGCTTTGAAGAAGAGCATGATGTTACATCTACACAATCTAACCTTCCATGAAGACAGATGTTATAGCATTCTGGAATAGCACCTAGCTCGACTTGAGTGTTCTCTCTTTGCCTTCTATTCTCTTGGCATCGTCAAGCCTTTTCACCTCACAAGAGAGGGACGGAGGTAAAGCACAACTTTGCTACAAACTCTTAACCGAGACAAAACAGGGTTTGTATTGATTTTTACGCCAGTCCTGTGCACGTAACGTCCATCGCTGACACAGGGTAGCACCAGGTTTAGTCATGGCGTCGAGACCATAGAATGTCACTTTATGTAGATACTTTTCAATTGTCTTTATTACTTTAGTGACTAGGTCTTGGTATTCTGATTAACTGATTTGAAATAAAAAAGGAAAAAAATGCCAGCTAGACTCCAAAAGAGGTGAAGAAGTCTAATGAATAAATGATTCAAGAGTATATACTTGGGGGAATATCAAACAATCGTTGTTTTCAAGCCTTGGGGAAAGTAAGAGTTGTCTAGTCCCTGACTTGCTAACTGGTGCATTCGACCCCTCGAACCGATCAATACTACACTGCACACGCGAGTCAGTGGACAGCTAAGTGTGTGAGTATGAGACACCTGATTATTTGTAAATGAATTCTACAGACATACGATAAGAACAATGGAAATGTCATGATATAAAATAACATCCAAACTATTTAATCGTCAAGTAATTGAATGTTTCAGAGTAATGTAGTTGATGATGATGATGATGATAATTTCCATTTAGCCAGTTCCCTAAGTCTATTTGTGATGAAGATATTGAATAATATCCAATGCGAAGAAAACAATCAGTCTCTAGGGATGATTCTCAATCAAGATCTGAGTTCTCTTTCTTTCAACATTACTTCTGTTATCAAGACCTAAAACAAATGATTCATAATACTTATTTCCTTCTCTCTCTCCCATGTCCTTCAATTCCCTCATGATTTTTCCCGCTCACGAGAACTCGATTGTTTCGTGCCACGAAAGTCTTGGAACGAACATAAAGACTGACACCATTTTCAAGATTATCCTTACATACAACCTGACAAAAAGCAATAAAGAATATAAAAATGTGAAAAATAATGACAAATATGGTGGTAGTTTTAGGAAAATTAAATGATAATTACTGTAGAGATTATTGTAAAACTGATCGAGGTATTTAGAAACGACGATGAAGGGATGTGAGGATATTTTTGAAAGTTAGTGGTGCAGCATGATATGCACAGACAGTTAGAGATAAGGCTTAGACAAGTTTGAGACCGGAAGAGGGGATGACGGGTGGGTAAGCAGCGTGGCGGCAGCATGGCGATAGTGTTGTCTACGGAGAGGTCGCGCTTGCGTTTTGATGAAAATACCACGTGACCACGATCAATACTGCGTGGTTGTTGTATTAGCAGTGATGGTAGGGGATTGCAAACCCTGAAGGATGTTGAATTCGAAAAGTGTTATTCCGCGCGTCTATCTCTGAATGATATGGAAGGGAACGCCTCTCCACGTGGATACCACGTGTGTGCTATTTTCTTTCTTTCTCTTTTGCTCTCATCATACTTGATGTCCATTTTCGCCTCATTCTTATTCCAAAATAGTTGAGGTACACCCCCGATCAATTGTAGAGGTATATTTGAAATTAATTGGCCAAGTATTTCATTTTAATGTTGATCAGCAAGTCTAATTGAGAATTCAGTGCAGAGCACGTGTAAAATAGGAAAAATGACTATAGAGTGCGAACAATGTGGCTATGATTGTTAATTAGATAAAGAAAAAAGGTTGTTTTAACTAAAGGGTTCATGGAAGAAGAAAAGAATGAAGGTGTCTGAATGTTGTTAAATAAGATAAGTTATTTATTAAAACTAACCTGCGATTCGTAAGGCAGACATTCTTTGAAATTCAGGCTCTTGCAACCACTTCCACATTCTTCGAAATGTTTCTCGTCCACTCTTAAGTTTGGACCAAGGTTTTGGATTACGAAGAAGATCGCTGAGGGTACCTTGGCTACGACACAATACCCTTTGGGCGAATATTGCTTGAGGTATGCTATATCGTTTAAGTTCAGCACTGATCCTTTGAGCGAGCTCTTTAGTGTTGATTTCTTCAACTTCACCAGCACCATTTCCCGCCGACGATACAGTCTTCATGACGACCGAAGTGTGCTGTACATGCTGGCTATGTGATATTGTCTGTTGTTGTATTGTTTGTTGTTGCTGTTGTTGTTGCTGCTGTTGCTGTTGTTGTTGTTGTAATTGTGTTTGTAAAGGTGGCGGTGAAGCAGCTGGTACTGACAGCGTCGGGGGAGAATGATGTGAAGGTGCAAAACTCGTCGCTGCAGAAACCGGAGGCGAGGGTGGACTCAATGCTGTTGGACTTTGTTGTAATCTTGGCAGAAAGGCTGGTTCATAATGTGGACTTGCCGATTTATGAGGTGAATTAAGTCCACTTTGACTGTACGCACTCTGAGGTGATAGAGGACTTGGTTGTAGATTAGCTCCTGGAGATGGATAATTGTGTGGTGGTGACATTCCCATTGGTGGTAATTTGTCATAGGTGTATGGTGAACCTCCCATTCCCAGGCTGATATTACCCAAACCGTTATTTTGCATCACAGCAAAACTTCCTGACACACCACCGCTAGCATGTCCACCATAAACAAACTTGTCACTCATCGTTGATATCGGTGGTAATGGTTGAAGTGGCGTCAATGTCGCGTAAGATGATCCTGGTGAAAATCCAGGTGGTGACATTCTTTCTGCGACCGACGTTAAAGTTTGATAAGTCGGTTCTGGTTGCATTGTCCGAAAGTCCGTCGCGTCGATCATACTCGCAACTGACACACTGATGCCGGACGTTGGCGATAGCTTACCCGGACTGAGAAGCTCCGAGTCAGCGTCACGTGAATCAACGTCCACGTCCTGCGGTGGTACGATCACCGACAGGGACTCCCTCGCGCTCGCTCTACCCGGTGGTTCCTGCGATGAAGACAAATCCTCCGCGGCGGCAAGGTCTCGCTCCTCCTTGACGCCGAGCGCGCCAGCCGCGAGCAATTCCAACGGGATGCTCGCGCACCCGATATCGGGACTTTGTGAAGCAGAGGACGACATACCCTCGCCACCAGTTTCACCCCCACTACGTAGTTCTCCACTACCACCACGAGTCGCCTCGTGGTGGTGATGATGTCTGCTCCTACTATGTCCACTGCTGCCACTACTGCCACCACTATCACAGCCACCATCACCGATACCGCCACAGTTGCCATTCGAACCGCCTCTATGACCATGCGTAGAAGCTCCCGTTGGAGAATCGACCGAGTCTAACAATTGCTCATTATGCGATCGGTGATGATCGGTTATGTCCCCTATACCTTCCATTTACGCACATTTAGTTTAGGATATCGAACTTTTTGGCTTTCTTCAATCGTGCTTTACGACTGTCTATTTATATTGCTTCCCGCCGTTATGATAACGTCACAATGTTCCTCGTCACCAGCGCCGTTTTTTTGCAAGCTTCACCACCACTCTGTACCTACTGTTATCATGCGCGCCACCACTAATTCAACCCCCTGGTGTTTGTAACCTCTTCTGCACCACGCGTACTTATTTGTTTTATTTTTATTCTCTCACTAATAAGTATATCTTTGTTTTTCAAGTTTATGCTTTGTGTCACATTCACTAGTTTACACTGTCAACACAATCTGCACACATACCTCGCAATCACTAAACACGTCATAACACTAGTCATAGACGTTAATGTTATGCCGGTATGATGATGATGATGATCCTTTTGTATATCCTCATTCGAAAATACATTTATTATGTTATGTTGGATCTGTGTGAGGATCCAGTAACACAATGACGTCCTACGTGCGCCCATGACACTCGCGAGACGAGTAAGCACTATACACTTTTCATCGTACAGAGTGAATTAAATAACGTAAAAAAGAGAAAGAGAGAGAGAGAGAGAGCAGAAGAAGAAGAAGAAAGAGAGAGGGGTGTCTATATTCTGTATGGTAACCCAAGCAGTTACAACACCCGAGCCAGAGAGTCAGTTCATCGTGCGTCTCTCCCTGGCGTTTTCTCTTTTCTTCTATACCCCTCCTAGTTTTATCCCACCCTGACACTGTGAAACACCTCCTCCCTCAAAACACCCCTACGACTAACGTGCGACGCGTGCGGCTGGTCCAGGTGTTCTTCGTACTATCGTTCTTTCTTTCTTTTTATATTCTCTTTTTTTCTTTTTCTTTCTTTCTCTATATTCGTGCAAAGAAACTACCCCTCGGAAGAATCATGTACGGAGCAGCTTCATTTGCGCACTCCTTTTATCAACTTGATTTGATTTTTCAGTAATATTCTCAAATTTAAAAATCATTCAAAGTTATAATGTTTATAATTTTTACTGGTAATTTCTTTTATTCAAAGACGTACCATAATCATAATGTTTCATCGTCTCCAACCCCTACTTTCAAATTTCACTCCTTTTCTCCTTCTCCCTTATCACTGCCCACCTCCCACTGGCGTCAGTCAGGTTTCTATCGATTTTCCGATACCTCGTGACCACTATAGCTCGATGCGCCGATATTCCCAAAGCGTATAAACACAGATCTTACAGTATTTGTATAATGTCGTTACTTGGGATCATTTTTTTCAAATTCACATTTCATCATCACATTTTCTCTTCTATCTTTCACCTTCAACACTTCACTTTTTTTTTTAAATTTTCAAAATGTCTTATTAAAATAAACACATACTCAATGATTACTCACAACTGTTTATCATTTGAATAAAAAATTGTCATCATAACAAAAATTTATTAAATGTTATTAAAAATATTTGTTCATATGATAAAAGAATGCACGTGGATATAATTGACCGCTACGTTCAATCGAACGTCAATCAAGAATCAATGGACGACCTCAAGTTCACTCATACTGCCATTGTGATAGCACTGTTCTTAAATTCAATTCAACCCTTATCATATTCTTGATATTTCATTTGATGTTCATCCTCTTAACCAACACACAGAAAAGAATAAAAGTAATACAATTCAAAAATAAAAGTCAACAATATTTATCTCAGAAATCACGGCACTGTTTATGCTTGACTAAAAGAACAAAAAACATTGACACATTCGTGGAATAGTCATAAATACAATCGACAAATCAATATCTACTTTGGAAACAGATATATCATGAGAAGTACAACCGAAGCGTCAATAAAGAAATCAATGGCTGCTCCCTGGGCGCAATGTCACTTTGTCAGTTACAGATAATCTTGAATGGTTTGATTGTTATTTTTTTTTTTATCAAACACATTCAATTGAAATATACATATATATTTACGCACCTGATGGAACTTTAGCACGTAAACTTTTCTTCAAGATGTGCCGTAGTCACAATGAAGAGAAGACGAATCCGTATAGCGCGAAAAGGAGTTTAGCCTGCGCCTTGCTCTCTTCTCTGCACGCGCGACATTACACCCCTCTCCCTGTTACCTATTGCTTCACATATATGTATGCGTTGTTCTTCTGTCTTCCTTCCGTTGTCTATGTGCGTAGCGCACTTGAGAAGCGCACGCGCTTCAGTTCGAAGTATTCACTTTTGCCGGGAGTTTTTTTTTCTACTCGCTAATGATTATTATTATTAATCAATAAATATCAATAATCCAATGGAATATCAACAATCATAGTAATATTTTTTTTCAATATTTCAGACTTGAAATAAGAGTTAAAAATATGAAGGAATAAGTACGTCGTTGATGATGGAGTTGCGCAAATCGCAGTATGAAGAGATATGGGAGGGGGCAATAAAGTCCAGGGGAGTAAGGGATGGCGATCTCACTACGGGGATCTGTAACGAACTCGATATGTAGGGGTTGTGAAGAGATGGTGGGATATTCGAGGGGTGGAATGCTCGACTAAGGGCAAACCAGGTACGGATTATTTATTCTTTGGACCCTAGTGTATTTATATTTTATCATTTTTAACGAAAATATCTTTATCTCATTATTTAATCATCATACTTAACTACTGTTCTTAACAGCAAACAACCAAATGACCGTAAATAATGAAGTTTTCGAAACGTCAATTAAATAATTTACCAGCGGAAATATCAGAATATGAAATTCAATGCTCTGTAAGGTAGCATGTGAGGTTTCAGTTCCCCATATGGTGAAGACTATTGCGTGTTACTTAACCCCTCTTTTTTTTTGAGAATTATCAAAAAAAAATTATATTAGAGACAAGTAAGTATTTATATTTATTTTTTCAACAACAAAGTAAGAAGACATTAAGACAAATACAAGGTCATTGGCCTTGATGTTACGATAAATTTTGATTCGTGGTTATAAACTGCAGGGAACCGGCGTTCTCACAGTACGTGGGGTTTCGAGAGTCGGCGATGTAACGTCGATACCTCGCTCTATACTAGATATCGTGGTGTCGTATAGGGTGAGGGTCGAATAAAGGAAAATTCCATGTGGACAAAATAATCGATAGGACGACCGATATGTATATGAATACTTGTGTTGGATACATGTGAGCTGGTATCAATGTAGAAAATAATATACATGTTGGACTCGTGCGCATGTCGATATACCCAGATCGACGCGCGTATATATGAATGTGTATGATCTACGTAAAGACTTGGGAGAGAGTGTAAAGAGACAAAGGCTCTATGTATCGAATATGTAATCAGGTACATAAAAAGAAATTGAAACTGTTATCTCTATATGGTCTTTGATATAACACAGGATATTTAAAGCCCTTTTTTATATCTGCATAATTATTATTTCAGAATTAATCGTGGGAATTGTTTTTAATTATTTGACCGTTAATTTACTGTCTCTAATGATAAAATTGTCAATATTTGTTTTAAAAATATATCAGGTAAATAATTTTAATAATTTCCTGGAATAAATTATTACCATTATTCAATATTAATTTATTATTATTTATTAATCATAAAAATAAATAGATAAATAATAATAAACAATGGAAATAAATATTTTAATGTAAATGCAATTGAATTTAAATTTTTTAAAAGGTAAAAAGTGTTTTGAAAATTTATTTATAAAAAATTTAAAATTAAATATATGAAGATAAGTTTTATATTAATTTTCTTTTTATAGAAAATATTTATGAACAGAAGACCACTTACTTTAGCGACCCTATAAGCTAATGGTAAAGACAACATATCTGAATGATTTTATTAATGTTTTAAGTTGCTGTTGTCATGCAAGCTCTCCTGCTGTATGAGTATACACTCATATAATCATGTATGTATACAAATAATTTCTCATGAAAATAGCTGCTTACACATACGACAAATATTGTAGCTACTATGTACATTATAAAAAACATTGCTTTTTTGTCGTTATTTAAATAATTTTCTATGATCATGAAATAAATAATAAACAAAACAACGTAGACTCTTGAATTATACTTAAATAAAAATACTATTTTTTTTTTAAATAAATATGTATTAATTATTGTATTATTGTTTGTTTGTTGCAGCAATGTCACATGAGGTTACAATCGATTAAAAGCATAAAATTAATTTTAAAAAATGTTTACACATAAAGAACATAAACATATTATGCTATTTAAAGAGAATTATCATCCATGTGTCACAAAATGAAATGACGAAATTATTTCTACAAAAAAAAAGTAGTTCAACATTTGTTGCTTTTTAAGGTCGAGGATTTCTGGCCCAAAAATCTATAAAGATCGGTAGACTTAAATAAGGTTATTGAATAACAGGGGTACCTTGGGTTTTTTAATCTTCATAAAATAGGAAATCGAACATATGATCGAGCACATGGTGAGGGCACACACGAAGAATGAACAGGCAACTGAGTGAGACTGTGGAGGGGCTCCCTGGGGGCTCACCTGCCGCCAGGTGTGAGGGGTAGGACCATCTGCGTGAGGAACTCGTGCCACGAAACCGTTTCCTTTTTTGCGTATTCATATATCCGCCCGTATATATGTACACACATACTTATATGAATATATGTGACACGAGCTCCGATAAATATATGTATATATTTAGGAAACTGGTTAAACTGCCAGACCTCTTTACTTTGATGCTCCAATGTGCTCGGTGTCCTTTAGACCTTTTGCAGGGCACGTGAGATAATTAAGGGTACGTCATGACTGACTACTAGATACTACCGATTTTTCCGGTCTACCTACATTCAATTCTTTGTAATGTAAAGTATACATTTTAAAAATCGTCTGGTCTGATGAAATTCATGAATGTCTATTCATTCAACAGTGGAAAACATTCTGTTAAAGGTAAATACTTTTTTTACAATTTATTAAATTATTGAATTAAATGTTTAATATGGTATTGGTTAAGAAAATACTTACAATTATATTGAATAATATATTTTTATTTTAATTTTTAGTATTTATGTTTAATATCATAATTAAAAAATAAATAAATCTTCGTCTTTGGTTTCACAAATAAACAAACTTGAGGTGAAGATCAATCGAAGAATAACAAATTAATTATCCAATGGATAGAAAAATATTTATCCAGGTGTTATTAGAATAGATTTCAATCATATTCTGCTCCAATTGTGATACTGAGATTTTCAGAGATGATTTTGGTTTGATGATACCATCGATTAGTGTCTAAAATAACTAACAAATACATCAATTTATTGATTAAAAATATTGATTTCTTAGTTAAATAAAACTAAATATCAAAATTCAACAAAATTACTTATTTCTCCTTCATTAACTATGATACTCAATCTGTTACAGACATAATGGCATTCCTTGGGAGGTTCCAAAACCCACAATTTGGATCCCTTGATTTGGGCTTGCCACGATGGATGATTAACGTCATCGATCTTTGAAGAATATGACCAGGTGTTATAAGTAAAAGGGCATCAAATGGATAGCTTACATATATGTCTAGTGAAGAAGTGATTCATCAACAGGAAACTTACATGCATTGGCGCACCGTAACCGGGACTGCCCATGAAAATCCAATCTGTTTTTTCACTCTCTGCTGTGGCTGGCAAGAAATAAGGTCTGTCGTAATGATCACGAAGGATTGCACCAATTTCTTCATCACAATTACTCCTATATTTTTTTAAAACAATATTTTATTATTAATCATCATGTTTATTTTCCCATATTTCAATATTTAATTTCAACGATGACTCCAATTATAGTTAAGATTGTAATAAAAAAGGTATTTGTTCCCTATTCTAATTGACATTCACAAGGGTTGAGGTAAACTCCATGTGTTAAAGTGACGTTATGTAATAACGCAAACATTGAAATCACGGTTTTTGATTGATTTGAAAATAATGGTATTAAAAATAATTAAATAGATCTACATCAATGCTTATTTGCAAAATGAAGTCTGTGTTAATTTTAGATTGTTTAACAGAAAAATGTACTGAGAAACTTACCAACCAACATACCAAGCTTCTGTATCTGCTTTCAACATAGCTCGGTTCTGACTCATGTTGAAAACATCTTGGAGACTTTTGAACCCAGTTTGATAAGGAAAAAATTGACAATCACCATCTCTACCTTGATACAAAGCTTTGAAAAATTGGAAAGAAAATACTTTAGATGCTGTCCAGTTTTTTGTTGCATCTGTAATTACTACTGGCATTCCAGAATATGCATATCTGTTGGGAACATTCGAAATAGTCATCTCATTATGGTTCTCTATTATTTTGATTTATGTCGGATTATTGAACATTGGAATGCTAATCAATCAATAATAGCACTTTCACCTCTCCTCGAATACGTCAGGATCAATATTGGAAATTTTTTCAACCTGTTGAACTCCCAAGCACATTGAACAGTCCTCTGCTGGTCGGAAGATTTTTCGAAAGATATCAGGTGAGTCAATTAAACACTAAAATATATATAAATTATTTTTAATTTAGAAAATTTAATCTAATTACAGGAAATAACAATTACTGATGGAAATTAACATTCTCATGCAAGTTTGTTTATCAAATTTATAATTCAGTGGTTCTTTTTTATTTTATATTTTAACTTATAGTAAAAATAAACTATAAAATCTATACTAAAAATTTATATTTCTCTTGGAATATTTCATGAAAAATTAACATCGCGTGTTCTCGAAAATAACTTTTCTGCATGAACAACACTGTGAAAAATTGGCCTCTAAATATTCTTAGAATTCTGGTGGCATTTAATTTACAATTAATATAACTTTTGTGCTGATTACAAATTTTTAATAACAAAGTCATAAGTTGTTTCTAATGTTGTACTATTTTTTCAATAACTTAATGTTTTGAAATATAAAATAAATAATTAATTACCTTTTGATATTGAAGTGAATCAATATAATTAACAATAAAATAATAAAAAATCCAACCAAAGGCAATAAGAGCCCACACAACTTTTCGATTTATTTGAAATTTAGGCAGTCCACGTAGCTGCAAATATGCGTTCCAAAATTTAAAAGCTTTCGCAGTAGAACCAATATTATCAATTTGCTTTAAAATAGCTTGCAAATCTTTTCTAGCCAATTCAATACGTTTGTCCAAATAGTGGTCCGTCATGGTTGTTACGATAGTTGATAACAGACTGTGAAACTCTTCTTCGAGTGAGCCAGAAGGTTTATTCTGTGCGCAAGAGTGGGTTATCGAAGAAAAAGTGAAACCAAGTGCGAAACAGAAAATAAATGACAAGAAGTTGAAAATGACTTTTTGAACATAATTCAGTTTCTTCATACTCCAATAATTTAATTCTTCAATGTGTCGCTTGAAGATAAAGTTTATCAGTATATTCCCAAAATTTCATGATCCATATAAGATTTAACATCCATTAATTATTTCACTAAAATTTATTCTTGAAAAGATCAATTTAATTTTTGAGAGTATTGAATTAATATTTAATAAATAAATATTTCAATGTCGAAGATTCTTATACAGATAATATAATTCAGTGTAAATTCACTGATTTTTTTTACTGAATTTCACTGACCCTTTTTTGGAATTGGATATCATTTTAATCGTCTAATTCTGAACTTTTAGAATATTTATAGAATTTTTTTGTTAAGTAATTATTATTTATATACAAATCGTCGACGTTGAAATGTTTATTTATAAATTAAAAATATTCACTACAAAATGTAATTTTAAATGAATTAAATTTTCAATATGTACCTGACAATACATATATTTCAGAGCCATAAGATATGAAATAGTTAGTTGAGTAAAAATAAGGGTTTACCAGTGATGTATTAAGAGATTATTTACTGTTAATTAATACTCTCAAATGAATTTACTCAACTGTAATTTTAATGAAAATGAATGATGATGTGAAAATTGTATCGATGACGCAATCCTTATTCCAAATGTTCTTGTTCAGCTCACATTGAAATTGAAGTAAATTAAAGATAAATTTGTTCTGAATGGAACAAATGAAATTGAAAACCTTTTATCTCTACAAATTGTCAATTCGTACTATAATTTGTTTTAATTCATTGCTTTTGAGTAATAATAAAAGTTATTCATTTTAATATTTACTATCTACAATTAATTTATTTGACCAATTTATTTCCAAAATATAATATAAATTAAATTTAAAGTAATGTACTTTTTATTTTAAATAAATACTTAATAATTTTTCATTCTATTTTATTCGAATATTAATTAATACATCATTTTTTTTATACATATTTTTCTGATTATATAACTAATGAAATTCCAATGTAATAAATTACATAAACAATATAATACAAAAAGAATTTTTTTTGTTTCGAAGAATACAAATATGTAAGTTAAGATAAAAACATATTATTTTTCAGTTTGTTTAATTATTGAGTTCTAACCTTAATTTAATTTTTATATAATTTATAAAACTCATTAATACTCTCTAATATGTTAAAATTCATCATTTGAATCAAACAAATAAATTCAAATACAAATGCACTCATGCGCATGCGCATAATGAAGTGATGGCGGTGAAGGAAACGGACAGTCAAATTGTGACTGTCGATAAAACAGAAATTAATGCTCATTTTTTGACACAAGCATTTCGCGACCTGTCATTCTATCGATGATGACGGTTGAAACCCAGATTTGTTACAAATTTTTTGATAAACTTTTATAATTGTTGTTTATTTTCATAGCAAAGATTTTTTTATAACCTATTTGAAAATGAAATGATTGTTTGATTCACTGTTGATAATATTACTACCGAAATCTTTAAAACTCCGATCATCTAACAAAATAAAAACAGTACAGTTTGTTATGCAGCATCTACGTCATTATTTTTTTTTGGACTCGAGAGTCCAAAGTTCATAGTTTGTATATTGGTAAAAGTTAGTTAAAGTCTAGTAAACGTCAAGCTGTTGCATTTGATTGAATACTGAGCTGTTGGAGATAATTTCAATACGACCCTTGTAGTTCCAAAGTCATTCAATATTTGTTACTACTAAGAATCTCTACAAAATGATGTCAAGTGTATCAAGAATAATTACACAAACTCCAAAACATTTTAATAAATTTATTAATCTTAATACAAGGTAATGTATTTTTGTTAATTGCATGACCTTATTTTTACAAACTATTCTATTTTATAAATATATTTTTAACTAACAAAAATAGTAATCAAGAACATTTTTGACCTTGATAGATGTTTGGCAACTCAAGCAGCAGTAAGAGTAGAAACCCAAGATGCGAAGGATAAAAAAGAGACACAATCCTTTACAATGAATATGTTTCGAGGTCAAGTACAAGTAAATCAAGTATTTCCATTTCCAAAACCGTTAACCCAAGATCAAATGACTGTTCTACAAGCATCTATAGATCCAATAGAAAAATTCTTAACTGTAAGATATTTATAATCAATATAATCACTGTAGGATTGAAGTAAAGTAAGTTTGATAAAATTGATTTTAAATATATTATTTATTATTAATGAAGGAAGTCAATAATCCTATGAAAAATGATGAAACTTCTGAAGTTGATGAAAAAACAATGAAAGGATTGTGGGATCTTGGAGTATTTTCTTTACAAGTACCCGAACAATACGGTGGATTTGGATTGAATAATACTCAATATGCAAGACTGGTAGAGATTCTTGGTAGCCATGACCTAGGAGTTGGAATATTGTTAGGAGCTCACCAAAGTATTGGTTTTAAGGTAAAGAATAATTAAATAATTCTTGAATTCGTTTCAAAATGAATACATTGTCATTAAATTTTTAATTTAATACGAAGTTTATTCTAATCACTTACCTAATTATTTTTATTACTGTTAATAAACACAGCACAACAATTGTCATTAGTTATGAGTCATAATGAAAACAAAATATTCCAATTACAAGAAGAGATTTTGTTCCTAAAAATTTATTTTTTATTTGAAACTGATTTTTCTATTTTATTTCTAATTGTCAATTAAGAGGTTGAATTTAACGTTCATTGTGATTTGATAATTATGTTATAAATATTAATTTGGTATTTTAAACAAATCATTCATATTCCATTCTTTTGGTATTTATATCCGATAAAATTGAATCATCAACTTCTGTTTTCTATTTTGATCATGAATTAACATATAAACTCAATGAAACTCTTGACGGATAATAAATTAATTGCAAATTGTATGATAATAAAATCGATCTTATTATTAAAATTTATTCTTTTATATTGGTTAAAAAGCCTATACATCATTCTCATGGCTTTTAAAAAATTTATATTGTATCATATTTCACAAAGCATCCAACTATATCTAATAACAATTTTTCACAAATTATGTTTTCAATTCTTAAAAGAAATTTTTGTTTGTTTATATTTCGTTACTTTATACATTTATTTGAATTCCTAGGTCTAGCTTTGGATATGTAATTGTTAAAAAAGGTATAAAAATTTGAGAGTAAAGATTGTTTATTTATGCTGAATCATGTTAACCAAGTAGGGTAGTAATTTATTTATTACTCACTTGACATAATAAAAATTAAAATGAAGCAAGAAAATGTTTTCTCAAATAGCTTGTGAATTCTAAAATTCTAATTAATACAATATCACTTAACTTAAAAGGTTTTGTTTACTTAATAAAAACATGTTAGACTATCATTTTAATTATATTATACACATGGGAAAACAAAATAGATTTTATGGAGAAAAGACTCTAGTACTTAAAATCAATCAATTTTACTGCTAGGGCAGAATAATTAAATTACATTATTTTTATTTCTAGGGTATTTTACTTTACGGTACTCCAGAGCAAAAAGAAAAATATTTACCTCGTGTTTCTAATGGAGAATACGCAGCATTCGCTTTAACTGAACCCAGTTGTGGATCAGATGCAGGAGCAGTAAAATGTCGAGCAATAAAATCAGCAGATGGATCTCATTATGTCTTGAATGGCAGCAAAATTTGGATTTCAAATGGTGGAATTGCTGAAATTATGACAGTTTTCGCCAAAGTGCCAATGAAAGATCCAAAAACAGGTGAAGTTAAAGAAAAAGTAACTTGTTTTATTGTCGAAAGAGGATTTGGTGGTGTCACTAATGGACCTCCTGAGCAAAAAATGGGTATTAAATGCAGCAATACAGCAGAAGTTTTCTTTGAAGATGTTAAAATTCCAGCTGAAAATGTTCTTGGTGGTGAAGGAGAAGGATTTAAAGTTGCTATGAATATTTTAAATAATGGTAGATTCGGAATGGCTGCGGCAATGTCTGGCACAATGCAGGCATGTTTGAAAAAAGCTGTAGAACATGCGAATCAACGTCAGCAGTTTGGAAAATTAATCAAAGAATACGGTGCAATCCAGGAGAAATTGGCACGCATGGCTTTGCTGCAGTATGTTACACAATCTTTAACCTACATGGTATCGGGAAATATGGATTTGGGTAGTCAAGACTATCACCTAGAAGCTGCTATATCTAAAGTTTGTAGTTAATAATTACGAATAAAATCAAAATTACTTTTAGATTAAATTTTTTATCGAATTAAATGTGTTATTTTAAACTATTTTAATTTAAATTTTTTATTCAGGTTTTTGGATCAGAAGCAGCATGGTGGACTTGTGACGAAGCAATTCAAACTCTTGGAGGAATGGGTTTCATGAAACATGCTGGATTAGAAAAAGTCTTAAGAGATTTAAGAATCTTTCGAATTTTTGAAGGAACCAATGACATTCTTCGGTTATTCATTGCTTTGACTGGAATACAATATGCTGGAAGTCATTTGAAAGAACTACAGAAAGCTTTCAAAAATCCTACTGCTAACTTGGGATTAATTTTTGGTGAAGCTGCTAAACGAGCTACCAAAGCAGTTGGCTTGGGACCGACTCCTACTTTTTCACATATGGTTCATCCAAGTTTACGGGAAAGTGCTGAATTGACTGGAAAAGTAAGCTCTTTTATATCTCAAAAGATTGTAATTAACTTTAATTGAAGTTGAAGTTAAAAAAGTAATCGATAAATTGTTTTAAAGCTCAAATGTAAGATCTTTGTACTTTGACTTCTTTTAATGTAACGTTTATTGATTGTTTTTTAGAGTATTGAAGCCTTTGGACAAACCATTGAAGGAATTTTAATAAAGTACGGCAAAGGAATTGTCGATGAGCAATTTATTTTAAACAGATTAGCACAAGCAGCAATTGATACGTATACATCAGTGGTGGTTTTAAGCAGAGCAACTAAATCAGCTAGTGAAAAGGTTCCTAGTGCAGATCATGAATTATTGATGGCTAAAACATGGTGTACAGAGGTAAACTCTATTCAATTTTTGTTTATAAAATTTAAATAATTCATAATAATAAAATAATGAATAATTCAATAAATATTTTTTAGGCTGCAAGTAGAACAGCATATAATTTGAAAGTGGTAAAAACAGATAAATATCTAAATACTTTCAATAATTTAAAACAAATTTCATATAATGTTTGTGATGCTGGCGGTAGAGTACAAAATTCTCCACTTGGATTTTAATTAGATAACGTTGCTTTAAGGAATTAAGAGTAAAACAATGTGTATACGAGAATAGTTTAATGGTGCCTTCGAAAATATTTATTTTTGATATATTTAATGAAGACAAACGAATTAGAGAAAATCTTTTATGAACTAAGTTCACTGAAGTTTGAAAATGGAATATTTTAAAATAATTATAAAGAAAAAGAAACCACAGAAGAAATTATTTTATTAATTTCATTTAAATAATTCATTTGATTGACGCAATAAATGAATTTGAAAAATAGTAGTTTTACCTGTGGCATTTTTCTAATGAATATTCAACGGAAAATTACAAAAAAAAATTACTTAGCAAATGAAATGTTTCATATATGTAGTAGATATGTCAAAGCAATGAAAGTGGAAGTGAAAAAACCTAAACTATGTATTCTTAAAAAAGCTCTTCCAAATTTAAAGAACTTCTATTAAGAATTTTCTGAAAAGTTATTTGGGTTACGAGACAGTCGTCTAGTCTTGAGCAGACACAGAATAACAACAACAGATTAAGGTAATAAATGAGTCTTAATGTCAACAAAGATAAGCAGCTACTCTTTTTCAACTTTAATAAACGTACACATAAATCTTGCAAACAAAACGATAAAAAGTTTTATTAAAATGTTTTCTCATATTATTTAAATGTCTGTACGTGCAACAAAAATTGTATTTTCTTTTTTTTTAAAACAAAATATGTATCATAGAATTGAAACATAGTAAATTATTATAATTATTCAGTTATTTGTAGCTGCTACTATTCATGTGTAAACATTGAAATCATGAATTTCCTATTAAACTTATTCAAACAAATATGAAATATTAAAACATAGATCCTTATGTAATTATTGACGTACGAATTTAATCATAGTTGTTGATTAATTAATTGTTGTTCTTATACGAGTACCCATGGAGTTCATAAAAGAAGTTATTAAAAGTTTCTCTTACTCTATAACTGAGATAAAAATCAATGCAATTTTTGTAAATAAAAAATTTTTTATCTATTAATAATTATACCTATTATTGTAGATATTATATAAATAAATAAATTCAATTGTAATTATTTGAATTAAATAGTTTTTATTCTTTCACATAATAAAATCATATTCAAAAAACGAAACTATACAATAATATTAATAAGAGATGTAATTATTCTAATAAACATTCTCCTATCCGATGATCTCAATAAATATAATGCTATGAATTATAACTAACTCACTGTAAATAAGTCATTCTCAATTTAATTAACTTGTAAATAATAATTTTTTTTCCATTTTAACTTAATTTATTCAAATATATTGTTGCTGTCTTTCTCTGAATATTTATCCCCCTTAAGAATTTATATTAACTTTCACGATTTTAAATTTCCTAATCTTAAGGAATATCAATTATGACGTTAATTGTCTAATTTTTATATTGACATGGAAGCACATGAAATTTCTAAATTTGACAAAAACAAAAATTTATGATTTGACAGAAAAAATTTTGAAAATCAAATAAATAAAAATGTGTTAATATTTAATTGTTTTCATGTTATGAAGCATTTATGCCGTCTGTTGATTTTTACGAAAATAAGTGATATAATTAATGGTATCGTCAGACAGCAAGATGTAAAAGTTCTTTGGCATTAATAAAAATATACATGTGCATATTCGTTGAAACAGATTTTGGCTGGATAATTTTTTGAGCGATTGCGCTGTTTTGTTAATCATAATTTTCTAAACAATAGAATACATAACTATAATAACTTGAATTATTTTTTTTTTTTACACTGATTACAATTAAGTTGCGCATATTATAAATCAATATGTGAAAATATAATTTTTAACTACATTAAGATAGTGACATGTAATGAGTACATGAATTTTGAGATACTGTGATTATACTTTATGTTAATTTCTTTGAGAAAAATATATTTTTTTACTTGTTACTCCAGGTATTTTATTATATTTTTAACAAGAAAAATACACATCTTTATTTTACGTTTTTTTTTAAATTGTATATTTTTTAGCTTCTTGAATCTAAAGTACTTTTTAAATAATTTATTTAATTAATTTTTGTTTTATACAGTGATTTTAATATTAGTTATTTTAATAACAGACTAGGATAAAAAGCAATTTGTCAACGTTTAAACATTCGAAACATGTATATTACGACATTATGATAGCTTTAAGCATAATCATATACGTAGAAGTATGGTGAGTTTAAGTGACAAAAAACATTTAATTACACTTTATGTTTATTTGAATTTCATTTGCATCAAAATTAATTCAAAACCCTGATTATCCTTAAGAATGTCTATGCAAAACTGTTTTATGATTTTATTGACTTTGATTCTTTTTACGATTTATTCAAAAGAAAAATTATATTTACCGTTTAAAAATGTAATAATAATTATCATGAAAAATAATTTCTTGAGATTCATTATTCGCGATTAAGTATTTTTTTTTATTGAATAATCAGTTATTAAAAAATGTGATTATTATTTAAAAAGCCTAGTTCAATAAAAATATCAATAAAATTTTAAGATTTTTAATGTGTTAATAACATTTTTTTTCCTTTAATAATTAAATAGTTAACATTACTTAATATAATAACACAACCTTTCTAATTATCAATTTTTTTTTAATATTAATTTTTTTATAATCTTTATTAAGTGCAAAGATTTTTAATCTTTTTTTTTCTACATGAAAAATAGTTATCGAATTTAAAAAACGTAAGAATTACCTTTGTTGTAGCTATTATATAAATTATGGTCTATTGTATAAATGGCAGTTTAATTATAAATTAGATAAAAATAAGTTTAAATTGAGAATTTTTTTTATATTAACCATTGTTGTTTTCAAGTAAAACTATTATTAGTAATAGTAGATTTTTTAAGCTAAAAATAATAATAATTATAAAATTTTATAAATTGTAATATTATATGAATTCTTCAAATATCTATTCATCACAGAAAAAAATGGAGAGGTATAAGAAGTATAAAGAATCATTTAACTTTATATAGAAACTAAGTAATTTCTTGTTACTTCACGTGCTAAAATTGTTGTAGCAATGGGGTTTCATTTGGTTGATTATCCAATCAAAATATTTCATATATTATATTTTTAACTATGAGCTCAATATCAGTCTAAATAATTGAATTTCCACGAGGACAGAACCCACTGTTATCACAATTCGAGCGCAAAACGAAAGAATACTTTTACCAACCTGCTTTTAGCCAATTATCATCACTTTATCGACATTTATCATTACCTGGAGTAACCATGGATACTTTTCAGACATTTGTAATTCTTTAGCCTTGCGCTATTGATAAATTTTTAAACATCGTTCCATTCCAAGCAATAGCAATACAATAATGTTGTAGTAATTGTATTAATAATTCCCTTTCATCCAGCATTTCAATTCGTTCAATCCTCATCCTTTCAGATTCCGGCAATGAATCGTACACTTCAACCATTGTCCAAGCGTTTGAGCCTTCCCAGCCATTTGATGTGAAACTGAAAAAAAAAAACATAATTATAACAATCTGTGAATTTAAGTAGAGTTTTTTTCATAATTCTTTTCTTTTATATTAATTCTACTGCATTCAACTGATTTTTAAGTAATAAATCCTCATTAATTTTTTTTAATTGTGCTAATTTGAACAAATTGTAAGATGTGATTATGAACAATGGTATTATATCGAATTCAATAATGTTAAAAAAAAAATTACCAGAAAAATAATTAAATTTTTTTTTTTTAACTTAACAAATAGAATTGATTATTTAACTTCCAACATTCTGATGATTTTATCTGTTGAATGTTTAAAATAATTTGTACCATAAGGTCATTAATTACAGCTAAAGTAATTTTTCATTACTCAAGACAGTGTTTATATTTTAACCTTGGGTTTTACTCAATGATCAAAACTCCTTCAACTGTTCAATTCTTCTGACTAATATGTTTCTTCATTCACGATTTTAACACGGACTTTCCACTATGCTGTAAAATAGTGAATTTCATTTTCAGAGAGTAGTTTTAATAAATTAAATTACAATATGTTATCAAAATTGAGTTAAAAGGTAACTGAAATTCACGTCTATATATAGATTAAAATTACATCATGTCATCCATGTCACTTAAGAATATTATTACTCACTCAGATCAACACTTATGACTTCAAGATTGCCATTACAAAATCAGCTTGAATTTCCCGTTAATTTAATTGAAATCTTACAACTTTATACAAGTCAACTTCCAAGTAATTTCATTTAGATCAATCATTATTTTAATATAATCATAAATGTTAACTTTTATGTGATTCTAAAAATATTTCAGAAAAATTATATAATATCTAAAATTGATAAGTTCAAGTTTATTCCTAAATGCCAATTGTGCTCGGAAAAGAACATTTCCCTAAAGAGTTAATAATGATTTTTTCATAAGCACCATCTTGAGATGTTCTTATTGAAAGTCAAGAAAAAGAGAGATAATTATATTATTACATTACTTCATAGAATTCAATATGAATGCTAATTTTTTTTTCAATAAGTTATGCTGATTTATTGTATGTATATATATACTAGATAGGATAAAAGTATTTTATTATATTTAAAGAAAGTTTTTTTAGTAAAATTAAGCATTTATTTAGATTCAAAGTTTAAACTTTTATGCATAACTCATATTTCTAATGGAGTTATTAAACATTAAATCGAAATTATAAACTTTTTCAGTTAATTTCAAATTAAATATGTTTTATATTTTTAAAGATGACTAAAAAATTTAAAAAAAAAAACAACAATACGTCGTGAATGTTTAATTAGAAATAACATTAGTAACTCAATCTATTTTAGGTTGGTATAATGCCACAAAAAATGTCAATGACGAATATTGTTAATAGTGATTTGTGAAACTGAAAATGAAATTTATGATTACAAAAGAATCTTGTTTAAAACATTAATGATCAATGTTTTAATTAAAGAGAAATAATTAAATGAAATTATCTTACCGTCTTTGTTGAGTTTCTAAAGATTCACAGTCTTCAACACCAGCTAATAAACAGCCTCGACAACGTAAATTAGACAGCATAACTTGTCCAAATTTATCTCTCATATTCACTTGCTCATAGTTTACAAAAATACTATTTGAAAATTTTTGAGCGAGCCATTTAACAAGAACAGACGCCGCATTATTATCAATGTAAACGAGGACACACTCAGCCAAAAATAACGTAGGAATATTGAAGTCAACTTCAGCTTGAGTTAATTTATTTGATAGTTCTGATATGTGTCTTAAATCCGTTCCAATTAAATGGTAATTAGCTGCGTGAAGATCAGTAGTTGAAAATCTAATTTCTCCATCTGGAATTCAAATCAAGATTATGATAAAAGGAGCCAACAATCTTCCTTAATTAACTACAATTTAAAGTAATTAAACACATGACGTACCTTCTGTATTAAGGCTGTCTATCATTTGTTTGTGCTTTTTTATATGGTAACATTTTTTTGCTGTTACACTAGGAAAATCCAACTCTATAAAATTTTGTGGGCACATTCCAGCATCCTTTAGCCGCCAATAAAGTGTATCAAATCCTGCACCCAAGTTTATGATTTGACCTTTTCCACCAGATATCTAAATAAATCAAAATTAAAATATCAAATGTTTTTTTTATTATTCATTTTTATCAGTTAATGAAATGAGAATAAAACTAATACATATTTTTATTGGAATATTGATGAATAAAAAAGGATAAAAAATGAAAGAGAGAAAAAGTAAAAATACAATACGAGAAGTTGAACTAAATCTACTTTTTATCACGTATTTCATAAGAACATTTTTATTTAAAAATTTTAATATCAAGTAAAAAAGAATTGCAACATCAAATAAATATCATGAAAGAGCTGAGGGTGAACTTAAAGAATACTTCATTCAAAAGAAAAAATTTAAAATTTAGTGAATATATTAACTGAGTATAAAACAAAAAAATTGATTACTGCAGTTAATAATTTATTAACAGGTGTGAAATACTATGAGGAAGTTGAAACATTATTACTCCTAATAGAAGATATCTGGACATTGATTTTGCATTGACCTATATCTTGTATTCGTAATAAAAGCCACGATCCAGATGGAAAATTAGGCCAGGGCCTCGTTAAGGTCAAGGTTTCCATCTCTATTTGATCACATCCCTCTTTCACCTAACTCCTCGACCCCTCTAACGCTACTTCATCAGCTGTCTGTTTTCGGCGGACTAACTTAGAGGTTAGAATTCATCTTTTCGCGAACACTCTCATCTCAATAAAACGTTAATTATTTAAAATAAATACTTACTTTGAGGAATTTATTTATAAAATTTTCAATGCCTTTAACTCTTGCGTAATATCCACGATTTATTTCCGGAGGTTTTCGGGCTGTTTGTCTGACAAAAAAGTTTATGTAAGGATCACTCCAGTATCCAAGTTGAACCGCGTGTCTTTTACATTCACTTGCGTCATCATTTGTTGCTTGAGTAGCTTCATCATCTGCCATGTCTTTAATCATTTCACTGTTTGATTGAGACTTTTATTTATATTAATTTAATCATTTTTTCATCACCACTACGTTAAGATATGTGAGCTCTAGCGCTTGCTACTGCTCAGCTGTTGTCAGTTACTGCGACTCACTGGAGTAGCCATACTGGTGGCTCTTCACTCTTCAGGGTCGTACCCACGAGACATCACGTGCCCTTGGCTCTTTGCAATTGCGCCATGAATTCTATTTTGTTCTTATTTGATTTTTTTTTGTGCATATTATTTAAATAACAACTTTAGATGTTTTTTTTTTGGTGAATACGAATATTGGTAGAAATGTTTTAATTAATCATATTGATTATATTGATATTCTGTGCTTTTTTTACAACAATAGAATTTAGAATGTGTTGGACTAAATTTAAATTACGAATTGGCAGATTAATTGTTGAAATAATATATAAACAAGTTGATTTTTTTTGTTTAAATAAAATTATTCAGATGAAAAAAGGTAACAATATTTTTAGGTTAAAAAAATATAATATTGTTTTTACTTCGAAAAATTTGCTTTTAATTTATGATTTTTTTTAATAATCTCAGAAATATGTATTTATTGATGAATCCAAGTCATGACATTTTTTTTTTGTTTTTGTTAATAGTTACACACTTTAGCGGCAATGAAATATATTTAAATTTGTACAACGACGCAAATGGTAATTAGACTAATGAAAACAAAATATTTAATTTGAAAACAAACGTGATGATTAAAGGTAAGAATAAAAAATTATATTTTTCTAACATGTAATGCTCTTTTTATTCTAATTATATATTTTCAACCTTATAAAATTTTTATCGTTATAAATATAAACATAAATAAAACTTGTTGATTTTAATCTCTTCTTACGTGATACAATTTGAACAAATATTAAAAATGTATACGATAATTTAATTTGTTTATAATTCACAATAGCAAATAGTAATTTAATTTAACATGATTAATTTCGTATTGTTTTTAAAAATACTAAAATATATGATTGATGGACAACAATGAGATTATAATTATTATTGATCAACATGAGTCATAAACAAATTGTATAAATTAAAAGAGCTTTGTGAAAGTTCTTTATATAAATCAATAAAACATCAGACAGTGCATGAATAAAAGTAAAATTAAGTTCTGTTATGCTTTTATAAATTGAAATATTAAAATTAATGATATAACTAGTGATCTTAAGAGTCTAGAAAACACTTTTTATTAGTTCAGTCTGGATTTAGAATAAAAATTAGTTATATTTATAAAGAAAATACAAAAACAAAACAGCGACTAGGCAAAAGCTCTCCAAAAAATCTTACCGACACTGCAGATCTTAACATACTAAATGTTTACCATTTCTCAAATAATTTCTTTAATGCTTAAATATTGCACAGAATATTTAAAATATTCATAAATAGTTTTCATGATTGCCGTGAAAAAAGTGAACGTAATAAAATGATGATACAAATTAATTTAAGTATTAAACCCTTTGAATACATAAAGATTTGCAATGTAGGATTGGTATTTTTGTTATTATTTATATCATATGAAATGCAAAAACAATGATAACATGAAAAAAATTGAAGTAAGATATCGAAAATTTATTAGATTCTTTTCATCTTTCAATAAAATTTCTCTAAAAATTTTATAATACATAGTATAATTTAGAAATAAGTAAAAAAATATTTAAATTAATAATTCTTAATTACGTTAAATCTTACTTCAATTTATTTAAACACTTGAATAACATCAATAATGTAGAGTCAATTATGACTCTGATTCAGATTTCTTTGACGTTTTGGTAGTAGTGGATTTAACTTTTCTCTTCGGTGGTACTGGCGTGTCTGAAGTAGTTGGTGGTGGAGTATCAGGAACAGATGCATCAGCTTCCAAGGTTTGACTTGGTAGTTTAGTTGTTTTTTTCACAGTTTTAACAACTTTTTTTGGTTTCTCTCCAGTAACACTACTTTCAGCCTCTTCTTCTCCATCTTTAGGCTTCTTCATCACTTTTTTAACAACTTTTTTGGCACCTTTTTTACCTTCTTCTCCTTCACTTTTCTCTGGCTTATCTTCTGATCCTTTTTTAGTCACCTTCTTAGTCACTTTCTTCACCGGTTTCGGTTCTTCTGTCAAACTTGCTCCAGCTTCTATTGGAGGACTAGTAGGTGGCGTTGCTTCAGTTACAATTGGGGTTCCCGGGATTTTAAGTTCTTTACTTCGTGTTGGTTTTGCAGGGTCTTGTGGTTTTCGTGGACATGCAGGCTCAGTTTTTTCTGAAGCAGTAGGCACATTTGGTTTCGTTTCTTCAGCTGGTTGTTCTGTTACTTTTATAGCTGAATCGTCAGGTTTTGATGCTTCTGAAGTTGAAGACTCATCTGATTTTATTTCTTTCAATTGAACTTTAGGTGATTCTTTATTCGTTAATTTATTTGATTCTTGAAGCACTGGTTCAGGTACTTTTGTTGGTCCAATATCTGTTGTACTTGCCACACTTGATTGTTTTCGACAAACTTTAGGAACATCAGGTACATCATCAACTTTTGTTTCTTTTTTAGTCTCTTGTCTAGTGGTCGGAGTATCTTGGAGTGATGGTGCTGATCTGGACTCACTTACAGGCGATGTTGATGTAACAATTGATTCTGATGGAACTTGTGCACGTAAAGGTTCTTTTTTCATAGCAAAATTAGGATCAATATCTAAGGCTGATCCATTAGGTTGTGGTGGTGGAACTGCAATTGATTGAGATAACATAGCTAGTGGTTCAAGAGGAGTTTGAACAACAGCAGAAATAGTTTCTTGAACTGATGCTGAAGTCGAAGAAATAGCTTCTTCTCTTACTGGTTTCACATCTTCTGATACAGATTCTTTAATATCTGCCTCTAAAACTGATTCTGCTACTTGAATAGGAACTGGACTTTCAATAGTTGATTCTTCAACAGGAGTTTTTGGTTTAGACATCGGACAACTCAAAGGAGTAACACTTGCTGATTTATTTTCTTCTTCTTTTGATTTTTCTCTAATTTCCGCGGATTCTTTAACTTCACTCGTCATTTTCTCTCCAAATTCTTTGATACACAATTGCGGAGGAGGAGATTTAAGAGCTAGAATAGGTTCGGTTTTTCTTTCACACGTTTCTGGAGATAATGGAGAAGTTGGAGTGGAAGAAAATGCAGCTTCTTGAATTTTTCTTTCTGGAAATTGCTTCAATTCTCCACTTGGTATTGCGCTGCTTACAGAAACTACGTCACTAATGTTTTTATCGGTTTGTTTTGAATGAGAATCCGTTATGGCATCTTGTAGTTTGGCTTCTATTGCTGGTGAATAGTAGAATACATAGGAATCGTTAATATGAATCATTATGGTGAATGTAATAATAAATAAATAATGATATGAATTGTGCGAAAGACGATATTTTTTATAAACTATAAAAATAATTATTTTAACAATATTTATGATTTCCTTTTAATGATAATTTATGAATGATCTTCATTATAAAAAATATTTGATGAATTTTATGCGATTATTTTTAAAAAGCAGTTAAAACTAAAATTATTGCTGTGATGAAATGATAATAACACAATTTTCCACAAGACAATATTTTTAGAAATATTATTTCAATTAACAATTTAAAAAACAATGAAGCTATGGTAGTTCAATATAGAATATAATTGATTCATGTTTGCTGAGTATTGAACAATCCCAGGTAAAAATTGCCAAAGTTTAACAATCAAGTCAAGCTCAGAAAAAACTTGCTGATCTCCAAAAAAGCATTTTTGTTCTTCATGTTAGTTTTATCTGCTGTAATATTTAAACAACAAATCATTCCTTATATTATCAATAACCAGACTAATTGGCATTGAAAAAAAATGCTGGCCCAATTTGTTTACAATCGTTTTTTTCTTTTACTTGGCCATGATTTTTAATGAATGAGATCATTGTTACATGAATGAATGAGTAAAATAGCAATCAGTTAGTGTGAAGCGTTCAAAATATTTACCCCAATAAAGCAAAACAACAAGACAAGATGTAGTTATACTATGGCGCCAACTGTTAGTTTCTCTCCTTTGTTCCTGCTCCAAACACTTAAATATAAGTAATTATTAAAAATATTGGTTTTCAATCAATCAAATATCATGAAACTTTTCAACGAATTTAAAAAAAAAAATTCGAAGGAAGTTTTAAATAATATTTTAATTAAAAAACTAACCAAATGAGATTTAAAAAAAAACTTTTCAATTCAAACAAAAATCATTTTTAAAGCTGATGTAGTTAATTCATTATAGCAAGCATTCCAATGAGGCAGAAAATGTTTTCCACAATAATAATTGAAACACTTAGTATTTTTTTATTTTTTATTTTTATTCAATAACTTTTATTATGTTATATCTTAATATATTTGTACCTTCAATCGCACTATTTGTATCGATTACAAAATATTTCGTGTAAATTTTCAAAAAAAGCTTCGATAAATATTCAATATAAAATATAACTTTTTTTTTCATTTATAGTAAGATAAATAATTTGTTTAACAGAGAATAATCACATACCTGATTTATCTTCAGTTGTCGTATCACTTGAATCAGGTACAGCCTTTAAAGGTACCTTTGGAACATCTGATGATGGTACCTTTTCTTCTTCTGATTCAGGCAATGCCTTTTCCTTGAGAACAAATTTATTTTAATGCTATTAATTAAAATCAACAACAATTATTTTCATCTATCTTACTTTTAATTGAGGTTTCTCTTCAGGAGTAGTTGACAACGTGGTACAGATTTTCTTCCAAATATTATCGAAGCTATCTCGACCCATGTAATCGATCTGTCCTTGTTCCCAACTTTGCTTCCTAACATGATCCTCGTAGATCATTTGCTCTGGTGATCTTGGCTCTCCAAGAATAAGTTTGGATAATGCACCAGCAATTCCAGCCTATTGAAGCAAAAGAAATCATTTATTACTAGCCCATCTTTAATCATTGAAATTCAAATTTATATTCTTCACCATTTTAGTGAATATTAATAACATCATTATTACCAGCAAAGAATTACTTCTTTTTTTGAAGCTAAAAATTATTTATTAATACTAAAGCAATATAAAAAACAAATAATTCAATGCATTTACACAATCAATACTTACAGAATCAATCTCGTCCATACTATTCATTTGTGATTGACTTGCAATACTTTGGAGGTCTGTGCAGGAGTTGGGATGGGAATCACTGTCTAGTACTAATTCATTACATTCTATCACCTTTTCAACATGGTTTAGACTTTCTGGGTTTTGTGTTATCACTTCTGTTAAATTATTCAACTTTAACTGTTCTCGTTCTAGGGGTTCTATTTGTAACATGTTACAATTATTATCATTTTGATTGGAATAATTTTGTTCGTTCCTAAAATTTACATAATTTGACTGATGTATTGGTGATTTATGATCATAATAAGCTTCAATATTATTTGTATTTTCATTATTACAATCGTTATCCTGCAATTGTCTATTTCCTACGTTTAAGAAAAAATTTTCAGACACATGGTCAGTAAATGTTTTATTGATCTGTTCACTTTTCTTATCATCAAAGTTATCTTCATGATTAAAATTGAAATGATTATTATTGTTAGTAATTAAATTACTGATCTTTCCATGAAAGTTCTCATTTTTGAAGTCATTGATGATATTATTTAGCGAATTATCATTTTCTATCAAACAATATTGTATTTGATAATTTTGAGGTGGAAAGGGACAATTGTTATCATCATGATTATGACTATTGATATTATCATGATTTATTTCATTTGGGTGATTGTTTTCATTATGATTCGAATGCTCTACATAATTTTCCCAAGGATCTTTAAATTCTGAAAAATTTGGAAGAACATCAACTTCGTCAAATGTTTCGTCTGTCGATGTATGACATACATGATTCGATGTATGAGGAAACGATGGATTTGAAGATTCAGGAGGGAAAAAATTGTTCTCACATGGTGCCAAAATCCTGCTAACCTATGAGGAGCATCATCATGCCAAAACAGAAAAAAAAATGCATACTATATTTTGTTAGTAATTTTAGATGACACAGGTTTACAGTATTCTAATGTTTGCAAAAAAAAATACAAGAAAGCATTGCAGTTTTTGTTAAGAAAAAAAAAGCTGAGACATTATGTGTAATTTTTTACAAACGTTACTTTTGTAAACCTATGTAATTAATTGTTTTAGTTCACTACTTAATAATTAATTAATAATTCTTTCAAGTTTGAATTTAGAAATACAAAATTATAATATTATTTATTAGCTAATTTTGTAGAAGTAAAAATAAAAAATGAATAATTTAGATAAAATGCTTCTATAAAAATCTATTTAGTGGTATAAACATATTTTTAAAACATAATGTTTTTGCCAATTTAACATTTACTGGAATCTAAATCATACTTGTGTTGAAATTTGATATTATTTGACACATTTACGTCGTGCTTTATCAACATTCAAATTGGCTTGGTGTGAAATAATTTAATAAAAAGCTTAAAATCGTTTAATGAAAGAAATAAATTAATTCTTACCTCGCGATATTTCGTATCCACGTTGCTTAGCTTCCAGAACCAGTAAAAGGTAAGCATATTACAATAATCAGGCAAAAATCCAAATAAATATAACATATATTATTCAATAAATTTTTATGTTTAAAATTCAACGATTAATTCAAAAAAATTTTTAATATCAAATCTCACACTAAAAACAATATTACAATCACGTTGTGGTCAATAAATACGTACCATAGCTGACGATAATTGGGGATGTACGTTTTCACAAAAGATATCCCACCAATGTTGAAGGAGTGATTGAAGATGTCCTAGTTCAGATGTTGGGTGAACTTGACCTGATTGTGTGTCGAAGTATTGAAGCCATGGCTTTGAGTTACCAATGAAGTGGATGATCTTTACATCTCCTCCAAATCTATTACATTAGCATTAAATATGATGTATTATTTATTTGCTACCTTGATGAAAAAATTTCCCATTATTTTTTAAAAAATTCATTAGTTTGGTAATATTTTTTGTGAGGTAAGTTTATCATGAATTACTGTCTCAATAATTTAAAAAAAAAACTTTTTTTGATGTAATACTTACTGTTTGTAGGCTGGTAAATAAGAATAACTAGCAGTGGAACACATATTATAAATAAAAGGCAAATGTTTCGAGATATCTTTATGAGCCCAATCACTGAAGAATAGATTCAAGAGACCTTGATCACCTCCATCAAAAGATCCCCTTGCTGCAGCGAAAGATGTTAATGACGCAAATGTTTGCTGTGATGGTTTGAAGACAAAAACTCCGGAGTTAAAGCAATCCGGCCAGCCAACATCTGGTGCTGCTGAAAGCTCTTCACGATCGAAAAGCTCATCACAGTTACGAATTACCTATCAATGATAAAAACAGGTTTAGATTTATTTCATCAAAATCAATCTTATTTTTATGATTATAAATTATCTTACGAGAGTATCAGCATCCACGAAAACACATTTTTCATATTCTGTCAATCTCCAACAATGTAATTTAGTAAATGTAATTCCTAATTCTGGTCTAGCAAGCAGAGCTAGATTAGTTTCATCTTGCGAGTCGAGAACATTGACTTCTTTGACTAAATTGAACACTGATGATAATTTTTCCCTAGAAACATTTAAAAAGAATATTAAATTATTAATTATAATTAATAGCTTAGTGTACAGACAAAATATTAAAGTAAAAATTATTACGGTGTATTGTTAACACATTTAGCAAATTAGAGTTACAACAGACCGTAATAAAAATAATTAAACTTTCAAACTTCTTTTCATGTGGTGGTAAACATTTAAATGCCTTGGGTCTGAGGCACCCTAGTGTGCCAGGTATATGATGCTGACGAAGTGTATCATGAGGGTGAAAGGTTTATGAAAGAGAAGCTTTACAAACTTAAATATACATCTATATAATCGATTATCGTCAGTCTCATTCATCAAGACCATCAGCTTACTAAATGATTACCATCATCAACAAACAATCGTAAAAGTCATTGTATACAAATGCAAACTTCCAAGTTCAAAGCCATCCAAATTTAAAGCTGGCAGCAGCCTATAGGTAAATCTTGGCAAGAACTGTAATCCTAATTGACATCATGATTGGCTTTCAACTTGAACTTTAAGATTACCACCAAGTTATACAACCATAAATCAATCAACAAAACTATTTATTAATTACTGTTATTACTCTAGATAGAAAATTGATGATTTGACATTAGATTTCTTACCTCATGGGTGTAGTTACACCTGGAGTAATAAGTACTGCAATATCATGTTTGGTTTCAACACGTTTCAAAGAATGAGCCAGTACAAGAGCTCCAAGACAATATGAATCATTAGTAGCTAAAGTTACCCATGCGAAACCTGAAATGAAAATAAAAGACAAAATAATTAATAAAATTGATAATAATTATTTTTACTGATTTCTTTTCTTTAGCCTATATTACTGTATCAATTTATTAATTATCATTATTATGTGATTGATAAAAGTCTGAAAAATTTTTCACATTTATCACATCAGTTACATAATACTTATCGAATAAAAAAGTCAGAGTTTAATGGCTCTTTAATGAAACATATGATCACTAACTTATTTTTTTTCTCAGCAGCTTATTTATGTAACATGAATTTTTTCAAACGTATTTTAAGTTGTCTCGTTTTATCCAATTTGAAATTGACACGAAACATTAAATAACGGAATGATATGAATGCAGGGAGGTGCCAGAAAAAAAAAATATTAAACAGATAAATGGCAAAATGCCAAGCCTTAATATATTTAGATGTCGTAGCAACAAATGTGTGGCTTCTAAATAATGAAACATTCTTAAAATGCTGGAAATTATTTAGATAATGTGATAATTAAAAAAAATCCATTAGTTTTCTTGAAGAGCTCTTGGTAAACGGAGAAGCTAACTCATTCCTGGTTCAAGACTAGAGCTGTTTAGTCATCTTTGGTCTGTTCCTCGTGTTAGGTTGGGCCAGTTTAGCTAGCCTTGGTCCAATGTTGGACCAGGAATAGACCGGTTGTACTTTCAATTTGATAGTAAATGATATATCGCGTATAAAAATACATTGTGTTCTGGTTAGCTGGTCCCATATTTTTGGAGTAATCTGTGATTATGACAGATTAGTGGATGTCTAATGTTGTATCATCAAAACATAATCTTATATATTGATCGAAATATTTTTGTACGCAGTTGATATTCGTGCGTCATCACAACTGAATGTTTTAAATACAGTTGTTTGGAAGAGAAATATATTTCATAGATGAAATTTTGTTGGCACGATGTAAATGTTGCATCTGTATCATTTTACAAGCACGTGTAAATTATGAATTTCTTCATTTTACAATGATGCAACTTCTTCAACATCATTGAGACAAACTTTGAAGAATAAATTTTCGTGATAATATTTTGAATTCTCTAACTCAAATGTTGAATTAAGATTTGTTGGAGAAATGAATGATATTTTTATTATTTCTGGTGATAAAAATGATGTTGATTTAAACTATTCTGTAGAATGCTTGGTGGTATTTTTAGATAGTAATTATTCTTTTATCTCGTCCTGACATTTTAATTACTATCCAATGGATATCAAGTTGATGACCTTATAAAATATCACATTTAAGACGTGCTTTAATTCATAAGTAAAAATCGATTTTTACTATGTTTTCATTAATTCAAGATGGTTTTATGAAAGCCAAGATAATTTTTAATGAAGTTTTTATTGGATGAAATTATTTCTGACATCTTTAACTTGAATTCGATAGCAGATAAAATTTGTTTTGTAGTCCATTTAGATTTAGTTTAGGAGTATTGATAACGATCATTCAAGACGATAATGAGTAATAAGAATTTCTGATTATCACCTCCACTTGTTAATGAATATCAATTGCAAAGGTATTCTGTTTAGTTAGTTTTTATGTCATACTAATCATTACCAAGCACAGCAAAAACTTTAGTGGAGTAGAATCAGTTGATAGTCAATTTATGTTTTGCCTATGATTCTCTGCCTTGTGATGAAGAAAAGTAAATATTTACCACCAAGAAACATAGTTTCATGAGAAATAAACTGAGGGTTATTTTTTTTGGTTTTTTTGGCAAATCTCTCTCAGTGTTTCTCAATAATAGTATACAAAATTTTATTTGTATCTTATATTCAAATTAAAAACGTCACTTTATTGACATTTAACAATTTACTGTGTAGCTAGGAAATTTCATTGGTCTCTTTAAAAAAATTTTATATTTAGGATTGTTGACAATGCAATTTAAGATTCTTCAATTCAGTGCTGAGCCATATGTGCTATCTAGTCTAGGTATATAATATATAGACAATTATTCTGCCAAAAAGATGTATTGAATTCTTGAAAATTGATTATAATCCTATTTATGAATTTACATGTACATATGAAGTTCAATGTAAAGAATTCTTTCATAAAGTTTCATACAATCTCTCTGAGTAGCAATGAGATATGGTTACACCTAGGCTTGATCAGGTTCTCTCCTTTGATATACCATATTATTATTTAAACATTCAATTCACAACTATTTTATTGTCTTCTCTTCCAGGCTTGAATGAACTTCCTTATCAATTTAACAAGATGTAGGAATTGTTCTTGAAAAATTTGTCAATTTACAAAAATAGTGTATGATACTAGAATAGCCAAAAAATACTATTAGTTTAGTAATAACAAAAATATGATTGTTTTGCCTACTCCATTCATTCTATTGACACTAAAAATCCAGATTCACATGCAATCGTGTTTCATTGAAGAACAATACACCTAGTTGGGCTGTAGTAATAGTAAGGATAGTGGATATTAAGTTTCATACAGTTTACAAGTATAAAAAAGTAACATCTAAAACTGGCTATTCTGTACTTCAGTCTGTAGAGACCTTGATAAATTGAGATTACCGAGGTCAAATTGATTATAATTAGGATCCATAGTTGCGTATACAAACTAAATATTAATGATTAAATTTATTAATGATTGTCAATTAATTTCATCGTTGTGAATCAAAATTTTTTTTAGAGAATTAAATGAAATAATAATAATTTTACGATATGAATAGCAGAGGAAACTTGAGATAGTAACGTCGCGACACTCCGGCGTCTCCTTTAAAGGTTTATATTTACACTCGAGTCGGATCAACTCTTTCTTTTCTGCTCACTATTCTAGGATCTCATAATAGCACGGATTTGCAAGGAATTCATGCACTTTTGTTCACAAATCAACCACCAAAGGTTATTTTTTTATTTCTGTTAATTTTTTAGTACCAGTTCCTAGAAGACGATGCATGATGTAGGGTTATTGAACTTTTAGTATTTGACATAGGCATAACGAACTTCGGATTTTAATAATCCGGATTAAAATAATTCGTACACCATTGTATTATTTATTTGGAGGCTTGATTAAAAAATATGCCTCATTAAGTAGGGCTAAATATTTTTCATCTATTGAAAAAAAAAAGTGGTAGCCATGAGGAAAAAATTAATTTGATTGGTCAATCAAATAATACTAATTTATATCTAGGAGGGTTAATATTGTAAGAGATTGCTCTGTTGAGCGGGAAATGAGATAAAGAAGGAATAAATTTGAGAATCAATGGTTATAATAGAGATCTATTATTGTAACGATTCATAAAAATGTCATTATTCATTTAAATGAATCACAAAAAAAAAATTAGAAACAAAAGTAAGTTAAAGAATATTTAAAGTTTAAGAATGTCATGATTATTTTACGGATAAACTCAAAATTTTGTAAGGCAAAGCATGTTAAAAGTGACAAAGATTGAAGGTCATTTATTTCAGACCGGTTGCTGGCATGTTATATACTGTTGAGTTTATCAATAAAATTCATAGAGAAAAGTTTTATTAAATTTAATAATAATTATGTAAGTAATGAATTAATTGAAGATAATTTCAAGACTTACCACTCATTGTGGACGGTTATTATATCAATAGCTAGTTATTTTGAACGAATGATACACGACTCACTAATTAGCTTGGACGGGTTATGATAAACGTGTGTCTTCTACAGTCGTTGCTACAAGAGTGGCAACTGGGCGAAATCATTGTCCTGTACTTCATTTTTGGGAAAAGACAAAAATAGAAGTTGAATTTATCGGCAGTTTTTCAAAACTTCGTGCCATCGAACTGTAAATATTATTTTCTCTATTACCGACCGCAGATATTTTTTAGTTACCAAAGGATCGGTAAAGAAGAAGCTTGACTATGATCGACTGTTAAAGCAATTGTTGACTTTATCATTGTTGAAGGAACAACAATTTTTTTTTTTTTAATAAAATAATCAGTTGGAAAACAAATTTGATTATTTGTGGTGTGACAAAATAAGAGTCAATTATTATAAAGAAAAAATTGACAACAGTACTAGAGGTGTGAATAATGATAAAGTTAAGTGCTTAAATATTAATCAGTGATTCCAATTTATAGAAGAGTTAGTTTTGGTTATCAGTTACTGATTTTCACTGATTTATTCCAAGAGAGCATCCATTCTGGATAAAAATATTTTTTTATGGTGTAGATGATAATAATAATCATAATAGGAACTGAAAAGTAAAATTATCAGTGAAAATAATAAGTATTCTTGATGTGGAGATTGATTTACCAAACTAACAATGAGAATAAAAAATTAAATTTCAATTGATTGGACCTACGATGCAAAATGTCGGTTATTAAGAGAAACCTATTATTAAATAATCCCTTGTTCTTTCGCATGTCTCTTCTTCGGTATGTTTCTTTTTCTTCGACCCATACTCACGATTGGAAAGTGTCTGAGAAAGAAAAAAAAATAACCAGTGAATCTGGCTTTGTTGATTCAAAAGCGATAATACTAGACTGTAAAACTTTTTTCTCGCCCTCATCGAATGTAGACGGTAGACAGCAGCAAAAAACTATCATGGAAATAGAGATAGCACATTCATATAATTACTGATCCGTATTTAATTTTATAATGAACTTTAGGCAGTATTTTATTGATGTAACCTGACAGTTTCAATCATCATCAATACGTTTAATGTGGATCCAAAGATTTTATAATACTGAGGTTAGTAAAATATTTGAAATAAAACTAACCTATCTTTTTTTCATACACTTAACAAATCAATTGATAAAACTATTTTTGAATAAATTAATTCTATTTTCACTGATTTATTTAAAAAAGAGAATATAAAAAAACTAATGCACGTGATTTAAAGAATTTTTTCTTTTTTTGCAGTACTCAATAAAAAGTTCACATGGGCTTTTCGATTTTTGCTTGGAATTCCAGATGGAAAGATATTATTTTCTTTTCTTCTTGCTTCTTACCAAGATTCACGAACGAATCGATAGGTTTCGGGAGTCTTAAACATTCGACTATGGAGAAACACCTTGGATTTAATTGCCACTGGAAGTTGATACAAAAAAAAGATAAAAATATAAAGAAAGTGGAAAACATATATCATTGTGTAATGTTGTGATACATTGAGTGATTTTATCTAGGGGTAAGTCGAAGAATTTTTTTTAATTAAAAAATACTTATAGATATTACATTAGATATATAAAATATTTTATTTATTTTTTAAAAGTTTAAAAATATATATTAATAAATTTAATAACTGAATATAAATTTTTCTCTCGGTATATCTCAAAGTTTTGCTTATAAATTGCATTTTATTTGTCAGACATTAATTTTTCATAATTTTATAATTTAATAGTGTAGTTACATTTTTTATTACACTTCTTTTATCGTATATTAATGTATTAATTTAAATGTACTTAGTAAAACAATTTTGAATAAATTCTCATTACTTTTTTCTTTGATACTGAATCAGTTAAGAAGACTAAATGTAAGTGAAGAAAAAAAAAGCGACGGAAGCAATCAGAATTATTATCAAATTCTCGTGCCGTGAAAAACATTAATGCATATACTTTTGCCCTTCCGATCTTCATTTAGATAAATGTGGGTTGCCATTGCTGCAATTAAAGACTTCCATTCGGTTCAACATTCAAGTGTTTTCCTATCTCTCTAATAGCTTGTTCTCGTCTTATATTTAATTTAAAATAATCTGTCATTTCATTCAAATTAAATGAAATTTTTGCCTATTGTGGATATTGTTGCAAATTTTGATATGTAAACTGAGAGAAAAATGGGATGTATCCATAAAATATATTGATTCTAAATGAAATAAATGATTATAAAAATATTTAAAAGATGATAAAAAATATATTCAACAATTGATTAAATAATGATCTTTATTTCAACATCATTTAACAGATTACATAGTAAAGTAAAATTATTTTCAAAGAGTGGATTCGAAACTAACGAATGTACACTTGAAAATGCGCTGTCAATCATTCAAATCAGATGATAATTACCTGAGATACAATTTTTTAAAGATACTGATTTCGATTGAATTTTTTATTTATTTTTAAAAAATTCACTCTGTTTTGTCATAATGTTTTAAAATTTTTTACCGTCCATCAAAGAGTGATAAAAAGCTTCTGTTGTAGTGTTTCAAAAACGAAAGACTATAAGCTTTAAAATTAGCGGTAAATGAATTAAGTTAACCGATTTATTACCGAAATTTGATTTTTGGAAGATTTAAATGAAATAGTGGTTTTTTTCGACATTAATCTTTTTGTGAGCACAATTCTTTTTACCGAAGTTTCCTTGTTTGTTATTTTTTTTTCTTAAATTTTAAATACCAATTCTTGAGTAATTATCAATTAATAATATTCTGTGTACGTTAAAAATTTTTTTTTTAAATTAATTAGATATTTATAAAAAATAAGATCCAAGGCAATGTAAATAATGAAAATAATAATAATATCGAATATTATAATGAATGTTTTTTCTTCAGAATATATCTGAATTGCACAATCGTTATTGCAACCTTTGATCTGTATTTGAAACTACTGTAGAAAACGCCCCATCGTGTTATTGCTATGAAAATGAGGCTGAGGGGTCGATGTCAATACCATGGATTTCCCATAACTTATTTGAACGTTAAACGAGAACTTGCGAGTGTCAAATAAATTCGTGGTTCCCTGCTCAATTGAGTTAGATCCGCGATACATATGTGTTTAACACTCTAGGGGGTGCAACAACAATATTACAATCCTCTGACTTTTCAGATCCCCCACTAAGCCATGGTGCAAAAATCACGTATGCTCTAGCGTATTTTTGTCCACGGGCTGTCTATTCATTTTGTGTGAAACTTACTAGTGTTTTTGTTTAATCGATCATTAAAAAAATATCCTTTTTTTTGTCAAATCATCTTCTGCTAACGTATGTTTACAAAATATATTTATTTATAATTATATAATAATTAATTATTAATGTCTCTTACCTTAACTTGATGACATTGATGATCAAAAATATAATATAATTATCAGAATAGATAATGCAATAAAAATTAAACTGAAGTAAGAATATTGTAGTGATTGTAATCCAAAGTCATACTGTTACTACATTGATTGAAAAATTTTAATGATCAATAATATTAAATATTGTAATAGTCATTACTTAAGATTGAATATCATTTAAAAGTGACATTTGACTGCAGCCAAAGTGTTATTATTACTTAATTAAATAAATATTTATAATTTTTAATTAACTTCATTACTATTTCGATAATTAAATTTTAATCAACTTGATAAATGACTTTCAACACTTCCTCAAGGTATTTAAAAAATAATTTTTTCGATAAATGAATAGAAATTTTTCATCGGAATGAAGATCCAACATCAAACACATTGAGGTTGACCGCTGCATATAATGATGTTTATTAATACGTCAGCTTCTTCTTTCTAAAAGGTTAAAAACATTAAGTGCATTAATTTTTAATTTTTCATTAAAAAAGAAAAACACACCATGCAATACCTTATTTACATTTTTACCATTGACCTCATTTAATTAGTGTGGTAAATAGATAAATGAGATTATTATAAATAAGCTTCTGGGTAATTTGTCAGCTTTAAATTGAATTGATAATATTCTTTTGATACTGCAATTATTGATTTAAATGAAAAATTCATTAGAAAAAAGAAACAATTTTAACAAAAAATCTTTTTATCATTAAACCACAAAAGGATGATAAAGCTGAACACTCAATGTTCTAACATCATTTCACTTTACCGTCATTTTACAGCTAAACCGTCAGGGATAGGAATAAAAGTATAATGACCTTTTTTGTGTAAAATTGTTACCTCTATAAATTTTATTACAAACTTTTTTTTGTATCACACATAGTTTACGAGATAATTGTAAAAAACGGACTTTTATGTTAATTTTTTCTTCTTAGTTAATTTTTTTTCAATTTATTATAATAAAGAAAATAATTATATTTATTAAAAAAATATTTTTATACCTAAATTATGTTGAAGTATTTTAAAAAAAATATTTATCAACAAAACAACCTGATATCCACCGTACGGAAAATATTTAAAATAAAAGTCTGGATTTTATTCGATTATTTATAAATTTTTATTATTTTTAATTTTTTATTTAAACCAATTTAATGAACTTATTTGCTGAATTGTTATTGCATTTTTTTTACTGGTAATTTTTTTTGTAAAATACAAAAAAAAATTTCTAAAGTGTTCTAAACATCACCTAATCATAACATTTGAAGAAAAATTAATATCTAATAAAAGGAGGAAAAAAGAGGGAAAAAAAAAGAAAAACGAGTTTTTAAATGACTATAAATAAGCAGTGTAAATTGAGTTAAAGGTAAATGGCCAATTTGAATGTTAAAAAATGTCTGTTTCTCACGGCACTTCCTCTGTATCCCCATCACAAATCTTTTTAGTTCAACATGCGTCTGACCATCGAAAACGATTCTTTTTAACCAATGACGGTTTTATTTCTCGGCATTTGGTCGTCCTCGACCACGAAGATCATGAAGATACGCACAAGCCATAGTGTCTATAGACTAGTGACTAGATAGAGACTCGTAGAGGTTCGTTGTAGATTCACTTTGGACCTGTTTCTTTCTCATGTTAACAACTAAAACTCATAAAGACATTTAAGTGGTCTGTGAGAATGAAAAAAAAGATTCTTTGATGTTTGCCTCAAATCGTCAAGCTTTTAGGGTTGTTTAGGTTATATTTATACGCTTTTCTAAAAAATCTCACTACTAAAAATCCTCATAACTTTACCCGTTAAATGAAGTCATTTCACTTTTGTCGATAGCTTTATCTGTACGGAAAATATATTGTTGTAAGTCTTATCAGTAAATTCTATTCAACTGTACCATCATCTGGGCTTGAGAAAAAAAAAACTACTGTGGAAACTATTAATTCTGATAAATAAAGACTCTACCTACAACTAACTGTATCCTTTCGTTGAGAAAAAAAAATTCATTAGAATGACCAGATTTATTTTTTTTTATTTTTTTATTCGTGACATTTCTATTTAATTTTCTTAATTCAATTATTTCTATAGTTTCATTTTTTTTAAGTTAATCAATAATTTTATTATTATAATAATATTATTCATAAATAAATTAATAATATTATTCTTCTAAAATTGACATGGTAACATTTTTATAGATTCAATTCTGATAATTACTTGAATTAATTGATTAAAAATTTATATTTTTATTGTGCTCAATTATTTTTAAATATAATTATCTAAGTATTGGATTATTCTAATGTTCAATTTTTTTGTTAAGATCCATTACGTCTTACTTGAACTTATCACCATCTTGAACCAAATGTCCATTTTAATAAACAATTCCATCGCGAATATTCCTAATTTTTTTTATTAATTAAATTAACATTTTTTTATATATATCATAAATTTATTCCTCAGTATAATTTATTAGTTAGCTAATTTTTGGATAGCTTTAAAACTCCAATCTTTTTTTTTTATTCAAAAAACGCAGTCACTGTGGTTTAAATAGCAACATTATTATAGATAAGAATTATTTTTCAATATCAAATAATACTTTAGAAATTGGTAGCAATTTTGTGTCAATAAAAAAACAAGTGTGTTAATATTTGATAATGGAATAAATTAAAGATATATTTATTGAGTTTTTGAGAGTCTGATGATGGTAACAGTGAATATTAAATAAATTTATCAATATTAATGAATTATTATTGACTTAAAAATTATTAATTATTATCAAAACAAACCCAAGTTTAATATTATTATTATTCAATTGTTTTTTGGTAAATAAATATTGTTCAGAAGTAGCGTTAGAGATGCAGATTCTTACGTGTGATCATCTTTTTTAACAGTAGTGCATTCATTTGTCTTGACCTTAATTAATTTAGAAACTCCATCTGACAATAATTACAAAATTACCATAGAATTTAATAAATGCATCTCAAAATCGAAATTATAATTTTTAATGAATGTAATACAAACGATGAATATACTTATCAAGTTATAAACTAAACTGATTGATAATTCAAAAAGTTGATATGATAATGTTATTTAGAAAATAGTCCCTCTGTATCCTTCCGACAATTATTAAACCCAAATTTATTTAAAAAGTAAGGAAAACAATAAATAAAAATAGATGAAGAAATAAGTGAAAAATTATTTTTTTTTCGGCATGATCAAAAGACTTAAAAGTACACAGATACAAGATTTAGTGTCATTCGTTTTTCGTGACAGCTTCAGTACTTGGTTCTTCTTCGAACATTTTCTCTTTTTTCTTTTTCTTATTATATATATTTATATTTATTTCTATTTTATCTTAGTGTGTTTCTGAAACGGACCTGTCGACGTAAAGTGGGCAGTTCTGTTCAGGAAGCAGGTTTGATCTTGACTCAATCAATTTTAAATACCTGGATAGTTAAGACGAGATTACAGATAATCCAAAGCTACATGCTGTTGATATACTCCTGATAGTTTTCGTTTCTTTTCCCTCAATCTTCTCGCGTGTCAGTGTAACAAACTATGAAAAAATGAGTCAAAGATACAGGAAAAGATAAATGAATTAATTATTATATTTAATCGTTCGTGACAATTCAATTTAAATAAATTAAGTATTTAGAAAAAAAGCCGAAAATATTTTGAGAAATAACATTGGTTCACTAAATGTTTGACGATGATATTCTTTTTAATTTTAGAAGACACTACCTTCTTTTCTTTCTTCTTTTTTCATTATCTTCCAATGCAGTTGCTAAATATTTCATATCTATTTTTGTGGTTTAATTATTGGTTCATTAATTTCTCAATCAATTCAGATGTTTATTTTTACTCAGAAAGACAGATTAAAAGTAAATTTAATCACTCTAGCAATAGATGTTCACCTGGGGAATAATAAACAATAATGCAACTAAATATTTTTTATTATCATTAAAAAAAAAAATATTGGGGATTTTTTGGTAAGAATAGAAGCCATATTAATGGTCTATATAAAATGTTGTTCTTTAAAGGTATCAATATGTATACCATATATTTAACTTTAAAGACTTTGAATTCCTCCTAAACCATTGAATTTTATTGCCATTCATTTTTAGCTTTGCTCAAAAAATATTTAATAATTATTTAAAGGAATTATAATAGACACAGTGATGATGTAAACATAATTAAGGAGAATATCTTTGAAATTATTAACATAATTGTGCGGAGATTTTATTCAAATTTTAGTGACTAACGAGAAGCTTAAATGAATATTATGCTAAAAAATAAATCGGCTGAAGGTTATGAAAAAATGCATTAACTAAGTAACAATAAGATTCCAATACATTCCCGCGGTCTGGTCGTTCACAGACATAAAATGATGTATCTCATTGATGCTCGTGATATCCACAAAAGTGGCTCCCATTGAAAGAGTTCTCGGCGCGTCGGTGGGAAAAATGTCAGGGCACCTCGACGATTATATAGATCACGCGAGACCCGTGCGTGTGCTCACATACTTGAAATAGGTGTTCCGTAACGATGGGGTAGGTCTTGTTGGTCTCACGCGTGCTGAGTTCACTACACGCGAGACCATGTACTTAAATCTATATGGTGTATGTGACATGTATTACGTACACGCACCACAATAATATAACTGCCTCATATGTTCTCAGAAATTTTGTCTTCGCAATAGTCATTTACAAGTATGTGTCCACCTTCCAGACTGTATGTTTCATCGTCGTAATCACTTAAATGCTTTAATGTTTGTTTTTAAAGTAAGAAACCAGATTTCAAATGTGTGAAAGTACGAAAAATATTATTCTTACGGATATAGTAGTTTGCAACAAAGTTACTTATTGTATACTTTAACTATGAGAATTTTTTTTAGCTTCAATTTTTGGTATTCATACACTCGAAATCCCGGTTTTCTAAAATGCATTATTTTAATGCGGATCAGTGTGTTAAATATGATGTCGTCCATTTGATTAACACACTGATAGAAGAATATATTTGGTGGGACTAAATGAATTTATTGAAATTATTTTTCAGCATTTATTTGATATAAATAAAGATTTATTTGTAGGTAATAAATCTTCATTGCTTAGCTGTCTGATATTATTATATTTATAAAACCATTAAAAATTCACACGAAATTAAATGATTATAATGTTATTGCTCGTCGAGCTATTGTTTAAAAGAAAATATTAATTTTAATCATTACGAAACCGTTATTTTTTATTTAAAAATTTTCAATAAAACAAAGTTATTTCATAATATAACCTAACATTTGATTATGCTGCATAGTATTTAGATGAGAAATAAATATTTGTTTGCAGCTAAGAAATCATTCATTGAGACAAATAAATCTACTCCAATAAATAATTTCTTAACTGTTAAAAAATGTTCATTCGATTTCTCTTTTAAATAATATATTTATTAGCTGCTAATAAATTATGTTAGATACAAAGAAATACTTCTATCAGTGCATTGTAGTCACTTTTTACACACTTAGAAATGCGTTAAAAGTGATTACAATGTTAATCAAATGGGTGACGTTGTATTTAACACACTTATCCGCATTAAAATAATGCATTTTGGAAAACTGGAATTTTTTTTATAAAAGTTTCAAGTTTTTTTTTTTTATTCTACATGGAGGAAATTTTTGTATAAAAATTATTCAAAAATATGATATAAAATTTACGGTACAGTAAAGTAACTGGATGGAACACAATAACCATGATAGATATTTTATTCTAGAGTACAGTAATTTTTACCCTCAAGTAATAATTTTTACCCAACGTGAGGGTAAAAATACTAGTCCAGTCAATATAGGAGGCTTGGCTCCATTCGTCTTGAAAATTTTTGTACAAAGGGCAATTTTTAATTTTCTAATGTCAAAATATCCGTAATGACCTGTAGAAAAAATGTGCCCAAAAACGAAAGTGCGCTGATTTTTTTTTAAATGATTTTTTCGCAATCTAGTGGTCCCGTGTATCTAAGCGAGACAGCACTATAGGCGGCACCACGCGTTAGAAAAGGACACAACTATCGGAATGTAAAAATCGTATTTTCGATTAAAAAAAATGTAGTTTTCTTGTTCAATATTATTTTATTAATTATTTGATGAACAAAAAAACCTACAAAATCATCAATTTCTTAAAGTTGGTAATTTTTTCATTTATTTATAAAAATTTGTTTTTTTATTTATGTATAAAAAATTTCTTCATTATAGTAAATAATATATTTATTTATTATATTAATTTAATATTTTTTTTAATTTTTTGGGTCAAATATTTGCCTAAAATAAGTAAATAAATAATGAACGAATGAATTCAGGTCATTACGGATATTTTGACATTAGAAAATTAAAAATTGCGCTTTGTACAAAAATTTTCAAGACAAATGGAGCCAAGCCTCCTATATTGACTGGACTATACACCTCTCTAGGGGTAAATTTAACTCTTCTTATGAAATAATATTACCATTATAATGAAAAGACTTGGTATAATATTGTATTTATTTTTTTAAGATCAAATCTCTGAATATTTACTATTTATAATTTTCATAGTAGCCCTGATTTAACCTGTTTATAACCTCTTTTCTTTTTTTTACAATATAATTCATAATAAAAATTATTTCATTCTGAAAAAATCCTTTCCATCCTTTCTTCTTTACATGATGCGTAAATTTAATGCGTAAACGCATTCAACACCAATGAATGTAAGAATTCACCTGCCGTATTTCTCGACCAAGTCTCGTGCACCGTTGATAATGATGATAATACATTATAACGCATATCCACACTTGCTCTGCTATGGATGGCCACTCATAACAGACAGGTTACGCATTACACTTGATTCTCGGTGTAATGCCCACTACAGGGTTACGACATGCAGACATGCTATATATAGTTATATGCAAGTGTTACTTTTCTACGTACATAGAACATCAAAAAATTTCCATAAAGATGCGTTTGAAAATTATATCGTTAAATTTTCATAAAAACAACGACATTAATATTTATTTTTATGTGATAAGTTAATAATTTATTGAATAATTCCGACTGAGTTTTACATATCAGTTCAATTAGATCTGAATTTTTTAAATCAAAAGTCCCCAGGGATCAATTCTTCATAGTTTAAATAATCAAAAATCATTTAAATTCCCTTTTTTTTAACCACTGAACCGATGAAAACAATTTTTCCAAGTAAATTATATTGTTACATGATATCAATTACAATTGCAATAACATTGAAATATTTTATTTTCCTTCAAGCAATCATGTAGTATTCAAAGTTAAACAAATTATTCCTCATTATTTAGTAATAAATTCTAGAAGATTTATTTCTAAGAACTACTGGCTCGATCTTGAACAATTATTTAAATTTTATTTTTATTTTTAGAAGAAGGCAATTGAACATACCGACAGATGTAGTCAATTAAAAAATAAATAACTTAATTGTAAATGATAAAATGTATATAGGAATAATGATAAATAATTTTCAATTAATCTTGGGAACATATTAAATCAAGAAGAGAGTGCCGAGAAATTACTCAACGTTTATTTTTTCATCGGCACCTTTCGTGTCATTTTTTTTTGCTCTGAACTATCTACTTGAGAACGAGGTGCGACTGGATCGCCAAGACTTGTTGAGTACGGCTAATAGGGTCATTGAAGGCAACACTGTCAGTCACCAGTTATGGGCGTCTTGAAGTTTTTCAAAATCAGTTTTTTTAATGTGCCGCAAGGCATCATTAGCAGTAGCGAATAGTTATAGTCAATAACTTGGACACCAGCGTCCTCTATACAGACTTGGTTTTTTTTTTTTTTATCTTATTGTACAAGATCTAATACTTGTTTCTCAATCGGGAGACGGGTGACAAATCTTCCTGACTTTTACTATTTATAAACACTGTCAGCCAACGAATCTAAATCTTTCTTTTTTGTCTCCGGATTGTACGCAACATCCAAACATAAGCTCGTTTTGACGACAAATTAAATTGCGCTTTCTTGTTACAACTGTCAAATAAAGTGTTTTATGGATGATTTTAGAAGTTGTAAAAGCATTCAGAAATTTTTCAAGTGTATAATTTAATCTCTTATTTTTTTCGTGTATTCCGTGTGTATGAATACATTTGAAAAATTTATTGAGTTCATCAAATTTAATTTGAATTTGGTTTAGTTGATGTTTCTTATCTCTTTTTTCGCAATTTAATTTTATGTAAACTAAAAATAGCAAATGATGTAAATAAATTTTTAAAAAAATCTTACATTGTGTAATGGACAAGTTTTTGGAGTAAAAAATAACTTGGAACAGTTGTATTAAAAATTTGAGTAATTTAACCCTCTAAACAATAACAATAATTATAAGAGGGGTTAAATTACTCAAATCTTTAGTACAACTGCTCCAAGCTAATATTTACTCCAAAAACTTGTTCATTACACAATGTAAAATTTATTTATGAGTAATAAAAAATTGTCAGTGATCTCTACAATATTCCACGATGAAAAAATTACTGTTTTGTCTACACTGAGGAAAAAAATATTTTTCGTCATGCCTGCGCGGAAAGTTCACTTTTCCATTGGAGAGGGGTTGAACTTTCCACTCAGGTATGACGAAAAATTATATTCAGCCCTAAGGAGGACAATTAGACAAGCTTAAACCACGTGTTTACCCCCCTCGCCTTCGGCTCGGGTTGTAATTTTACACGTGGTTTGAGCTAGTCTACTTTTCCTCCCTAGGTGTGAAATATACTATTGTTTTTGCACTTACTTTTTAACGAACTTCAATTTTTTTTATAGAATAAAAAATAATGTAATTCCACAATCTGTTTTTAAACCCTCTACATTGAAGGGAAAATTTTTTTTTTTTCAATGAAATGCTTCTTTGAATAGAATCTATAAAATAATTAATTGATTTAAAGAAATGTTTTTTATCAACAATAAGCTGATATTGTACCGAATAAATCCAATTTTGAAACAATATCAACTTATTGTTGATAAAAAACATTTCTTTAAATCAATTAATTATTTTATAGATTCTATTCAAAGAAGCATTTCATTGAAAAAAAAAAAAAAAAAATTTTCCCTCCAATGTAGAGGGTTTAAAAACAGATTGTTGAATTACATTATTTCTTATTCTATAAAAAAAATTGAAGTTCGTTAAAAAGTAAGTGCGACCCGAAATAGATTGTTTATATCTCATTCTTCAGAACTTACAATAATTTTTTAAAAACATTATTGATAATTTTATTAATTAAATTTGATTAAACGTCATTAAAATGCCAATATTTTTTTCTAAATTTTATATTACTACTTCTATTGTCATATTCTCAGTCGTAATAGAACATGAAAACAAAAAGAGAAAAAAAAAAAACGGAAAAAACGTATGCCATTATCAAAAGTGAAAGAAGAGTGATGTATATAAACTATATATATACTTCTACACACATCTGTAGACAGAGACGATAGTAAAGGGGCAAAGTTGACTGACGAGGGAAGTGTGTGACGGTAGCCAAGTCCTCATTAGCGCATTCCGGTGCGACACCCGCGACTCAAAGTGTCGTAAAAACAGCTGAGATGTAGCAAGCGTCGCGATGCAACAGCATCCAGTCGACGCCTAGCTTACTATATAAAAAAAAAAACCAAGTCTCGACAACTAATGAAAGTAATATCGCCTTTTTTCTCAACTTTTCCAACCTTTTTCCATCCTTCCAACTATGCATCTTCGTTCAATGCCTGAACTTCCTGTTCAATTAATCGTCTACATTTCCAATGAGTTAAATATATTTACATAAAACCCATATTTTTGTAAACATTGGCCAATTATTTCCAATCTTTGGCCAAATACTTGAATAACTGACATCTTTTGTGTGGTAATGAAGAAGAAAAATGTCAAATGCAGAAACCCGTATGATTTATTATGACATACTGTATGGCTTCTTTCTTATGCACTCCTAACCTTACGCTCTAACATCTTTCGTAATTGTTCATTAATAAATCTATACATAGACTAGACTCTATGTACTCTGTATAAGCTAATATAACATTACTTAATAATGGGTGAATTTTATATTTAAATTCAGCTACGTCATTATATGTTTCCTAGAAATAACATGGGCTATTTGTCTTAAATGTGTTATGGTTTATATAAGACTTTTATTATTTTAATTGTTGGATTTTTTATCTAACTTTATCAAATAATTCTTTCATGTTACTTCATTACTAAATTATGCTTTGTATAATGCTATTAAATAATTATAACAATTAGATAGAATTTTAAATTTAAAATAATTATTTATCAGTTGTTTTAAAAATGTGATTCTGATGAAGATGATGACGACAAAAAATCGAATATTAATTTTTAAATTACAGGAAAATATTCGCAATAAAATATACTTGTTGAAAAATGTTAATAAATAAAACAAAAAATATTAATCATTAAAATAAATGCTGTTGAAATGTTGAATTAATTTTTCACTCTATAAAAGGAAATGAAACTTGAATAATTCTAGAAAAGAAATATGATATTAAATAGAATGCGGTATAAGAAGCCGCGATTATGAAAATTATGAGGCGTGAAAAGAAAAAATTAGTAAACTTGGTGCATTAACCCGAGTAATAGAGGCCGAAGTGTCGGTTGTAAAGAAAGTGCGTATGGAAGACATAAAGGGGGAAAGGTGCGGAGTCAAGAAGTGTAATGCCCCATGACAAAAGTAATGCGTCTGCTTTGCAATACAGACATGCACAACTTCATGCACGGTTTCTGCAAGGATAGAGACAATATACAGAAGTAAGTTGAACAGATGGTTTAACATCATTTTATTATGAGCTTCTGTGTTACGTACCGCTTTAACGACGCTACTTAGTATTAATTACATCAACATTATTTTCGATTGTTGTTATCGTCAATTTGTGTGAAAAATATTACTGATTATTTGAAACATAAGGAAGAAGAATAAAAAAAGATACTTAACACTGTTCACATGGAGTGATGAAAAATGATTAATTGGTTGAAAGGATACGACAACTTTGTCAAAAGTTTTTGTCAAGGGACTCAAATATTTCGGTCGTTAGTTTTGTTTCAAGTTAAATTTAGAAGAAGAAAATAGTAGTACACTTATTACCTTCAATCAACCAAGTGATGACAGAGTTTTTTAAAAATATTTTCATTTCAAAAATACATTTTTGATATAATAATCAGATTTTCTGTGTTGCTATTATTAGTTTATCAGCAAAAATTATCACAAAAGCTTCCACTGCAACACTTGATCGCAATCAATGATTTATATTTAAATGATGTTATGGAAGTATAATTTGTCAAAGGTGCAAATGCATATCGTGACGAGCTGTCATAACTGATATTATCTCATAATTATTAAACTATGAATTAATGAAAAAAAAATGTATTCATAATATTACCATTACTATCAGTCAGTAATTTCGTGGTAGAGAACAAATGGGATGTTTAATATGCAACGTCTTCAAACCATCTATCTTAATGCAGAATGCTAATTATCTTGTATAGGAGAGATGAAAATCGAAGCAGGTGAATGCTCATTTTGTTTTAAATGATTATCAAATTTTTAACATTAATGTAAATATGCTTCTTATCATTCAGATAGTAGTGAAATATTTTTTTAATCATTTTTTAGTGTCGAAAAATTGTCTTAATTTAAACATATGTGTTGTACTTTCAAGTTAAGTGCAAAGGAACCAAATTAAGTATAATATTTAACTTTATTGAGCACTAGTTTTTTTTAACTTCCCAGTAGGAAGTTATTTTTATTAATAATAAAAAAATAAAATAATCGAAACATCAATGATAGCGATAGCTTGATTAATTTTATTTGCACATAGTAAATTACTGCTTGCCTCAAAAATTTGACAGGAAAACTACTCAGTCGAACTTGCAGCATATTTTTGCAACAATTAAAACAAAATCTCTAAACCTAATGACAGTTTTTTTCCCAATTAAACAAAGTAAAATAACTTACTTATTGTTGGAATAAATTTATTGATATCAACATGAAGAAGAATTGAAAAAACATAAATAAAAACAATATGAAAAGTCATTATACTCAAACCAAAACACTTTCCACTCGAGTTAAAGTACTTACCTGTACACACGCGCAGAGTATTTGCTTAGTGATTTGAACAAAAAAAGGCTTCAGTTGCTCGACGCGGCATGTTTGTGGGAATCAAGGGGGTTGAGTAGGTAAAAGTTGGACAATGAAGTTCTTTGCGGTCGCATGATCCAGCCTTGGTGTGGCCGCATCACCAACATAAGCCAATTTGATGCTTCACTGCTCTGATCCATCCAGATATAAGCCGTGTGCTTAAAGGTGCACACAAATAATGCACTTCATGATTATACAGCAACCCGTGGGCTGGAGACAGTGGGGGGTAGCCACCTCAGGGGTTACTTAGAATCTTGTGACCAGAGGGAGGTTGAGAACTGTAGGGGTAAGTGTACTACACCAGAAATAAAATAAATATAGATGTGACTACTATCTGATATCGTATTAATTACATCATCACAGTTGATACATTATTTATTTATTTTATTTAATATTGCAACATCTTTGGTTTCCATAACTGGTCAATGAGCTATAAATCTTGACTTTTATCTTTTTAGAAACAAATTATTGTTTTACTGTCTCCAGAATTTTTTTCTTACACGAAAACTCCTTTCTATTCAATTTATTATTTTACTGCTTAATTGCTTATGATTGTGCCTATCACATTCTTGTTTTTATTGATACTCTTAAAGTTTGAAATTCAAAGGAATGTCATAGAACTCTTTTTATCATTTTTGTTTTACATGAATTTTATTACTTGACAGCCTTTATAAATTTTTTTTTTATTAGACACCAAGCCAGTAAAGTATTTTTATATTTAGATAATTAATCGACTTTTGGGTGGACTTGAAGTGTGTTACTTCAAAATGTGCAACCACTCATCAAGGGCCAGACAAGGACACTTCAAATTTGACAATAGATTCAGTTGGTTTTTTTTTTTAATCCAAGGTCCCACGGTTCTCATTTCAGATTGATCAGAGATATCGTTTCAAAAAATTTCTGTTTATCGAACAGCATAATTTTATTTACTTATGTTTATCGTTATTTTATAGCTAAACTGTAAGAAATAGATAAAAAAGTATGAGTACCATTTTTATGAAGAATCAAAAGATCTTGAACTTTTGTTCCAATCTTTTTTCTTGTATTTCATATAATTTACGAGATAATCGCAAAAAAGTATCATTGATGATTTCAAGCAGCTTTAAAATATCATTTCCTAAACTGTTAATCACGTTGAAAAATTTTTATTGTATGACTTTGGTGACTGGAATGAAAATTTTAGACCGAAAGCAAGTTAAAATGGTGAATAAATCAATAAAACATAAAATTCTGGAATGAGTGTGAGAAAAGTGAAAGCAAGTACTTGATATTTCCATAGATACTTAAATCAAGTAACAATAGTAGTCTTGTATCCCAACGTGCGTAATTACGCGCGAAACTGATAAAATCGATCCGCCCTTATCTCGATCAGGACTTGGGGTGAAGAAGAGTGTGCCGTATCGATTCATCGGTTTATTCTTTCAATTAGCTTTACCAAGTCCACTTTTTCATGCTTATTTTCATAATATTTTATTATTCCAACCAAAATGTAGGGATCATTTTTCTACTTTCTTTTCTTTTTTTTAAGAAAAAAATTCCTCAACCTCAAAATAAAAACTTCACTTTCTTTCTTCTCTTTTTTCCCATGTTTCTCTTTTACAGTGTCGATAACTACTGCTGACACTAAAATAAAATACGACTTTTTAAGTATATTTCAAGCTCATCGTTCCCACCTGTCTTCAGTTTGACTAAGATGATATGAACATGGAAATGTATAATTTTTCTTCTTTTTTTTTTTTTGTCATTGTGACTGCTTCTATCAGATACTGTCTTATGCGTTGACAAGGGTGAGGCGACACTGCAGATGTAGTCAACAGATTTGAGTTAAGATGATTAGATGCCAGTAAAGACGATGGCATCATCTGTCTGAAATTTTGAAAGAAAAAATGATGAAAAAATAAAACTCAAGTAATTCAAGTTAAAAAAAGATTTATGATTAAATAATTCAATTGATTGGTCAATAAATGATTAAATTGAAAGATGTAAATAGGTCTAAATGTCCTTATTTAGAGCCAAGTAATATGTTCCCACAGTTAATAAAACCATTAATGTTATATCTTGCTTAGGATTTTTCCAGTTAAGTTAAACAGATGACAATAATTCAAGTTGTCGTAAGGTTATCTGATGTAGATCTACATGTAGTGCGAACTATGGGCTCTTTTAGGTCGACAGGTCTTTGTCCCCTCAATGCATGGTCGCGTGGCATTTTTGCCTTTGGGTTGCGTTTATTTATCTAGACGATGAGGTTTAATGTTGGACATTATTATGAAATTTGATTCATTTGCTAAGATATACCTAGGAAAATTTTTTTGCTGTGTTAAAAAAGTTGTTTTAATAAATTCTGATCTATAAATCACAAAAAACTTACCCTCTAATAAGGGTGTTTTTTTTATCACAGCTCCATCTTGCTCTCACAGTTCACCCACAATGTGGTTAATCTTCATCAAACAGTTTTTTTGATGGAGATTATTTTTAAATTCAATAATCATCAATGAGTGTAACCCTCAAGAATCATGCTAGCAATTTCTTGGTACTTGTTATTCAGGATGTTTCATTATTATCATTTATTTTCAAAATAAAGGATGTTTTTATTTTAAATATTGTAAGAAATACAACTGTACAACTACTTGGACTAGTTACTGTGTTATCAGAAACTGCTAAAATAATGATGAAAAAAGAAAAATAGCTGAACACATTTCTATCATGAAGGTTCAACGGATCTATCCTTGACCTGGTCTAGAGTCCAAACCAACCATGGCCCAATGTTGGACTATCAATGAGCCATTGCTTCCTGTTAGGGCTGTGATGGAGACTGGTCATATAATCCTTGGTTCTGTTAGACGAAGCTAGGTAAACTGTGACTTTTGTAGTGTAACCAGCAATGATTTAAAAATTTCTCATTCTGAGTTAGGAATATACCTGAAGAGTACTGACCTGCCTAGTGTCTCCTGTAAGACAACACAAAAATCAAGCGCTCTTGATTCAACCTGGATCTAATTCTTGCCATCATACATTCACTAACATCAATACATTTATTTCTTTTCTGTGGCCATCAGGACATTGTTGATGAAAAGAAGTTTTTTAGTTAATCCAAGAGTGTGACAAATTTGTTAGCATCTCACAGCTGTTTCTCCAGTAAATGTGTTGTTTCATTTTCTAAATTAATGATTTCTTCAAGCTACTAAATGTTATCCGTGAATCCAAAGTTTTCAGGACATTATGATCCAATAAAATAATGTAAATTATTGAAGTAAAAATGGTTTAACGGTTCAGTAGGATATTTTATTCTAGTATGCAAGCAAGGTATGGTAATGAATGTCACTTTTATGAATATGTATACCAGTTCTGTACATTTAAATCGTATTAACGTGAGATTTTTAACAAAAAAGACACTACAAATGGTCGCAGTGCTGAATAAACATTGTTACTAGACTGCTCAAATTGGAAAAATAAGAGTTTGACATGACAAAAGGGTGGAGAAGTAGCTGGAAAAAAGGTAAAAAAAAAGACGACTCTTTAGATCCGGTAATCCGGTCATTTGTAAGCCGTGAAATGTGTCCCTCTTAAATATCATTATCCAGTGTCGGCGGCTCGTAGGTTTAGATCCAGAACCACACACCGACAACTCGTGCACTCGGCAGGATTCTAGCTAGTATAGCGTGAGTAGATAATCGCTTCTTGAAAATAGGAAACACGCGCTGGCTATTTGCCAAAGCTCGGCATTTATCCACTGAAACGATTAGAGTGAGACGCCAGGTGCGAAATTTAGTAGTACACACTGCGTGTGACAAGATATTCTTGCTTTTCTTATGAAAATCTATGAAGATCACTCTTTCTTTCAATAACCATTTGTATATTATATTTTTCTATTCATTCAACACAAAGCTACAAGACGTCTTGGAGTGCAACAAAGTCCGACGGAATAAAGGTGTGCTTGAGTACTTGGAGATATTTTTTTATTTTCACTGTAATTGAACTTATTTAAATAAAATTACAGTTGGATAAATATTGATGCTTTGAGGTTGATGAATTGGAAGAGTGACACCTTAAATTGATGTGATTATTTATGGAAGCAATATTTTATTTAATGGATAATTTGTGTCAGTACACAAAAATAGTGTGTGTGTAAAAATATTTTTTTGAGTAATGGTCGAAAATACGTTGACAAAGCACTTGTTACGACGATATGTATCATTTTATAATGAAGAGTTTAGTCAGCATTTTGTCGAGTATCATTCTGATGTATTGTCCAACTATATATAATCTGATTGAACGATTTAACGCTATTTAATAAAGTTCTCTTGATTCGAGTGGTTGAGCAGGAAAAACTTGATTTAAAACATGAGTGATAGTCACATTTTTATAATTAGTACGAAATACTAAATCAAATGTTTCCACTTGGACAATAAGAGTCACTTGAGATTAATTAATATGTACATAGAGAGAAGGATTAAGTAAAAATTACCTTGTCGTGCTAAACAATGATGGTACAAGAGACAAAAAATAAAATAAATTTTATTTTTACTGCACAGTGTACACCCTAGAAAATGAATCAGTGAGTATTCACTATTTTCAGTGATAATAATAACATTGTTATTAATTATTATTTATCTAAAAAAATGGGGAATGTCAAGTAGTTGAGGTATTTAACTCAACAGTCAAAAATTTGCATTAAAAGAATAATCTGCTTGGAAGAATGAAAAAAAAGCATAACTGTAACAGTGCAAATTATGTATCGGGATAGCACGAAAATAAGACAAAAGGAGTTGATCTTGTTCGTTGAAAGGCAGACGTGTAAAGATTGCGTGCCCCATGAACATTTAGCATTAATTGCATATCGGTTTTGGCAGGTGGCCGCCTACCATATCTGATGAACATTTTCACTCGGTGACTGTAACCTGTATCATCGTTGTGGATGAATAATGATGGACTATAGAGCCCAAGCTACTCCTCCTCTCTATATCTTTGTTATATCGGCCTTAAGAAAAACATATATGTGCTTACGCACTGAGTAAAATTATTCTTGGAAAAGAATCAGCTTTAAATAAATTTTGTCATCTGATTCGATCGTTTTGAAGTCAACGCTAATGAATTGTTGATTAATTGGCAGTTTCCATGCATTTTCAGTGGAAGATTGAAGATTAAATTTGATGAAGAGTTTCAAGTCCTGAATCGTCATTAAACATAAATAACGTCATCAATTTTGGAGATAAATTTAAATAAAATTGAATACTATTCAGTTCAATGAGGGAACAAAAAAAAAAAAAGAACAAAAATAAAAAAAAAAAGGCAGGTGCACTTTCTGTTGTGTTTGTCGGTAATACCTTCACATGTCAACTGGATCTTACCTCTAGCTCATCCGTATAGTTATATAATATAATCTTCAACTATTTGATATAATCCTATACTTATAAGTCATTATTAATCTTTATTATGATTGTGGTTCAGTTTATGTAGATGTCAAGATAAGTCTAAGTAAATTATAGAGACGTCACGAGTGAAGAAATTTTTAATAACTGACATAAAAAAAAATTATCAAACTACACTGACATTATTGCTCAAAACGATTGGACCATAATCCTACCTTCTCCTCCAGGAATTGTTCCACATTTTTAACCCTAAAAATTGCAAATTTTGATTAATAAATTTCTTCCATTGATGCAGTATTATTTGAACTAATAAATCAGTTATGAACGTATGATTTTGCAAAAATTTATTTAAGGATTATTAGAAAGCTGATGATTTCTATTCTAATAAAATTTCACTCTATTTTTTGTTTTTTATTTTAAAGTTAAGAAAAGTGACTTTTATTTATTTATTTATTTTTAAACTATTAAATAAATTAAATTGTATTTGATGATCTACATTTTGGATTTATCCTAAATACATAATACATGTGTACACAATAAAGTGAATAATTATTCAAAGGCTTTTAAACGATGTGCTAAAGTGAATACGATGTGAAAATTTATGGTAAATGAATTTAAAATCATTCCTACGGCTCATAAACTAGAAAAAAAATAGCAGTATGTAATTCTAATGTGTATATAATTATATATTTTTATCAACATAATTATCCATTCATCAGTACGGAGTTGTAATTATTTGGAAAATTTATCTAAATTTATTTATAATGATAGTTTAAATCTTTAAATGTTTATATAAAAAGTAAAGACATATGGCGTAGAGGCTGTGCAAAAAAGGGGGACTGAATAAAGTAAGGAATCAGAATAAAACGGAAAACGCGAGGATTTGCTATTTCCGTATGTTACTTTCATGGAACTACGACGACCTGGCATATCTTTGTAGATCTTGCATAGATCTCACGCCCGTGACCTCTGTAAACGTCGAGAGCGCAAGTCTCTCGCAGTTTCTCGGCATGGGGAAAGTAATAACCAACGCCACGAGCTGAACATAAATATGTGACTCTACATATCCACAATCTACTATCGTTTTTTTTTTTAACTTATCCAAGATTTATTATTACTGTAATCACTGACTAGAAAATAGAATGAATCAAAGATTTTCATGAAAACGTTGAAATAATCGCGTAATTGTTATAAAAAGCCAATTGGATCTTCAACATTATTCTTATAAAAAAGTGTCATAAGATTAATCTAAGTTATAGGTTAATGATAGGATTCTTTTTTTACCTAGAGAAAAAAATAGCACATTATAGTCTGCAATGTGCAGAGAAGAAATATGTTATTGTATCAGTCGGTAAAGAAGAAATAAAATTCGGTAATGATGCAATTTAAAGCATACTTTGCTGAAGCTAGATGTTGCTGAAACATGGCTGACTGTATTGCGTTAACGAGAAATTTTGATTTGCTGATAAAACATGGCTTCTATATGCCAGAATCTGTCTTGAGTGACCCTATTACAAGTAAAACAATTAGGCTTAACTATTCTGCGTGCTATAAAGCTCTATTTTCTTCCCTCCAAACCCAATAAGCCATTTATTCTAATCTAAGTAATCCTTGTTGCTAAATTATAATAATAAATCTAGAAAAGGTTATGTTTTAAATGGTTGGTATACTTGAAGAATACATGGACGATTCTTATTCACAGGTCACAATTTGGGCACTTGTTTACCGGGTGATTAAACTTCACCGTAAAAAATTCTGATTCAATCTTCTGCATAAATAAGACAACTGACATCACAGAGGATGACGTAAATGAAATCAACTATCAGATGGACAATGTTGAAGTAATTTAAAAAAAAAGTTAAATACTCGAATTCACATATAAAGCATAAATAAGTTGTCGGAAAAGTTGGATTATAGTGAAATAAACGTTGGACAGGACGGTTATATACTCAGACTTGTGGACCTCGAGCTCATAAGCTTCCATATTTATCTGTAGTGAGTGCTTATAAAATTGTTAGCTTATGTTTCAGGATTCACAACAAAGTTCACTCGTTCAGATGAGAGAAAGAAGGAAAGAAATTTTCAGTCAAGTCAAAACTTGTGTAATACACTTTTATTTATATATATATATATTCAAGTAGATATTATAAAGAAGCTGGTTTTTTTTTGAAGTTTAAAGGACTTGGATGATACAAGTAAGTCAAAAAAAAATTGTGGGGAGCGCGAAAAAAGTAGAGAGGGAGTTGTGAACTGGCGTAACGGTAAGGAGACAAGCCTAGTGATTTAATTACACGCTACTTTACTCAGAACTCACTACACTGACTCTTATGCTCTCTCGTCGACACACTCGAAATATCTCTAATTGTACGAGAGATTCTTCGGCTAAGTAATGCTCATAAAAAAATAAATAATTATGAAGTGATATAGCCGAGATTGTGTGGAATGACGTTTAAGAGTTCAGCCCCTTAGTGGACGCTTTAAGAAAGGATGTTGGTGGCATCGCTTGAGTGACGTTGGAGTATGAGTGCAGCCACATTAATGCTGTGCGTGCCCTATAGCAATTCACTGCATGATCATGAAGAGATTTGCGATTTGCTCAGGATTTAATGTAGAAGGAAACGGGCATAGTTGTTTCATCGCGCAACACTGATTCACTGAGCAGGTAAGCATTAATGCTGCTACTAATTCATAAAATTTTTATCTACAGCTTTTTTTAAAAGTTCATTAATTTATTTTCAGTTAAAACTCATCTTGGACCTCTGGGTTTTACTTAATAAGAAATACTCTAGAATTTAGGATCACAAGATGCTGATTCGCTGCATAGCTTTGTAATTTTCACTATAAGTAACAAAAATGCCGGCAAAATTTGCTACGCCATCTGGTGGAAGCGTCATGATGACACTATTTACCCAATTGTTAGATAATATTGAAGAATAAAATCTCAGATTAAAAAAAAAATATTCACAAATGTATTCACTCATGTTTTAATCACTAAAGACGTTATTTATATACCAAAAAAAAACATAAAAATACGTCATTGATATTCTTAAGATGATAGCAGGCAATTTCATGTTAAAGAGTCATTAACAGCGTGATGATCATAGCTCGAGCCACTGGTAAAAGGGCGGGCTGCTGTCATGCGTTTAATTACCAATCAGAAACGCTAGGTCGATCTCTTTCCGTCTTTTTGCTATGAGTTATATATACATCATCTTACTTACGATGCAAATAAAAAAAGATATACCCTACCGGAAACTTCCTATGAGGCTCTCTGAGTACTGTCTTATGTCGGTTTGCATGCTTTATTATACTTTATAAACCAGCTGCACGCAAAACGACGCACATAATCATCATCCGATAACAGATCCCTTGATGCTATTCGATGACAGGAAATTTGCACGCTTTTCCGGCAATATTTATGATTTTTACTTCATTTACATTTTTATTATAAAACTTCATCAACCATTTAAAATTATCGTTGGATAATCGAAATTATAGTTTCAAGTAATTGTGCTTGGTATTGTGGAGATAAAAAAAAAAAGCTATTTTTAAACCATAATATCACATTTTGATGGAAGTATTATCTTTTCCATTTAATTTTATCAACAAAATTTAATCTTATTTCAATTTAATAATTTTGAATTAAAATCAAACTTTTCCGGGTCAATGAACGATTAAGGGTATATTTATTTTTTTATTAATCACTAATTACAATAATTAAAGAAGGTATCTTTATAGACTTGAGGTAATAAGATTAAGCAAAAGCGTGTCTTTGATGCATCAAAGAGTAATGGGCGTAATTACCTCATATAACCATATTACTTTATACTCTCTTCTATTCTTTTTTTTTTTTTTTTAATAAATTTACTCCAATCTTCAAAAACATTAATTTTCTTCAATAACTGAAAAGTTAATATACTAGTTAAAAAAAAAACTTCAGTGATGTCTTGAAGACGTCAAAATGCATTGATTGAAACCTCATCTCAATTGTTATCTCGATTCATTCATAAGTTCTCATTAAGAAGAAAATTCATGACCAATTCAACCCATGGTAAAGTATTATTATTTTTAATAGACAACTGATTATGAATATTTAGTTCTTTTCTTTTGCTGCAGGTTGACTATCAATCGATGTGCTATTGATAGATGGTTCTTTTCTTCACTTTTGTAGAAAAAAGGTTCTTCCTTCATCATCAATATAATTCCTTTGATGGAAGATTTTTTATTTTATTTATCAATTGAATAAAAAAATTCTATATTAGATTGATGTAATATAAAAACTCAGTTTATGAAATACAAAAAATGGTTATGAATAATAAATGAGAGTTTCATGAATGAGTGTTGTCATTTTCATCAACAACCTACTTATCTGTAAGAAAGAATAAAAAAGAATCAAAGTATAATCAATTTAAACTCCGCACGTAAATAAATAATCCAATCAAATAAATTAAGCAATTTAAATACAATCTTTTATTATAATTTCTGCTATAAAGCCTTGTATTAACACATCCACTGAAATAATCCCCAGTTGAAATTGGAGAAGTTAGAGGAAGTGCATCGACTCAGACTCTGCTTGTGCATCGCTCGAACACCGAACAACGGCATAAAGGCCGTTGCGACTAGCGGTTCCTTGTCCAAGGAAGATCTAGATTACAGATCTAGTGAAAATTAATTGTCTACTCTTCAGACGCCCATGCACATATAATACCCATTCCTTATAAACTAAATAAAAAATCACAAGAAAAAATAACTCACCAACATTCCAATGCTATTTCTATGAGTAAATATTTATTTTAGCAGTGAAGAATATTTTGGCTACTCATTTCCACTAGAAAACTCCATGATTGTACCAGATGATAGATAATTATCATTGTGAGGCAGTAAATGACTTGAAAATTAAGATGAACATCCAAAGTTTGCTATTAGCCACCTGGTAGGATTTCTGGTGTTGACCTGCTCCAAATTTTTAGCCTTTCAAAGTACCTGTTTTAATTCCTTAATTTTAGTTGAGTTTATTGTGAAGACTAGTAGATAAGTACCTGGAAAAACAAAAAGCATGACTTTTATGCCAACGAAAAAAATTTAAAAGCAATTGCAAAACAAGTTGGAAGTTTTTTAAATCTTATGGGAGTTAGTCTGGTCTAGGTAGTTCTAAGGATTGAAGAATTCTGTTTCTAATAGTTAACATCATAAGAAACCATCAATGTCAGATGCCAGTTTTTGGCATCATAAAACGATTTTTAATATCAATGCCATCACCAATTAAAGTTTGTTTGTACTACTTTTCCAATAGCACTACCTCTCTTTTTTCAGACAAACGAATTTAAATATTTTTTCCTCAAAATGTGTAAGTTAAAATTGAATAAAAATATCTTCAAGTATTCTCCATATATTCACCAATTATCAATATTTGTCCAAGGAAGCATCAAGTTTTATTTTCAAGTATCCTTCATAAAAATATACCAGCAAGATAACTACTTCAAGAATGAGAATTGGAACAAGTTGCATCAAACCTGAAAACTAACAAAAAATGACTATTATTAGTGAGCTTTGATGAATTTTAGCTTAGCTCGTTAAAACATTTCTTTACCTTCTTATTCCAAGTGTATGTATATAAAACATCCTGGGTAGTCTTATAGAGTGGCATAGAGTACAGTTCTTGTCATCACTTGGAAAAATAAATGAATAAAAAGAAAAGAAACAAATGAGGAGAAAATGAGACTCTCATCTTTAAGTATGGTCTAAGACTCTGACGCCAAGCAAACCCACAGGGGGTCTAACTCTGTGTCTGACATGTTTATTACGCTCGTTCTCTCCACTCGATTCGTGTGCTATACCTACACTTTGCGGTTCTCTTCCATACTTTGTTTGTTTCCCAAACACTCGTTCAACTTTTTCATTTTTTTTTCTTTCTTTCATATTCCCAACAAGACCAATGACAATTTTTCTAGTTTCTTGCCTTGTGGCTAACAACCTTTGGATATTTTTTCAAATAAAATAAAAATTATGTAATATTTTTATCAATTTTACTTTAGAGTCTTCTTCTTATGATGCTTCTTCATGAGTTTATGCTAAGTTTAATTGTTATTGAGGCTATGTAGGTGATGATTCTTGTCATGAATTTGGTCTGATCGAGACAGTTGATATAAAAGAATGTGAAAAAAGAGTCAAAAAGAATGAGAAAATTACAGCTAGAATTCTAGAAGGTTAAGTAACTGTCCAAATGACTGGAATATATACTCAGTATTTTATTTCATTCTCAGTTGTAAATGACCCTGGGGAAATATTTACGTTAATACTATTTTCAAGTATCTTTTTTTTTATCAAGGATCTTTGAGGATAAATCAAGGCCGTTTTAAAATATCTCTAACGTTTTCTTATCTATTTAATTATTTGAAATTTTTCAACAACCTACTAAATACATTTTTATCATTAGTTATTAATTTGGTCTGAATTTGTTTTAATCGTTAATTGCTTTCATCTTGATCTACATCGAACCTATAACTTAGTAGGCTTTCTAAAGTTGTTCGTTGATAATGGTCGGATATAACTTCTAAATATCTAGTTATTTTTTAAATTTCATCAATAAAATTTTTATTAATTAAAAAATAAATTATTTTAATTGAAAATGTTTGTTATGAAAATAATTAACCTCAAAAATTCTCACAGTTTTTTGATGATGAAAGCTTTCCATTGAAGGTTGATTCTATTTATTGATCTATTCTTTCAGCATTATAAGTCCGTTTGACTTTAAAACGTGATGAGTGTAGTTTACTTTAGAGGTTAGATTCCATAGTTGTTGAAGTAACTTCTATTGAAGAAATTATATGAATACAATGTCTGGAGCGAGAGGAATCGAGACAAAGCTGTCAGGTAAACGATATAACCTTAATATTGACGTTGTCATTGTCTCAATTACTTCAGACAAGTGGCGTCTCTTGAGGCAAGATTTACCTAAGAAAATATTTACGTGGGTCAACTTATGGGATAATCATGAATGCTACGAGACACGAGGGCGTGTCTGTCGGCTGGCTTATAATCACAAGGAGTTTTAAATTTTCTCACTTTATTTATTTAAGATCGACACGCATACATTTTGATAACGGTACTCCAATAAATCTTTATTCATAATAAAAATGAGTAAAAGGGGTGTGACCTCTTGAGTCTATACTTCAGCATTGGAGCAGCATCAATTCTCCATTTAATTTGTTCGAGTCCCAGTTTGGTAATATTAAATTAATTTCTTATAAAAAATAGTCTTTAATTGAACAACATAATGATTATGAATAAATATCATAAATAATGCAAATAAATAAAAATGTGAGGTTAGATTGTTTATTGTTGGATTTATATTTAGACTTAAATCATTAGTTGTGTTCTAAATTTGTGCTAATAGTCAAAACAAAATTACCCTCAATATATTTATAATTGTTTTTTCTAATTAATTATTGTTTATTATTCTATTGGTAATTTTTACAAACCTTTACAAACAAATTTATTAACTAACCTCTTTTTGTAGGCAAAATGATCATTTCTATCCAACTGGGAATTCAACTCCACTTTATATGAATAAATAAAAAATAAATATTTTATTGAATATTATTTATTATGCAATTTATTGCAATAAAACAAGTGAATCTAACCACATGTACCAATAGTGGAATAAAACAGAACATAAGAAGTGACATAAAACTCGCCCAAGAGTGTTCGCACTAAGAACGAGAAAATAATGGTACATTTCGACAGATTGAATGAGCTATCCCGTAGGTTGAGTCTCTGCAGGACGTCACAACGCCAAAGTATATTACCAGATTATATGCAGCAGCAGACACAAGTCCATACTTCTGATCTTCACTACTGAATACTTCTTTCTCAGAGACTGACTCGTCGACGAGGTCGAGTTCTGACCTGGCGTCTGATTGATATACGAACTGTTAAGTGTTTGCAATACCGACATTTATAACTACCTCTAATACTCCTAGTCATAAATAAATGTACACTTTGAAAATTACAACTCTACATTCTTATTTGAAAGACATTGTCCAGAGCATGTAAATGGAAAACGTTATTTTATATATAGACCTTAGACAATTCTTAAGTTGCTTCGCAGAAATCCCTTTCAGGTCAATTATATTATGTATTAGGTTCTAAGAAATTAGCAAAACTTTGTAAATATACTATATAAATAAAAAGGATTTAAGTGAAAGTTAAATGAACTCTGATAAATACTTGGGGGTTCAATACCATCAGCTTCAAGACTACATTTCATATTTATAGACAATTATTATCACTATTTTCAAGTCAATTAGCTATATTAAAATAAACAATCACCTGCTTTTAAACAAAAAATTAATACTTAGCTTGTTATAATTGAAAAAAAAAGTTTACTCCAAAACCACATTCTAAATTGAAGTTCATGATGAATACAGTTTTGGAGTAATGTATTATTAAATATTATTTTCAAACACATTCATTGCTATTATGTTGACGATGATTCCAAGAATGGTTAAAAAATGTTCCTAATTAATAATAATTTTTTCCAGGTGTTACGTGCATTCCTTGATCACTGGAAAGCTCAGGAGAATTCATGGAAATGTTGGTCAATGGAGTTATACTGGCATGTAGCACATTGACATGTGTTATAAAATAAGCTGAAACAGATGTTCAACGATGACAATGCATAATTACTAAATATCAAAATATTCTATTTTTATCATTAATACATACAAAATTATCATGTTTGATGACATTACTGAAGCATAGTTCAACATCACCATAGTGATGAGACAAAGTCTCTCTTTGTTTCTTCTTCCTCCTAAATCTCGTTGATCAGAACTAAAAATAATCCTGAATGAATCAAAAAACGAATTTTTTCGTCTGAAACAAACAGTTGTTGATGACATTTGGAGCCTGATTTTTCAAATGGTCAATGTTACTTCATATAACTTTTTAATCATTGTCATCTTCTAGTTGTCAGAACGACTTGAGCACTCCATTAATCAATTTCTCATTCATACAAACCAGAAGCTTCCATGAATGACTATTTTTATCACTAGATCTATTTTCAGCTTTTTTCTTATTGATGGTACACTGATCCTTGGTCAGTTTACATTCTAGTTCTAGACCCAACATTTACTTTCTTCGGAAGCAAAACCGTATTATGATGATTCTTTACCAGCCACAAAGTTAATAATTCGGAACGATTCCATTTTTATCTGATTATACTCGATTTCCGTAACAAGGGACCACAAACTCTACATCTATTTCTTTCTCATTTGATGATCATCTCTTATGTTGAAGGTCATTTTTATTTTTTTTTAACTGGAAATTTAATATAATTTAAACCTGAATGTGAAAGTAAATAATATACATCACCATTTATTTCAGATGATGCAGAAGTTTCTTGATCAGTTGGACACTTCATTGGTCTCATTTCATAGATAGTCTGGAATATTTTAGGTAAAACCATTTCTCAATAATTAAAATATCCTTTAAACTTTAAATAAAAGTTACATTAGCTTTAATAAATAAATTTATTCTTCAACTATCAGATAAGTTTAATTCCACATTTATTCTCTAGAAATTAATCAAGTAATATCAATTGAACATCAGTAGCTGTTCACTGATGGCATCAATTCCAATTATACCACTGTAAGTCAATAAAAATTTTACTATTTAAATTGGTAGACTGCATTCTTATCTAACTAAAGTGCTTTCATTGTGCTTTATCAGATCAATAAAGATCAATATTTTTATATAATTAAAAAAATATAATAATTTTTATCCAAAAGAAGAAGAGACTGCTGTTGCTATCATTAACTACAAATAGATTTTACCAACTTCTCGGTAGATAGACTTCAAGTTATTTATGAACCAGTGAACATTGAGCTTGCTGAAAAAGTCTCTGGAAATTCAATTAATATAACTGGAGAAAGTAAAAGATTATTTTAAAATAATTATTATTATTTTCTTGGATTATATAACATAATTTTAAACATTCAACTTTTTTATCATCTTCCAAAGTAATATTTATCTGTAAAAAATACTACTAATTTTCAATAATAATAATAATAATCACAGCCATTAATTTTTAATACCAAAGCAGGCTTGTTAGCAATTGAGAAATGAAAGGGAAAAAAATAACTGAAGCTTACTAGTTTATCCACCAGTAATGATAATCATGCATCATGAGCTTGAATGATTTGATCCCCAACACGTGTCCCCAAGTCCCTTTAGTGAAATCAGAACATGATGCTATTGTCCATTAATCACTCCATTTTTATAACTCTGAAAAAAGTATTAAGTCAGTAAATGATATACATTTTGTGAGTGGTTTTGATGTCATTTGGGCGTGAACTCTTTGTAACCAAGTCCTACATGTCATTTAACTAGATTTCTGCTCTTCTCAATTTAACAATAAGTCTTCCTGATGATCCAAAGCAGTGATTGCTGATGATACTTCTTCACAACCTTCAAGGTATGCTAAAACTCTCTAAGAAAAATTGTATAAATATTTGATTAAATTAGAATAATAGCATCAGAATAAAACCTGACAAAAATATCGTTAATTTTTAGATACCTTAATGATCAACGAGGGAAGTAGGAGTTATTTGGTAGAGGATGGTAACGACAGACAAGATACAGCACGCGTGGTTTAATTCTCTAACACAGAAAAATTTCTAGTTAATTTGACATTTTATCAATCACGACGCGGGCTCGCCGCGGGCGTTGGACGTGTCTCTGAGCCCAGAGTAACTCGCGTGATGGATGAATCCTATGGCATCGTAACGTGACACGCGTCTCTAGAATGTTGTGGCTAAAAGGGGAATTGACGCTCATTGTTTATTAGGTTTTTATGGAGATTAAATACCAGAAAATTAGGCTCGTGGCCAAAATAACAATCACAATTTATGGTTACTTGATACTTTATCCATTTTTTATTCTGATAATTACAATAAAAAAAAAATCTTTTTTGTTTGAGTATTACTTTTCTTTGCATTATTATCAATATGTGATGATGTTTATTTAAGTTCAGATTTGTTTTTGTATTAATTTTCTTTCCTTGTCAGTTGATTTTATTTGTTTTTTTTTCAATCTTCGATAGATCGTTTCTCATCAAAGCGTATCACATCATTTTACACGCTTGATTGAACCGTCAACTGAATCATGATATCGAATAAACTAATCAACTTGTAGGTATTTTTATCGATTCTTTTTTATAATTTAAAAATATTGACAAATACAGACTACATTGTAGAAGGAAATGAAGAAATTTATTTTTTAAAATAAATTTCATACATGACAGTAGTTGAGCACATTTTAAATATTTTTTTTACTTTAATTATCAAAATGTCAAGTATTGTTTAGTGTCACAGCAAAAAAAGATGAGCAAATTATAAAAAAAAAAAAACAATGAAACTAAAGAAGAATTGTATTACATAAAACAATTGCATTGAACTTTACATGATGGTGTAATGGAAAATTACATTTTAATTAAAATAAATAAATGAATAATAATTGTAGACATGGCTTTTGGTATTTTTCTACAATAGTTGATATGAATTTGAATAAAATTCATGCTGATGAAGGTATTGATCTTCCCCCTTTCTCTCTCTCTCTCTATCTAGAGACTGAACAGTTTGGTATCAACATTATTTTGAAATAAAGCAACATCTTGAGGCCATAAATCAATCCTAGATTTTTTATTAATTAATCTATGCTTTTACTCTTTTCTATTTGCAACCATATGATAAAATGTATTTAATTCCTTTAATTTTATTAAATATGAAACAACTTGGTATTATTTAAATATCATTACTTTTTAAATTATAATACCATTGAAACTATTTTGTTTGAAATGAACAAATAATTTTTGTCCATTTATAACAATAATTAGTTCGTTATTAATAAATTATTGATCAGACTAATGTTGATTAATTTTAAAATTTAAATTCACTGTTAGGTAGCAATGATTCGTCCAATTTATTACGTTCTTATGGAATAGTGTTGAAGCTCTCAGATTGCTCGAGATTCACGTTGTTAAAAGGAGGAAAGACCGACTGCTCTGGACAAGCATGGATAGGCACGTGGCCTGCACGTGTCTGTAAGAAGATATTATTCATCCATGCCGTCGCTTCAAGTTGTTTGGAGGTTGTTACCGTCGTTTCGATAGAACTCAGGTGCCTTCTACATTCTTTTTGGTTTCTCTCGTATTTCTCAAGTTCGCATAATCCCTGATAGTCGAGAATGAAATGAGGGTGCGGTTCTAATGGTCCTTTAATTTTAATCCGTAAATTGAGAAGTCTCTGCCTATATGAAATCACACTTTGCTAAACCCGTATTTAACTTCTTTTACGTGATGTGTGATTTGGAGAAATATTATTAAAAGGACGAGAGATTTATTTTAGTTAAATCAAAAGAGACCTTGTTGTTTTTAAAAGTCTACAATTTATTTCATCAAAATATTTTTTTTTCTTTTTTATGGTATTTGTTCATATTAGGAGCAGTTTGTTGTAGGATAGTATTCCAAGTTATTACATAAATAAAATTAAATTCATGACTACTTTAATATTGAACTAAAGTTGGGAGTCGAACCAAGATCGTCCTAGGATACTCTACCAATTGAGCTATTCCACACTTGTATGTTATTTCTTACTTTTGATACCTACACTCATCTAAATTTAAGTATTATTGACAATTGATATTGTTTCTAATGAAATTGGAGATGATAGAGTTCAGCTACATGAAAACCATGAATTCTCCAAGTTCCAATTTTGTTAATAATTAAAAATAACAAATCATGTTAGCACCTAAATCATGTCATAAATTGATCACTAATGTTTCCAATATAATTTCCTTTATACATGAAGTGTATTATTTGCACAAACTATAAATCTTATTTTTATGTGTCACTATTAAGAAGTATCATTGATATAAAAGGCTGTAAATAGCCTTTTAATAGTAGTTCGTGTTGTGGAATCCCATCAACTGCTAATAATTGACAAACCATCTGGACAGCTGATGACATTCATTAACAAATTTCAGGACCAAAGGAGAGAAAATATTCGGCAGTTGGCACGAGCTGTTGTCCAATTCTACTAATCCTACTGACCGTTGACAGAGTCTCTAGATGACCACAATGTTGTGGAAGACATTGAATTTCTTCTCTTGCTCGGTTTTTTTCTCAACGGGAAACTTTTTCAGGAATTGAAAAATAAAGGCGGTCACCAAGTTCAATGGCAATTGTAATATAGTTGTTGGACGCGTGTAACTAGTACGCCTTTTGTATTTTAGTCTTCAACGAGTACAACGAAGAACCTTCAAAGGTTATAATGTCCACAGGGAGGAGCGTTTTGAGAGAGAGTAGAATTTCGACTGGAATATTTACGGCTGCCCCTGGCGTTTTGGGACTTCCAATCTTTCTTTCTATTTTTCTTTCATCTCATCCGGCTTAGATCATTTCAATGAAGAAAAAGAAACACATAAATTCTTATCGCTACTTTAAGTAGTAATAACACTATTTAGAAAATTAGGGTGTAACAAATCACTGGTGATATCCATGACCACTGGTATCATATTCACAGTTACATTTCAATCATCACTGCTGCTGGGTGAGAACCAAAACAATCTCAATTTCGCATGCACTCATTATAAATAAACACTCTATATATTATCAGTTTATCAAATATCTTCAACAAAAGTTGAAAGAACAATTCTCTTCTAGCACTCATTTCAGATAGATATGGTTTACCAACTCCATTACACTTTGAAATCAATTTTAAATCATCAAATGCCACTGCTTTCATGTTGATTATGTTGAAAAGCTGATATAGATGGTTTTTTCCCTGGATTTCCAACAGTCCCTAGTAACTTCAAAGTAGAACAATATTTATGTCGACATCTTACACAATTTCCAATCATTTTCATTTCTCTTGCATCGAAGCTGAGTTGTCTCCAGTTCCTTCAACTTCCTCTGCTCTAAAGTGAGAATAATTTTCAATTCCTCGAATAAGAGGACTTATGACTTTGAAATAGTTGAAACTTCACTGTAAATATAGAATTAGAAATACACAAAACTGTCATGTAATTTTTTTCTTTATATAAAACTTTTTTTTTTAGCAGGTAAAACATTTTCAATGCAGCATGCATATACATATGTATATATATATAGTATTTTTGAGTAAGGAATGAGGTATATTGAATGTAGAGTTTTAGAGTCTCAGAAAAATCATGGGGGGTTCTCACCAGGCGGGATTTAGCTCCCTGCTGGATGTCGAAGTTCATTGTCCCAGTCCTACTTGTTTAGCATTCACACACCGCGCGTTGACATTCTCCCTTGAGCTGTTCTTCCGTTTCACATCCTGTCGATCTTAGAATTTTTTAGCCGATAGGTAATGGTTTTCACTTGAGGTCGGTAACATCAATGTTAATGTTTGATTTCCTCTATTGAGTTGCGCCGATCGCTTGAATCCGGTTACCGCAGGTTCTTTGTCTCTTTCAACAGATCGTGTATATTTACTGGTTCCGGTGGTGCTTTTTTGGGTCCTTCTCGATTCGGTATCCTCAACGATCGGCTTCTTGTCTCTTCAACGGTTTCCCTCTTTACCGCAGAACCGGTTTTTCGACTGATACTTCTGCCGTTTCTTTTTGCCTGGTTAATAACTTTTCGGTGTGAATGTCGTCTGTTTGGTACGATCTACAAACGATCGATTCAACTTTCAAGACTTGGTAGCAGATTTAGGATTCACCATTTAAGAAGAAGAGTACCAAAGAGTGTGAGAAAATAATTTTTAAATTTTCAAAGAATCTATAGACCGACAACTGGGATAGTCTTTAAATCAACTACAAAAAAAAATAAAAGTCTCTCTTCGTAGAGACGGCTTTCCAACTACTGGTAAAAACCCTCAACCGCAGAAAGCGTGGCCGGATAAAATTGCTCGCTCTGCTGATCACTGATTTCAATGAGTCCTGCTGCATCTTTCTCCTGATAGTTATCTTGCCAAGGAAGTGTTTAACTTGAAATTCAACTTTACGGAAGTTTGGTATTGTATTAGAGATTATACATAAGCTTTAACTAATTTATTGTGGTTGTATATATACACATAGAACCAATTATAAGTGGTTACATATCTACAAACAATCGAGCACGAGCCTAGGGATATTTACTTTCGACCCAATTCATGGGGATTCGTAGTAGTCCATGTTGATAAAGCTGATAGGGAAATAAATGTTAGTTCTCTGATGGTTTACCACTCAATATCATTTCATAAACAATTTAAACAAATATTGGGAAATTAATTTTTTATGGGCCATATGTATAAAAAACACTACAATTATACATAATTTTACTATTTACTGTCTATTGCGTTAATGACTACAAAAATTTGAAATATTTCTTCCTCGACTTATTTATAAATCCAAGTTTTGTATATTAGAATTTCATTTAATTGTACTCTTCTAAATTTTATATCTCATACTATACCATCAATAGTCAATATGAAAACACTAAGAAATCAAAGAAAAATACTCTATTAAACTAAATCAGTGAAAACTACTTCAAATCAGTGAAATTCAAGAATTAAGACGCCAATGCAATAATGACTGTCAAGAAATACTGAACAATATGACAAATAATATTGAAACAACTAAAATAGCGGAGTTAGAGAATCAGGTATAAAGTACCTCACAAAAGCTTCTCGATAAAGACTGGTCCATTAAAAATTCAGAAAAGTTGTTAGAAAACAAAGAGCTGTTGAATCAAGAAAACTGTGTGATACATATTAATCATAAAATATTTAAAATACGATTATTTTATGAGATGATGGTGAAAAGCTATTTGTTCTTGCTGAAACATCATCAGTCATCATGAGAGATGTTCAAGGTCTGTCTCCAACATCTATAGATTCTCACGCCTACTCTAAACAGCTTGTGTTCACAGCCAGAAAGTGTGCGCAAAAAGAAAAAACATTGCAAAAGGTGGGCTGAGAGTTCGGCAGAACGCCCGATGTGTAACAGTGCTTACTAGATTCTACGGATACACGCCTACAAACAAACTCACTCAGGTTCAGAGTTGCTGAACGCAGGTGTGAGAGTCAGTGTAACATAGGACGTCTAATGGGGCGCGACAAGGTAGAGTAACGAGTAGAGGGACTTGGAAGGCGGAGTCACATTTATTTTGGCTAAGAGTAAGGGGCATGTGGGACGTCCTTTAACCAAGACATTCCCCACTTTTTACCACCACCAGAATCACTGCCAACTGGGGGCACTCAAACTCCCTGCGATGATATCCTCAGGCTTGTTCCCTCACTCCACTTCGCGGTCCGAGCGGCGCAACAACGCAGTGTCGCTGCGCCTTTGCTCGGTTCTTTCATCCCCCCGTAGTGTGATCTCCAAAGGCACATGCGCTATGCACTAAAATCTCATGTGCTGTGCAATATACTTGGTGTGTCGAATACTCATATACATTATCTTGTATAAATCCAACTTCGAGAATTCATCTGATTGTTGGTATTGATGTTGGACGTCAAATTTAGTGAACTATTTGCGGGACAGTGTGTTAATTTGGTGACCAAGTGTCGTGTTTCCGACGGGTCCTTGTTGGAATTTTATAGTGCCAGTGATATTAAGTGACTTTCAAAATGTGCGTGAATATTTTCATCATCAACATTAACTGAAACTTGTCAAATTTCGATCCAGTGGCAACTTATAGACCATGGTTTTTTGATTGATCCTATCAGAAAGATTGTATGAATGACCGACATGTCAAGTGTTTATTACAATTCAAGTGAAGTTGTTTAAATAAAAAATCAAGAAAGAATACTGATCATAAAAGCACCAGCTATATATATAATTATATATATAGTTTCTTAAAAATCTTTTAGCGTTTTCAACGTCATCTCAGATTTTCTGCGGGAACTACCCCGCTACAGCAGCCACCCTGATGGGAGTGTATGAGGAGCGCAACCCTCCTACCACCGGCATGCACTGGGTAAATATATTTTCAACATCACATTCAATCTTTGCTTTCTATTTTCTACATCTGATACACTGTTCATATGTCCAATCGATTTCATTTCAAAGTACACGAATGACGTGAGAAAATGCTTTCATGGCTTTTTGCAACACTGACTAGCATTTGTGTATGGTCCGTTTGTACGAGAAATCCACCAACTACCTTCTGTTATTACGCGATATTATGTTGTGCAATTATTTGAGAAAGTGAGATCCATTCACAAAACATCTTGATTTTATTATTCTATGGTAATTATTTTATTTGTACTCTTCTCTATATATAGCCAATGATGAAAATAATCCCAACAGTAGCGTTGACAGCTAACTTGAATTATTAGTGTCAAACCGGTTTCAGAATGTAATAAAAATTGGTTTTCATTTTTTTCAAACACTAAAATCAACATTTTTATGGAATCTATGGTCTTTGAACAGTTGGAATAATCCAAGTATTATCATTGACATGTATCAATATCATCAGTGATCAAATGATGGTGTCTTACAATATCAATTATATATTCATACTTGTATTTAGTATATTCGCAAGGTTTTGTTATTTTCATCAAGCCGAGTCGTTCGTTTAAAAACCTGTTTCTGTAGGTTTACGACCTATCGTAGAATTTGCACTTTGGCATCTGTCATTCAAAATTCATTCATTTCCTATCTTCATAACTACGTCTGAATACTTGATAATTTTCCAGACTTTAATAAATTAATTCATGGATGAATAATTTTCCAACAAGGGTTGACTCCATCTACCCTTTTGATGTCTGTCAGTGATAGAAAAATGTCACGAGACACTTGTGTTTTTTAGCTGACAACTATACTGACGTATCTCGTCTTTTTCATGTTTTTTTCTATGTTTTTCCCCTTCTGAATGAACTGAAGCAGGATATCGTCCACCTGCTCGGTTGCTTCTTTGTTTTTAGCTTTTTAGTGGAGATGATTTTGTAATCACAGACTGTAAAATCATTTAAATAATATTTATTTATTTTATAGTTTATTTATCAATAATACCACTATTATGATCATGTGGATGAAAGTTTTTAAATTTGTTAACTCTCTAATAAATGTTTTAATTGATCATATAAATATTAATTTATTCATCACATTTATACTATTTAAAGCAAAATGATAAATGTTAAGTACAGAAATTAAAAACATTTTTATTGGTAATTAAATATATAAAAATATTTGATACCATTTAACGGTTATATCAATGGGCATTAAGATTACCTGGAGGGTAAAAAACATGAGCAGAAACTTATAACAATCTATTCAGCTTTAAATATTAGCAAAAGTTTTTTTTAATTGTTTCAATTAATTCTTACATTTCAATATTTGCATCCTACTTCTAAAGACTTGGAAATATCATTAGGAAGTTTCACTACAGGGTAAATTATTCTTATCTTTATACAGTGTACCATGATTACCCTGCATGTCAAGGTATTTTTTATTTAATTCTTCTTTTTTTATAGCAACGATTCCAATTGCTGAGATTGAATTAGAATAGGTAGAGTTCACCATTCAAGTCAATTCGACTCCAGCACCTTTCATTCTTAGTCCAACTTTTAGGAAGTTTATATTAAAGATAATTTTTCAAATCAAGAAGCAAATAAGACATCTAGACATCTTGATCATCTTGAGCATGATTTTCGCCCCAACAGAAGTAAAAGTAACTGACCACCTTGGAGCAACCCTTAGATTAAAGGCGTGTAAAGGTATTATTTAGCAGTAATCATTCAGATGCACAGAGCGTTACATCCTGGACGAGTGTAAGCTTTATAAGACGTCATAAATCATCTTCTTGTCACTGTTTGCTTTCCGGGATTATTATATTTAAATGAATTTTTATGAGAACACTATCATGTACCACTGAAAATTGAATAAAAATATTTAAATGAAACCTGATAATATAAATATATAGATATAAATATACATCAGCAAACTTTGGATTAATGAAGAACTGGGGCTACTTACCCTTTTCGACTTCCTGGCTAGCGGCCTGTAAAGGCGTTACTCGATGATAATTATTCTTATACCGCAAAGCGTAACCGTAGATCCGTTCATTGTAAAACCACATTCATGATATATATACGTATATATATATATCAGAATTTATATAAATAAATATATATATAGAATTTATATAGATGTACATACATAAATACATTTATCCACACGACCAATCACTTCAATCTAATTGTTTTGATGCATAATAAATAATGAAAACTTGAATAATAGAAAATGAAGTGGCGTCTATGGGTCTCATATAGTTTTATTTCATAAGTGTTACTGAGTACACTACAAGTTAAAAGATAATCTTGGTCGCATTATAAGATAAGGAATATTTTCTCTTTCACTCTGTTGCTTATTCCTCACTCAGCGTGTCTGGCGACGATAGTAAAATAGTGACGTAGCATGCTCTTGTGTCGAGACTCATAATTTATTGGCATATGAACGAGACAACGATGTCTGATTCTCTCTCGGGTTGACTCCAAGTATAATAAAAAGAAATGTTCTTCAGAAATGTTTTTTTTTGTTTCCACGACGGTTCAAGACCAAAGAACAAATTTCACTTTTTTAAAATAAAACAACTTTTTATGTCATATTCGATAAATAGCTCGATTACTGAATATAGAAATACTATGAAAAAATTGTGGGCAGCCCAATGATAACCCCAATCATTGCTTCAAGGTTTTATCACTGAAATTCTATTTCTTTTTTTTCGGCTCACCAGTCGAAAACTTGCAGTTTTTTTTTTTTAACGATCTGAGACCTTTGACTTGATTATCAACAAGTTTTAGGATTTATGAATCCATTAAGTTCTATAGATTTATTTTGAAAGTGAAAATTCTTCTGAATTAACAATAAAATGGATATTATAATCCAAACAGTGGCGGCGTAGAATAGTAGATATTTTATCAGACCTTAATGTTAACCGTCACCCACGCGAAATGTGTGTAGTGACCATTTATTTTAAGAGTTGAGGATGCAGGAACAAGCTGAGGTCGTTTGATATCTTTTCTGTTATGTTTCTTTGCTTACTGACAATAAAAAGCTATTTTTTATTATACTTTCATCATTCAAAAATTAATTTGAATGGTTTTTGCATTGTCATTTAGCAGTACCTTCTTCATTTAGTTGGAAGAATAGTTTTTAATTGATTCAATGCTTCAGTATTTAGACAATGTCAGATTTTCATGTAAAAATATACCAGTCTTTTTCCTACTAAAAGCAGTTTAACCAACTTTTATCTGCAATATATATTGTAAACTATGTCATAAACCAATCCAAGCTTTTTTTATTTATTACTGTGAATTTGTTTTTTTACTTACTGATCTATGGACCAAAGGTAAAAACTGTTTGAAATCTTTGTCGACAAGTTGAGTCTGGTTGTTCTTGATCATCTTAACCTATAAATGAATCGAAAAAATAATTGACTTCTAGTTGTTTATTAAAAAATACAAATATCAATGAAAGTTAACTGCATGTAAAATAAATAGTTAATTAAGAATTGACAAAAAAAATGATTAAAAAACAAGCTATTTCTTGACAATTAAACTATAACTGAATTTGATAAAACGAAAAACGGAAGTACATTTCACGACATGTCCCATACAAACTTTCTTTAGAAGTTCTTTTTCTTCATATCCCTGAGCGACATTTCAAACTGCATTCTTGTCTTCGCGGTAGGTTTCCGCGTCTCTACATTTCTTGTTATTTACCTCACGTTTGTGAAAAATGAAAAAAAAAGGCACCGAGAGCTTGTTTTGTCTCTTATGTGGAGGTTTGACCGGTGAAAGTCGATAGAGTGTATTGACTAGGAGATACATAAAAAGTAAGCTTATGGTGGTGTTTGAGCAACCAATTTCCTTAGATGTTATTGAAGAAAAAAAAAACAACTGATAGTTAACGCGATTTCAAGGATTGCTGATAGCGAATCAAAAGGTAGCACTTGAGGAAAACTGTTTATGATGGCATAGCAGCCATAACCTGCATCATTTGATTGCAAACGTGCCGCTTGGTTGAGACTGCCGTAAATACCGGTATCTGCTGTCGTAAAGTACGGCATTGGTTTTCTAGCAGAGCTGGAGAGTATCAAGAGGAAACGGCCAAAGGGAGAGAGACGATAATTTATGTCGCGGTGCAACCACGAAGAGAGAGAACGAAAGAGAGAATGAAAAAGAGAGAAAGAAGCCGCGTGCTGACAGTTGAAACACGGCGGTGGTTCGGATTGGCCGGTAGTAGAGGCGCCTTATAGGGTGAATGCGCATGCGCGGAGGTTCGCGACATCCATCAGCGTCTACCAACGTGCCACTGTCACACGGCGTAACTCGCCGTCACTTCCCCCCCTCTTTTGAGCCGAGTCTTTCTTTCCATCATTTAACCCCTTTTTTTCTTTCTGATTCTTTGCTTTACACTTATTTGGAACTCCACCTGAATTGATTCAAGACTTCAGAATGATTAAATAGTGTGATTTGTTTTAGCAGCCGCCAAGCTCGCAGGAGCGAGGTAGCGGCTTGGCTTTGGGCTGTCAAGGTGGGTTAGGAGGGAGCGCAGGGGGGCCTGGAGCAATGGATCAGACGCGGGATCTTAGCCCGTGTCTTCCTGCGTCAATGGGTGATGCCGCAAGACCAACTACTTTGCCTTGTAGCCCCCCTGCGGCTCATCACGGAACACATCGTATGCTTTATCAAACTCACTGTGGCACCAATAATAACTGCTACGAAGGATCGACCACCCCTTACGAACTGAGAGATTACGGATCACCTGGAGGTAGGTCGAACATTTAAACTTTTTCATGCTGACTTTAATACCTAATCACTTGATCATTCAACAGGTGGAACAGAGTTTCGAAATAGTAGTTATGATAATCCAAGTGACTCCAATATTCAAACTCAACCGACACCTAATCATCATCAGCATCACAATCATCAAATTCATCAACAATCACAGTCGTTAGAAGGCCGACCGCCGGATGATTTACATGCAGTCCCCAAGTTGGAACCACCGCCAACACCACCATCTCAGCTGGAAGATGTTCCTGGGGTTGTCTGTGCTGGATGCGGTCTTAGAATATCCGACAGGTTTTATCTCCAGGCGGTCGATAGGAGGTGGCATGCTGCATGCTTACAATGCTCTCACTGTCACCAGGGGCTTGATGGTGAAGTCACCTGTTTCAGCAGAGATGGAAATATTTATTGCAAAAAAGATTATTACAAGTAAGTACTCTGAAAATTATTACCTATTCCGTCAGCGTTATTTAAATCTACTCGGTTTTGATATTGAAATAAAAAATAAATAAATAAATGATAATTTTATAAAAAAATATATGAGCATTAAAACAGTTGGACAAATGAGATTAAAGACAATGCATAAAACACTTCAGGAAGGTATCGTTCATTCGTGATGAAATGTAGATTGACGGTGATTTACTTATCGAGAATCAATGCTTCACCGGAGGTAAATAGCCGAGTCGTGACCATTAGTCCGTGAATTCTCTGGACTTGAGTAGTAGAAATCACTTCAGCATCCTGTGCGTTCGTACAGTTCAACATTCACCATGTACAGTACAATTCTTTTATCATATTTATGAAGAGATTAATTTTTTCTTCTGCGTCCAATTAAATTTCCAAATACAACTAACAGAAATTAATTGATTATTATCTACAAATAACAAACTCAGAAGGTTTATTTTTAATGAATAAGAAAATAAATTCTAATTTTGTAATTGATAATTATAACTGTTGAAAAAAAAAAGAACATTTAGAAAATAACATCCTGACCTTACTCAACATATTTAAAATTTCCATTTCAAAACTGACTAATTATATCTTACCAAATTACTCGGCCTCAAAATTTCTCTATCTTGAAAAAATGTGATACGCTGTGCTATAATTATTCCACCAAAAATACTCATCAGAAAAAAATCAACATAGACTTTAGGAAGGTCTAAAAGTTTATTTAACTTCAAAATAATAATCAGATAAACAATTTCTTTCAACTTGATGCCAAACTGCTAGAATATTTAGCAAAATGTCTTGCAATATGTAGCAATGTCAACGAAAACTTGAAACAAACTATTGCCAGAGATTTTGATGAATCTCCATCGAGAACATAAGACTCTAATCAAACTATTTTCTATTCAACTTGCAGAGAGTTGTTGAATTTTTTTGCAACACCACCAGAACTGTATCAAGTGATTTTATTAACATCAATAACGAACAAAAATTAATGATATATTGGCCATTTTGTTGAATGACTTTTCTCCATCTCCATCAGCTAGCTATAGAGTTCTGCAATTAAAGAAAGTTCAGTTTTTCTAAGCAATCACTTGAAAATAAACGATATTACTTTTCAAACAACCTGAGATTTATAATTTTTTCAGTTTTGAACTACTTTGTAATTGATAATTACGAATTTCTTATGACAGATTTTCTAGGTAGACCATAATTTCCCTAAAAAATATTCCTTTTGCTAATCATTGATATCCAACATGAAGTATTGATTAAATATTCCTCATCTAGGGTCAATTGTTACATTTTAAATCAGCCATTAAGAACCTAGATAGATATTTACCTAGATTAAAAATAAAATCTTTAGCTAGTCAGAATGCCAAAATAACATTGGCATTCCGTGTGTTATATAGTGAATAGATTGGAGAACTAGATAAGAAGCCGGTCTTAGTACGCTAATGAAGACGCACCAAAAGAGTAAAAGAGAGAAGAAAAATGAGATAAAAAAAAAGAGAAATGATGAAAGAGAAAGAGAAGCTGGTGGAACTGGAGATAGTAAAGTGACATCTTTGATATACAAGTTATTCATGTGCACGCGTTAGTAATGTTCATGTGCGTTAACGTGATAGATCTTTTGTAGAAAAGTCCTACCTAAAGAGTAGCTCAGCAACAGACGTTGGTACCTATCTATGCACTATCTTATGCTCGTATATATACACATATATATGTAAGACAATGTTGGATATCCCGTCACGACACGCTTTTGGATGAAAGGCCTTATCTTTACCCTTGCATGTGCAATCTTAGAGCGAAAATAAGAAGTGGGGAAGTCTTAACTGTTATTAGAAGACGTCGCGTGAGGACACAATGTCCCTTGTCTTCAACTCTCTGTAGATCACAGACAAAGGAAATAGCTTTATGTATTTTGATTTTGTTCATTTTTTTTTTCACTGTTGTACTGAGAAATCGGCTAATCTAACATTTTATTTTATTTGTCTGTACAATGCAGGGCTTGCTCGATGCTCTTGAATGATATGAAGAAGAGTCAAATTAGCAGGAGTCATGTCGATCATAAATGAGTATTTCTTCGTCACTTTGCGTGATGACTGGGCCTGCCCGGGTGATTTTGTTGTAAAAATTGCTTTCACGTAAAGGAGATTATTACTTTATACTTGTGGCTTCAATATAACTTCCTGGATTATTTCTTTTTATCTTTTCATTTTTCATGATGAAACCATGTGAATAACAAAGCGTAAAGAAGTGTCATTTGATGAAAATTATTTTCTCAAACAAGATAAGAAATTAGACGAATTTGTAAATGTCAAATTCTATATAATCATGAACAAAAAAACTTTTTGTCATATAATGACTTATTCTCATAATTTTCTAGCACTTTGTTCGAAATAATCACACATTATTTTTAAATAAATATAATTATTAACAGTAAACATAATCTGATGCTGCACTATGATTATTGATATATAAATTGAGTTAGCAATAAGTTAAAGTACTTAAAAGTTACGTCGAGTTGGTAATCAAATAATAATAGATAATGATAAAAAGAAACTGCATTACAATTTTGCGTGACTAGTTGAATACACTGGTACTTCTTTTACCAAGAACAAAATTGTTTTTGAATTAGCTTCAAGTTCAATTCAAAATACTTAAGATTTCCTTCCTCTGATGATGATGATGATGATGATGATGATGATGATGATGATGATGCTGAAGAATAAAATATTTTTAATTATTTATTTTCGTGCAGATAAACTGTTTGGATTTCACAATAACTTTCTCTCAATTCTTTTTGGCATCCTTATTCTAAATAAACGATTAATCAATGGATACCCACTGCGTTTATAAAGCATAAAACGATGAGACGCGTGCATTGGAACCTTCATATCATGAATCAGACAATTTTAATGTGTACAAGTTGCACTTAATGACTGCGATTGCCATGAAAGATTGAAAGAACAACTCACTTCAAGAATTACTGCCAGATAGCTAAACTAACTTTGTGCTTTTTTTTTTGACATGAACATACAGATCACTTGAGGTAGAATGATATTTAGTATTTGCTTCAAGAGCAATTGATTCTTTAATGGAATGCAAATATCAAAATAATTCATGTATTTAAATACACACTTTTAGTACTAGTACATATAACTTGGAAACTACAGGAGAATATTTAGTAGGACATCAATCATTGCATGTAGGAAGAGAAAGGGAAATTGTGTGATCATGGAGATCATGGTAATGTCTATCTTGAATGTTTTATTTACATTATTTATCGTAATTAATTGTACAATTCTGATAGTTATCCAAATCAAAAAGTTTGGTTTTAAGTCTGTATTAATGAAGTTGGATCCAATTGCCAATTTTTAGTCATCATTTTATGCTAGTTTCTTTCTTTAATTAAATTTTCTAAATGTATTGCTCATATTTTGAACAATTTTTAAAATTAATATTCATCTTGATCCAATCTTTCTGTAAGCTTTTTGCTGATAAGTATGAAGGAAGTTGAATTAGAATTAGAAACTCCACTGATTTCTGATTCCTCCTAGTATTTACAATTTCAAAAAACCATTCAAATTATTAGATATTTTGATGAAAGTTAGATATTGGACCTTTTTAGATGAAGAAAATTAACTTATATTGAGCTAAGGACCAACAATAGATGTAAATAAGCATAAATTACTCTAAAAAAAGGACAAAAAACACTATCTAAATTTTTATTCAAGTGATAACATATTTGCTAAACTCAACTGACGTACTCTTAGCTACTTTCCTTCCTATAAATAAAACCTTAACTTAATACATAAATTAAATACCTGATTTTACGATGCATCGTAACATTGTATGATGAATAATTAATACTCATGGCCCATGACACCAATCTACAAACAATTTCCTCATCAAATTTTAGTGATAATTCTCGTGGAAACTTTCATCTATTCCTATGAAGGCTCATCGTAAATTAAGTACTAGACTTCCTGGATCGTCTGGGTGGCAATAGTCACGCATCGAAAAGATGGCGTGTTAGAATACCGCATACATACATGTAAAAAACATGTCTTCACTAACTTTTATTAAACTTACACATAAATATAAGTATATATAAGTGAACTTACCTTCCGTCCCTCCCAAGAAATCGTTTCACGGATAAGAACATCGCGTGTTCTTCCACGATGACTGAGCTCGACTTCCATGGTCTATCTATCATCAGCGGATCTGAGCCCATCTTGATGGAGACCAAGTTTTCGCGGGAGAACCAAGAGTGTCCCGTTTATATTCCCATGACAGATGTATTAAGAACAGAGATATCTATAACATTGTTGCAAATTATCATGATTATCATGAAGATATTACCCTTGTTTACTCCAGCTCCAAATCATAGTTTGAATGTAACTAAACAATTAATATGTCCAACATCAATTGATGGGTTCAATACTCAATTTTATCATGAACTAAGTCTGGGATCAACATAGCAAGTTTAATTCCAGCCCAATCTAATTGCTAGATGTTAGCAAAATAAACCTTTAAATTTTTAGTAAATTTTCCAATTTTATCCACTTATTTTCCAGAGTTGAGGCATACGCAATCCTTTAATACCATAAAATTAAAGATAGTTTGTAAAATACTAAGACTCAAGATCTCAGAAAATTTACGTGGCATCCCGTTGGGATTTTCGGAGGAAAAGTAGCCAAGGGTATAAATATGACGGAGTCACGACCCTGCAGGGTACAGCAAGGGTAACATAATACTACCGGCGCCGTGACAACTTGACACTCAGGACATGCATCATCAGTAGCCACCGTGGTGTCGTGATATTTTTTTCTTTCATTTTTAACATACTACCTGGGCATCTTGCAGTAATTTTGAAACTCTTGTTATTCATAAAAATCTTTTGTTTGTAATAATGTAGAACATGTAGCTTTAAAAGTAGGCCATTATTAATAATTTTTATGATATAGATCAGCACTTATAGAGGATGATTTGGTATCACGATGTAGTAGATTTTAAAAGATAGTCGACAAACATATTTATACTGGTGACACCTGCAACCAACCAAGCCATGTATCATCTGCATGACCAGATCCGAGGCCACTTTTAAGAACAAGCTACAAGTGTAACTACATTCAAGGCAACCAGTCTTGAACATATTGATCATATGGTATTATCGATGTAGCAGTTTGTTTTCACTTTAATTCGTTATAAATTTTTTTTTAAATCAACAAAATTACTCCAATGATCATTGGACAGAATAGAATAGAAATGATCTAGGATTGAAGTGGCTTTCCTAGTCAATATCCAATTATTAACTAGTCTCATCATTATCATCAACGATTGACTATGATGCAGTAGCTAACTTAAAAGTCAATTTCAACGTGTATTATCATCAAAGTATAGCTGTTATTAGTTACAGATAATTCTTGTCTTTTAAATATAAAACAAAATTTCAAACATTTGCAAAATGAAATGATTTTTTCTCAGCATACATACCACTTAGTTTACTCCAAGGATTCAGCGTAGCTCCACAGGAGGGCGTTCTCTCGAAGAACCAAGCAGGTCATATCCAAGTCGTGTGTCCACACGAACTCCGAGTGTCACCACATAAAGCATCCTGACAAAAATATCGGGTTACCTGGGGTGGAGACTAACTTTTAAAAAGATGTTCATATTTCTTGGACATAAATTCACAATAAAATTTTACTCAATATCAAGCTGCATTTTTTGGTGCAAGACAAAAAGGTTGAAAGCAAATTTGATGCAGTGGCCAGCTGTTGGATTTATTTTTGAAAGAAGAAAAAAAAATGTATGATAAGGATTAAGGTACCTATACTTTGAGAATCAGTGAACAAAACTTCACGATAATGTGTACGTGATACAGATCCCAAACGCACTTTACGATGTCGTGTTGCCGTCGCATTAGTCAACCGACGATGTCCGGTGTTGGTGCTATTCGCGTACACCAGCAGCACTAACACCGTCATATGTAAGACCTGTTTAGATGATATATTTGTAGTGTCATTGCAATTTATTCGTTGCTATAATATATTATTTCTTCGACAGTCAGAGTATAGAGAAAATAATATAACTAATGGAGTACTTGATAGATGTTTTAATTAAAATCAAGTGTTGATCAAATTTTTGATATGCATGACATTAAGGAAAAGTGTCATGAAAATACTACTATCCAATCTACAATAATATTTATTTGGTATCTACATATTATTATTTCATTATATCACTAATGATTTAACACCAGAAATATAGATAAATCAGCATAAACAGTTGCATTCATTTATCTTTTGAAAAAATGTTGAACAAATCATACTACTTTGAGATTATGGTATGCCAATAAGAAGATATCTTGATAATATAATACCATGATCTAGATTAATGTAAGGAGCCAGAAAGTAGTCACGTAGTGCGTCCTACGCACAGCGGTATCCACTATTCATATACGACACTATCATGCTATATGTCATTCATAAAATAAAACATCATGAGCTTATGATTAAAAGAATTAAAAAATATTTCGTTCAGATCAATGATGGGGAATATTCAAGATGAGCTTCAGCATGTTGGGTTTACTCTTGAAAAAGAAAGATTACTTAGTTTCGAAGAATACTTATTGGATCCAAAATTATCATCAAATTAAATCGTTGATTGAATTTAAAGTATCAAAATAAATTAATTGTGTTTTTGATCAAGAGCTAGTGAGTTTTTGGAAGCATAAATGCTAGTTAATTCATTGATTTATTCTTAAATATTTTACGTGCAAACTCTGAGGTATTCCAAGGTTGATACATTACTAGTCCAACATGAGGCCAATCTATCAAATCTTACTCCAATGTTGGACTAGTCTTACTTCTTGGTAGAATAATAGTAGCACTGTCTTAAACTTGATCAGTTAATATTATTTGAACATCAGCTTTAATCATGTCACCAAGAATCAGTAAAATTCAAGTTGGTTGGAATAGTGATAAAATAGCTGTATAATTCATGGAGATAAATGATTCTTTGGTACATTTAATTTGATATTATTCATGAATCAGTAATAAGAAAATATACTGAAATAATATTCTAGTAAAAGTAGATTATTTCATGTGAACTGATTGTCTAAAAAGAGATTTTAATTAGACTACTCAATCTCCAAAGCAAAGACATATCGACATATGAGGTGTAACTCACGTGCTACTTATGAGATGGCTGTGAGATTTGGTATTGAGTGTGCGAACTCACGGCAAGTGGTCCTATACACAACACACCTTTTATAAAAGATTTCCGACTCTTTGTGAAGATTTGTGTTTAGTAGTTTAAGGTTTTAGGTTCTAGAGGTTGGGGCGTGATTCCAAAGTTGTATAATAATGTAACGCATATGGCGATACTTGTAAAACTCTGCGGGAAGTCCCGACGGGGCAACCGCATCCATAATGAAATACATATGAATGACGTCATTGGTGAGACTCATTCATAGATTTTGGGAGTTTTGAAGAAAAGGGCGAGGGTAAGCTGGAAGGAATAGATAGAAAGTATTTGTACAGGTAGAAAGAATATTTAGCAAAATGTTTCTGAACTTATAACAGTAGGGCTAACTGGACTTGGCGATTACGTAACGTGTTGTCAGATTCGATTAAACCCAAATGTAACCAACGGTGACCTCCTGGGTCGAGGGTAACGGCATTGACGGGATCAAGATGACAATGCATGTGTATTTGTCGTGTTAAGTCAAGAGACTCTTAAGGACTTACCATCACTAATCTCTTCCACATTGGTTTTGCTTGATTTAACTACAACAGCATGACAATTTTTATTGTGAATTAGAGAGATAAAATATTTCGACAAGAATTTCAAATTAATCTGTGTGAATGAGTGGTCAACAACTGGTATTCTATACTATATAGAATCAAAAGCTATATCTCTATCTAGTCCACTCCGTCGGCAACCTGAAGTCTGCAATATATTTGGTATCAGAGACAGGAAAAAGGTAGGTAGCTGGGAGGACGATATCTTTTAAGATAGAAGGTCCAAGGTTCTCCGGCTGTTCGTAATGGAGACTGTAGGGTGCCACTAATGCAGTAGCGATGTCAAGTAGTCTCCGTGTATCAGAATACTTCTCTTCCGCCGCTTTATATGCCTCTGTTTTACTGCCATTGATTTTCGATATCAATTGCATATCGATTTGAATTTTTTTTTATTCACTCTATAACATCAGTGAGAAATGTTCTCGAACGTGCCTTATCCGTTTAATTTTAAATGATCATTATTTTATTCACTTTTTAACTACATTCTGATATTTAATGTTACCTTTAATTTGGTTATTTTTCAGAATGTTTGGCAGTATGAAACGTTGCTCAAGATGTCAAGCGGCTATCTTAGCATCAGAGTTGGTGATGAGAGCCCGAGAATTAGTATTTCACGTCAGATGTTTCTCTTGTGCAGCATGTGCAGTACCACTTACTAAAGGAGATCATTTTGGTATGAGAGATGGTGCTGTCCTATGTCGTCTTCACTATGAAATGGGTGCTGAACTTCATCCATCACAAAGTCCACCAGTTCCTGTATATCCACCAGGTCCTCACTATCCTGGTCAACCATTTTCATCATCAGAATATTTACATCATCAACCACACCATGTATCATCACATTCTCATCATTCTATGCATCCTCAACATCCTCATCAACTTACTCACGCCAGTCCTGTACCACTTCAACCATCAACACCTTCAGGACCAGATGTAGGATCACCACCTAAAGTACCCTACTTCAATGGTGCCGCTCAAGCTGTTGGAAGTGCTGCCGGAGTTCCACCACCTAGACAAAAAGGACGACCTAGAAAAAGGAAACCCAAGGACTTGGAGTCGATGACAGCTAGTCTCGGTTAGTTGCTTCCTTCTTTTTCAAGATTTAACTTGCATTCACAAGCTGTTCTCTTCTGATTAGAGCAGAGACTCATTCGCACGTGTTCTCAATGAATGAGAAAGAAAGTATTACTCGCATCATTACCATGTGCTAGACACACATGCAGCTTTCAGACAAAATATACAAAGAGTCTACTTTTTCATAATACTCATTTTTTAGTATCAATATCCTTGAATATAATTTTTTCTCCATTTTTTGAGGTTAAATATTTGAATGTAAGAAATTTCAAGACTACTTTTTTTTATTGTTATTTTAAGCAATCTCAGTTTTTAGATCAATGAGCTAGAAGGTTTTGGTTGAGTGGTTGTGGTCGCGTGGCATAATAAAAAAAAATTTGAAGAAGTCAAGATTTATCATGGTACACTATAGAATGTATTACTGCACTTATAATTCAATTTGAATATTAGTCTGACAAAGTCATTTTTTATTCAGGACGGTTACATAGAATGAGCGTGAATTCGATTTGTAAGAAAGTCTTTTTTCTCATTTGTAAAGTTTTCTTCTCACGAAAGGACTATGCCTCTGTAGATCCATGCGATCGCAATCAGGTACCTTGATACACGGCAAAACAAACTTACGGAGAAACACTATAACGTTTTACACGACACGGGATTCAAATGTAGGCATTGGAACTCTCGTCGAGTTCCCAAGGCCAAGCTGCTCTGAATTCAGTTTATTTCTTTCATTGCTTTCGACCTCAAGCAGTGGTGATTTACGGAAAGCGTAGGCGTTTGGTGTTTGCCACTGAACCCTGATAAAATTTGTACGGTCGACATAAATTCACAAGTACGATCTCCTGCTTTTTTCGTTCAACTCTTCTTGCTTTTTTTTTGCTCTTCTATCTTTATTCCTCTTATTAGCGTGGGTCGTATCACTCGAAATTTCAATCTTTAAATCTGCTTTGCCATTCGATCGTGAAAAACAATGACTTTTTTTCTGCTTCAACATATTTCTTTTTTTTTTTCAAAACTTATTTTTGGTATAAATATTTTATTGATAATGACATGAGCTAAGAATTCATTCTCACTATGATTTAAGATGAACATCAAGTAATTCTGAATTAAAGGAAAATGATGGTGGAGTTGGACACCTAGTCTAGCTTGGAAAGCGTGGAATATTGTCAGTCATAAAGTAGTTGAATGAATAGCTAATTGGAATTCATTTTGTATTGATAATCTTTATTGAACAATTAAATCTTGGGCAACGTTGTAAATAATAGTTGTGAATGCTGCCATCAACAATTACATATCCAATAAACTAACTAATTTATAGCTTTCACTACTTTACTGTTTTAGCTATGTTATAATGCTGGGTAGTTTTGGATATGAATCTTCAACATAATCGAATTACTAGTAGTATCACGATTTAATGGTTGTTGTTCTGATGATGTTCAACTAAAATCGAGTAAAGATTGATCACTTAAAGCAATATTAAAAGTAGATTATAGCATCAAAAGTCTTGAAGTATGATTTGGATTCCCATAAATTACTCATTAAATATGAAAATTGATAGCTTAGGTAAATTCAATAGATTCACCGGGAAGTGTTAATAAGAGAAAGAGAAGTTAGAGAGTCCATAAGAAGCGTACATTGCACTATAGTTCAAACTCTAGTGCTGTTTGATGCGTATCACGGCTCATTAGCTTCTCGAGTGCAAACGAGTGAGGAGTGATAGCATATGCGAAAGAGAATGCTTGAGCTGGGTATACACGACCAATTACAACTCTATGTCGTGAATAGTTTGTAAGCATGCGATATACTGACAAGATGCCAAATAAATTTAATGTTTGATCGGAGATTCAAATAGTTATGTAGAGATTATAAGCTTGATGAATCATGATTGTAAATAGTTATATTGGATTTTTCATTATTGCAGATTTGAACTCAGAATATATGGATATGCCTTTCGGAAGAGGTGGTCCAGGAACTCCAGGCATGCCTGGATCTAATAGTCGAACAAAACGTATGAGAACAAGTTTTAAGCATCATCAGTTAAGGACGATGAAGAGTTACTTTGCCATCAATCACAATCCTGATGCCAAGGATCTTAAGCAGCTTTCCCAGAAGACCGGATTGCCAAAGAGGGTACTGCAGGTAAGCAATACCATTTTCATTCAGTTGAATCAATAATATACTCGTTTTTTTTTTTTATTGATCAAAATAGAATTACGAAAGCTTGAATTGGATTTAATTTTAAATAGTCTAGTTGAGCAATTATTTTTAGAAAATTTCCCAAGATGTTCTTGGGAGGAAAACAATATTAGAATTGGGAAAATTTTATCAAGAATTCATTTTATGTTTCTTAAGTTTTGCAATAAGGTGCACTTGATGATAAAGTAGTCTTAATAAATACAAAACTGGTTGAAAATGTTTTCTATCAAAATTAAATGATTCTTATTATTATTTGTTTCATTTTTCATTGCATCAGATACATACGTAAATGTCAAACTTAATCCTCATACATGGAACAACCAATATGATTAAAAACAGTCTAGACCTTAAGTAGAATCACACCTAATTTTTCAGACTAAAAAAGAAATCATGCAAATTGACTACAATGCTAATCAAATAGTTGACGTCATATTAAAAGACATTAAGTGTTAATATTAAATAGCATACAAATAAATTTATTTGACTTTCCCTAAGAATTATTTGTATTTGCAAGTGGACTATAAATAAAGTTGATGATTTTTCTTAAAAAATTGAAAAAACGAATCAACGTGTGCTTTTATTCTTGATTCCGAGCAGTATCTTATATATCGTTTTTTCTTTACACTCGATTCCTATAAAAATATTCAGAGGGCAAGTCAGAGAGTATGTATATAGGTTCTTCCAATTAGTGCGTCCCAGTACACGTGAACGGCTGCGTTCGCGATATTTCCGTCGACGCTTTCCTTCGTTATCCACGTTTCTCCACCGACCTGGGCAACGTATAGTAACATTCAAATAGAACTAAATCGTCGGTCTGCCCTCTTTAGCCTTCGTTAAAATGACGCCTTTTTGTGTAACTGTTACCACATTTCTTGTGAACAAAAAAAAAAAAACCACGTAGACACTGTACTTTAAATAAATCATTTTCATTTTTTTATTTACTTATTTTAAGTATAACAGTAACAGAGAGTAACAAATACATCAAAGTTTCTAACTGTTGAGTCCATTCAAGTGAGTTTCAGTTGCACAGTTTCGAGGATTCATGAAGAACACTTCATTATCTCTTAAAGTTTCTTTTTTTTTTCTCTATTTTTACCCATTAGATTTCAGAGAACGAGAAAGATCTCTTGAAGAAGATACATGAGTAGACAGAATTGTGAAAGGAAGGGAAACGATATAAAACGAAAAGCGAGTTCAGTAGTGGGCAAAAAAAAAAAAAGAATCTATTGTATTTGGCGCAGACGAAGAGGTCTTGGAAGTGTGCGCCATCTTGCTTGATATTGATCGCGAGACGCAAATACTAACCTCTCTACCGCCTGTTATTCAATGTTCCTTCCCTTGTTGGTTCCTCCTTTCCTACATAACTCTCTCAGATTCTCTTGGGAATGAGGGTGGAGACTCTTGAAAATGGCGGATTCATCCCTTTTTTTCTTCTCTTTTTCATTCACAATTTTACATATGCATTTTACTGCTCTCTAGTACTTCGCGTGATCTATTTTCATTCAATGAGATCATATATACCGGATGCTCGATATTGTTTATCACCAACTATAGCATGTCCCTGTACTGATGTGATTACTTTATGCTTCATTTCAAGGTTAGATCTTGGCTCACGCTCGATTGCGACTTGAATTAATTGGAACAGGTGAAAAAAACGAGAAACTAATGACTGTCAACTCTATGAGGCGCCGCGACACTTATATCTTCTCTCTTTTTTTCCTCTTTTTTTTTTGTTTAAAATCATCCTTTTTTGACCGACAAATTGTTTTAATTAGTCAGCATAATTAACATATCCATGTGTGTTGTTGTACAATACTTTGTATGTCTCATTTTAATGTGATGTCTTTGAGTATGTAATTTACAGATATTTACAAGTCTACCAACATATGGGAAACATTTTTATTCAGTTGTTTAAATTTTATGTATATGTTTTGCATCATCAGTATTTCATAATAATTACTGTAATCTGTTTGGAAATTACGCACACTGATACACTGAGGAGAAATTTACTGTGAATAAATAATATTAATTTTAATTAAAAATGTCTCATTGAATATTGTCACTAAAAAATGATTATTAATAATTATTCGATATTATTAATCACAGTAAAATAATAATAATAATGAAAATAAACTTAAATAAATATTTTGACTCAATAAAATAAAAATAAGTAATAAATAAATCCAAGTTGAATGAATATATAATTATAATGGAGGAGGCACAAGACTAATTTTCCAATAAATTTGTATGATTTCAGGTATGGTTTCAAAATGCAAGAGCGAAATGGCGACGAATGGTACTAAAACAAGAAGGCAAATCAGACAAATGTGGCAGCGTCGATGGAAACTCTTTAGGAGACCTTGAATTGTATGGCAACAGCGCTGGAAGTGGAGGTCCACCAATGAGTCCACCTTTTATGTTGGCTGGACCACATAGTCCTGCTTCTTTGGCCTCTTTGGATTGCGCGTGATTTAATCATTTATTCCGTATTAGGAACATCTTTTGCGAATCAGTATCAGGTGGATTTCATTATCCAAATCTAGCCTCTAACGACTCTAAAATCGATGTGAATATTTAATGACGAGTCTTAGAGACCTTGTAAAGAATCAATTTAACGTCTGAACAACTAGGATAAAGTTGTAGTTGTATGAACTGTTTATATAAGGAAAATATGAATATATAAATAGCGATAATATCGCCTTGTACTATAGCTAGCGAAAAAAAAACAATTATAAAAAATTTACGTGTATTTATTGTAAACGTTAAAGAAAATTGACAAAAGATATTTTTGTCGTTATTTAAACAAAACAAAAAAAAATAATAATAATAAAAATTAACAATATCCCGGATGATATTGACAAAGGCTATGACGTGAAAAAGTTGAAAAAAAATATATATATAACTGTGGAATGCAATGATGGTTAAAAAGCCGATTAGATTTATACTATGACATTATTTCAAGAGATGATTCCTTCTTTTTCACAATTAATCTTTTAAATAAATAATACGTGACTAGCTAATTAGTATTTATTTGTAAGATTTCATCAGCCAGTGAAATTTTATTTTTATTGGATTAAAGACGATACTTTTTTATGTAAATATTTGAATCAATAAAAACAAACAATCACCTAATAAGTACATAATATACATTTACATACAACAAAAAAAAACATACATCGTGGACAGTGATCTACATTTAGGGATGTATTGCATTAAGGTTGCGGTCGTTATAGCTGTGGTCATGTAATAATAATAGTACTATTGCTCCTATCATTAGCCTTGTAACTGATCGGAACTGCATAATTTTACAAGATGATTTTTTCATTGAATATATTTTGACAATATTATTACTGATTTTTTATTCTTTTTTACATCCCTTTTTTCAAAGTTCCAACTTCCTGTACTTCTTTATTCTTACTCCTAGAGTTTTCCATGTCTTACGGGTAACACTACAAGTTTCTATCAGGCATGAAAGACAGTAGATTTCTTCTCAAAGTATAAATCAAGTCATTTAATTTGTGGGAAGAAGTTGGATTGGAAAAACAAGCGATAACCAAGCGCCGATACTAGTTACCAAAGGGACAAGAAGGAGAAACTTCAGCAAGTAACCAAGTATGGTGGATATCTTGACGAGGAGCAATAGAAAGTCTTGTATCTATTTCTTGAGTACTGGGTTATGGTGTACGAGTTAGTATGTATATGTTTCTCTGTATACGCAAGTTTTTTGTACAAAGTCATCTTCATTTTTTCAAGACTTATTTTATTTACACATCAATGTACCAGCTATCATGCATATGTAATTGAATTGACCAACATCCAGGTGAATTTGTACTTCCAAAAGGTCTTGGTTGGAATGAGCAAAATGTAAATGAGATGATCTAGTTGGGTAGTGCACCTAAAAGTATAGATGGGATTTATTTTAATCATCGTAGTTTATTATGATAATTAAAGTTCTTTATGATACAAACGACAGCATGGTTTTAATATGAAAATGATTTAGGGTAGTCATTGCGTGACGGTTTAAACATTTTTTGTAATTTAAGTGCAGTGTCTTATCACATGATACATCCAGAGTTTCCAGAAGGTCTTGGATAATTTAATACAGCAGTGATAATGTTGATGTTACTGATCATGAATTTGTTACCATATGAGACACATTTTTTACTCCAAGGTAGTATTGTGAACTTGATGAAGTATGAAAGAATGAATATGTAGAAAAATTGAGAGGACTTGCTTTTAGCATCACCCAAAACCAATCAACTTAAACTGTAAACCCGCATGCATATTGATTTATCTATATCTATTCAATATGATCATTATCTAGTAACTTTGACGAAGCTTCAATGTGGGCCCAGAGGCTCTTTCACTTACTCTTATAGAAATCATGGGAGTATGTTTTACGCCCAAGAGCATACATTGTTCAGCTCTATGCTAGGGGTTACTTGTCGTGTATATATTTTTTGGAAAATCCATTTGTGTGCTTCAAGCAAGAGCAAAAACATTTTTCTTTTTCAAAAGGATTTTAAATTATTTAAAAACATATTAAAAATCAGTACCAACAGGTCTTGATGACATGTAGATTGTAATAATGTAAAGCACATATTTCCTTGAAAAAAAAAAATGAGTAGATAAAAATGGTAGGAATTGAATAGAAAAAAAAGCCATAGATTCTGCAAGATGAAGGTTTTTTGCTTCATTTCCAATAGTCGTGTATCTGGCAAGATAATAAATGGATTAAAAGAGTAAAGAACATACCTGCATTTAGAATCATAATTCAAAGATCTAACAACGTGATGGGATGACAGTAGCTGCGATTTCCAAGTGAGATTATTCTGTGTCTGCATTCTACGTCGGGCAAACGCCGGTAGCAGCTTGAAGACGAGTCAGTAGCTTGAAGTAGGAAAAGAGAAAGAGAGTAAAACGACAACGAGCAAGCGTTAGAATGCTTTACCGGGATTCCTGGGTAATGTAGCAAAGACGCATAGCTCAGGATTTCCACGTACGTACGCATCGTAAGGTACGTAGGATATTTATGTTGTACAATTTGCTTCAGCCCTCCACCAAGCAACGTATTCCCACGTATACGGTTGTTCAATTCCAACGATCTTAATTAGTTGAGAGGGAAACCTCCATGAATGGAAGAGATTCGCCATCAGATCTTTTTATTTCGTTTTACTCTTATCCAAATGTATAGCTTTTAATCTTGCCGATAATCTGATTGATGTGAAAAATCAATTAATGATCAATGCCCAATTGTTCTTTGTGATGAGAACGTTGGAGTTGATTTCAGCCGGAAGATTGACTTTTTTCAAAATATTTGTATCATTCTGAATAGCTAAATGATGAGGTGAGCTAAGATATTTTAGTTGATTTGAAAGAGTTGACAGCAACTTTAAACCGTACATTGATGAAAGAATCCATGTCTATCATCTTTTGAGAGAGTGGTTCAGTTTTATTAGTTAGAATGTGAGGAACTTGTCGTCATGAGTGTTCTGTTGTCACCGACCAAAGACATCGATCATCTTTCTTATCGAGTCAGACGATCCAAGAAAACTAGTGGGCGAATGGTGACACATCAATGAAAACTACCTTTTTTTTTTGTCTCCAACTCTTTATGGCTCATCGATTTTGAGAATAAGTGGTCTTCCTATACGAACAGAACGATTTATCGACAAGACATTTTACGCACCTTTCTACATCACCAACTGGTTTATTCATTTTTCTACCCTGAAAGATGACTGAGTGAGTCGATTAAAATTTCATATAAGATGTTAGTACAGAGGCATGTTGGTGACTGACTAAAGTAAGATCAGTAGATCTGAAGAATAATATGTCGACAGGAAGTCTCTGAAGAACATCAACACTACGGTTTCTTCCTTCAAATAATGACTTCTTATACTTTTCTAATAATTCATACCAAGTTAAATCAAAAGACCTCAAAGTAACACCAAAAGCTACCAAGTGAATATTGAAAGAAAAGAAGAAAGAAAAAAAGAGAAAACATCTTTGTCGAGGTCTCGTGGGTGACAAATAACCGCAGATTCTACGGATTCGCAAAAGCACGCAGTCTGAGCTAATTAGCAGTTCACGGGCCCTAGAGACTTAGGGGCAGAAAACAAAAACAACGGTGCTCTTGCATGAATTGGAGATAGCGGAAGGACAGAGATAGAGGCTTAGTATTTATATGTATATGTTGAGGACAGTGAGCGATGCTGCACCTGCTATCCTGAGTCAGCGTAATAGCACTGAGATGTCACAGATCGTATAACCAAAAATGAAATTACTGTTACACTTTTTTAACAGTAATATATGTCAGTGTAATAATAAAAATCTACATTCACTTTAAAAATGGGGAAATTTTTTTTTACATGAAAATTATTATAATTTTTTGCTTTATGACAATAAATTGCAAATAAACAAAGAGTAAAAATTAATTAATTAATGATAAAAAAATAGTGGAAAAATCTTAATTATATTATTATTTAATTTTTCTACTTTATTTTGGGGTAAATTTTTACCCGTAATATTAAATTAATATTATTTCTAATTTTTTTTATTTATTTAAGATGTTTTTTCTTGTAATTAAATTAAATATTTATTTTTTTATAGTGAAATTTAAATATTTAAGAGAAAACAGGTACATATCAAGATAGTTTTGTCTAATGAAAAAAATCAACTAATGTTGTGTCCAGAATTTCAACTTCCGACGATAAATCGTAGTGAGTCACAGACATTATCTTAACTCGTAAGTAATTAGCGTACGATTGAGAGTCTGAAAGATGTGTTCTCGTACAGAGGGTGGTGGTACTTATATTTTTCTCTTTTCATCTTCTTTCTCTTACGAGAACTCAAGCCAAGATTTTTGTCGGTTAATGTACTTTAGTGTGGTATTCGTAAGTGATACGTGACCGCACACACTACTGTAAGGCAAATTTGGTAGGCGGTTCTTAAATGTGGAGACACGCATTGCTGTTACATTCTTTTTGCAAATATTTATCAAAAGTCAAATGTTCATGTGTCAAATTAAAACATTTCATTATTTTTTACCAAGACAATTCATTTGGTGAAAAAAAAAAAAATAAAACTTGAAAATATTTTCTTGAATTTAGAAAAAAGATTTGCAAAAATAATTTTTTTTTGTTTGATTGGTTAATAGTGTCATGATGTCATAATTTATCTGTGAAATAATCTAAAATAATCTGATATTAATTGAGTAAAAATTACCCAGCACGATGGTAAAATTTCCCCCAAAAGAGATTAACTTTTATAATGCAGAAATAAATATTTTGTAGAGTAAAATTTACTTAATTATTTTTATTGTGTATTTTGCAGGATAATTTTTTTTTGTTCATTCTACCGGGTAATTTTTACCCCATTCCCCCTTTCCGTGTACATAAGAGAGTAAATTTTACTCCAAACTATCAATTTTTTGTACTAAAAAAGTATAAAAATTATTTACAATAACAGCCCCTTCTTTTACCTGGGGTAAATTTTGAGGGAAAATTTATTTCACTTTTATATCATTACACTGTAAATCCCAGTTTTCCAAAATGCATTATTTTAATGCGAATAAGTGTGTTAAATATAACGTCACCCATTTGATTAACATTGTAGTCATTTTTAATGCAGTTCTAAGTGTGTAAAAAATGACTACAATGTTAATCAAATGGGTGACGTTATATTTAACACACTTATTCGCATTAAAATGATGCATTTTGGAAAACTGGGATTTGCAGTGTAGACTTTGTATCAGAATTGGATTCTTATTAATGAATCGAACTTTTATCAAACAGTGTGAACGATTTGAGCTGAATCTCACGATTAAAAATCATAACTCTTAACCATTCTAATTAGCATACTCATAAATAGGTAAGAATAATTAAAAAAATAGGCGGTCTAGATAATCATCCATTGTTTTACAAGTTTGTTATATTTAATTGAGTAATTTAAACGATAAAGTATCCCAATTAGGAGCTCAACAATAACATGAAGAAGTTTCAAATTTCAGAACAAATATGTATCAAAAGACTGCAAACATATAGTCCCTCTCGACTTTGTTGAGATGCCGGTTCTCGTGTGCCAGTAACAAGTCCCGTGATGATTTACGTTTACTCTTTGGCCCCTAGAGTAAAGTAATCCGCATTTGTTTATTTATCCAGACACTCAGCAGAGACCGCGAGGCACCAAGAAATCTCTAACGTGTGATTTAGGGTTTCGGGTTCCGATACACTCACCAGTCCGAAAGGTCTACGTTTTAATTTATTACTCTCCACATTTGCTTTTCTTTATCTTTTAAGGTTCGAAGTGTAGATTGTAGAGTGTAGATTGAGTTCTAATCCATACGAGAAATTCTTCGATAAAATTTATTCAGTCCAGTTTATCAATGAGCATTTATAGCTTCTCAGACGTTTTTTCAAAGGATTAAATTTAGAAAAGTTTCTTAATGAAGGGTAGATCATTAATTTTGTTGAATCATTAATATCCTCAACAAACTCCGGAGAATGTCCAAGAAGCTGGCGACCATATGGCAGAGAGACTTTCAAGTAACCCACCTTTAACTCTCTATTGGTTTGCGCCCACATCCGAAATTTCATGGCCTTTCATTCAATCATTTTTTTCCTTAGCTTGTCATTAACTAGGACACGTGTAACAGAAGTTCTAGACCACCCAGTGTTCACCAACTTGTTAAAAAAATGATCAACTATCAATTATATTTAAACGACAATTTTTTTTTTTTTCCTTTAACGGAAATAAATCCTGTTAACAACGTCTCCAACTCTTAATTGTACTAAATATGTTTTTGCTAATCAGTACGCTTAAAATACATAAGCTACTAATGAATAAACGATCAATCTCATGTGTGAAATGTGCTATCAATCAGTTTAAACTCCACTCACCCTATAATGCTTACATCCTTTGTAAATACGCAGGTGAATAAGCTTAACGTAAGCACAGATTTTATATTCCCTTTTATCATCACTTTGATCTCTGCTATGATAACTACTGAAATGATCCTTTAATCTTTGTTCAATTAAAATATGCTCAATACTCCTATTTTTCAACTAATTATAAACATCTAAAGGTTTCGATTAATATCAACATTAGAGAGAAACAACAAATAGGATTTTTATGTAATTAGAGGTCGATAACACGCTCCATGCACCTAAGTGAACATGTTCCACTATTTTTTCCATCACACACAATCCTCATAACAGAATATTTTAATATTAATATAAATAATACCATAAATAATATAGATATAATAAAATCATATTAATTTGTATCTTTAAGAGACAAGTATCACACTTAACCAATTATTTTATTGTGCACCCTTATAGATTCATCATTGATGCTTTCATCATTCAGTTATTGTGTTGCATGATGAGATTCTGATAGATGTAGTAATAATTTTCAGGATACAATTTTTTCAAAAAAAAACCCATCAAACTTGTAAGATGTTTAAATATAATATAGCCAACATTTTTATCGATTAATTAATTGGCTTCATAATTTAAGAAAACTGTAAATCTTCCAATTGTACTCCACCAAAAGGCATTGAATGAACGAGTAGGTGGCGATTGTCTTCAAAAGCCCACGCTCATGCTACGTGGGAGTAAAGAAACAGGGAGCACATGGTCCCAGGTTACAGTTTTCAGACGATCTCAGAAACGAGATTGACATGAGATAATATAAATCATGATTTATAATCAACTCTCCCATCAAAAATAAATTTGTTTTATTTTATACACTTTATAAATATTAGCTTATACTATTAAGACCGTGTACTTAACAAGTAAAAATCAATAGCAAGATATTGATATCAAGTTTTTACTTATTTTTTTTCTAATTACTCAGGAATTGTATCAAAAACAACTCCATCTTGAAGTACAAATTATTTTTAAAAATGTGAGGATGTTTTTTGTCATGTTGAATATTCTAATCAGGATATATTCTTATAAACTTAGATAAAATGAGATTGGTATCTAAAAGAGTTGCTGATGAAAAAGTGCAATTCCAGTTAATAGGGTATTTAGTTAACGAATGCATTCTATTTATCTAATTAATTTTAGTTGGTCGAATTAGCTCAGGGTATCCGATGCAAGAGAATTTCCACTTGACCTTGAGAACAATCAAAATTAGCATAACGGAAGTTGTACCGTTTCCTTATCGTAATAGGAAGTTAACAAAGTACCGCAATGTTGAATTTATTTAGTTGTCTACTAGAGCACTATCTTGTTTCACTTTGCACTATTATGATGACAAGATATGATATCTTGATACAATTATCACTATAAACTCAGTGGACATGAATGAGGTATTCAGTGCATTACAGGAAATAGGAAGTATAGCAAGGCAACACTACTGTCAAAGAGTGAGAAGAACTCCCCTGGAGGTCTGTTGGATTTCGCTGCAGGGCGCTTGTTTATACTCAATAACTTACAAACCTCTTTACAGATCGTTACTCCTCCTTGTCGAGACATACATAAATCGCTGCTAGGGAAGCGACCATGATCATCTGTCTGTCCGACCTACAATGGAGAAAAAAGTAATATTGCAGAGTTGCAGATGGGTTAAAGGTCACCGTAAATATGATTATTCGTTTCTGGGCACCTGCTGAGAGATAGAATAGAATTCATAATCTTCATCGATGAATTTCAGGTTAGAAATAAATTTCTTATAGCTCTTAAGTCATCGGAGATAACTTTTATGTTCAAGTAGAGCCATGATTCTATTTTGTATAAGTTCATTCTCATTTATTTGTAGTTTTGAATATTAATCCTATGGTGGAAGACGCTAGAACTTTGTAGTGAAGCTTCAAGATATATGCCTAACTGACAGACAGAGAAATCAATTTTATTGTCTAAAAAAGAGACTGAACTTGATTACACTGAGTGTTACCATGTTACAATAAAGGTACCGAGTCTTTAATTTTAAGCTTGAAACTTTATCTTGAGATGCATTAATTGTAGAACAGAGATGAAAATTTTTTGATCATGAAATCTTGCAGAGATCAATGACAAGAGCATTTGTGTAACTTTTTATTACTCAGAAACATCTGCATGAGACTGGGGGTTGGGTCAACTATAACTTTTGTGATGGGTGCGATGGATACTTGAAGAGCACATTGTACCTCTTAGATACAGAACTAACCAACACTGATATAAGAAACAGGGCACAATAATATACAAACCTCAGGAAGACAATTAGACCATCTTGAATGACATATTCTTCACCCTTACCTTGATTCAGGTAGCAACCCCACCAGTAGAAGTACATTACTGGTCCAAATGTTCAAGCTTGGTCCAATGTTGAACAAGACTCTTGCTTCATACTCAGAAAGATACATTGAAGTTCTCCATTTTGATATGAAGATCTATTGATGCAACTTACATTCATCCTGGCTTGATGCTTAGTTGACAACAAATTAGCCCATGATTTCAAGCTAAAAGCTTTTTTCATTCAGATATAAATCATTTATATCATTCAATGTAATATTTACAAAATCTTGTTGTTAGTATTTCACGAATCATCAATCACTTCATAAAACAAGCGATGTTTATTCAAATGATATAATCTACGACGACAACTTGGAAAAAATAGCATAGTTTAGAAATAAAGTACACCAAGACCACACGCAATCGCAGAAACAAGCATATACGTGTGAGGGTAGGCTGTCATTGTACCATTACTACATCAGTATCACGTCCCTTTGTTACTAAGGTACTATTAGAGAGACTTGAGAGACCTACGACGACACTTTTCATTACACTTAACAATTCTACTATATGTCACTCAATGTTGATCGTTAACGGGGAAGTTATTCACCAACGAACCAAACGATCTTATTAATTACAAAATGGTACTTGTCACCAAGGTAATATTATTATGTTTATATACGAGAGGTGAGTATAATACATTATCACTTCATAGAGTAATATTTTCCCTTGTCTTTGCGAATTTATTATTACAAGAAAAGCAAAAGGGTCATCCTCAGTATATATTTTGGCTGTTGGGGAGAGGAGAGGATACTACATTACTCACTGGCTGTCGTCCATGTGAATGTACATCTCTCAGTATACGTGAGAGGTTGAAATATGGAGGTTGCATGTTATACTTGTCCTACGGATGAGCTCAAGGAAAATTACCGAGGCACAAGACTGATTTTTTTTTCTACCTGAGTGATAAGCATAATCAGACTATCCGGTATATAATTGGATAACGTTGAATTCATTTAATATACATATTATGGAAATATAAATCTTTCAGTTCAATTGGTTAAAGCTATATGAAGAAATATATGTGGAATATGAATAATCATTGACTTCCTTCATTTGGTTGGGGCGTTCGACAGACATTTTACGATCTTTTTTTCAGTCTGAATCAATGTCTGGAAATATATGAAGACAATTACGTACTTATAATTAGGGATGTTAATTTTAAGTTTAAAATATGTTCATACACAATATTTGTTATGCAGAGAAGAATTATTTAGGCAAAAATTACCTTCATATCACTGCAAATCCAAGTGTTAAAGCTGAGCTGAACTATTTATAGCATGTTTCTTTTTTTGGAGGTAACTAATGTTCAACCTATGAAGTTGAATGAAAGCTTGTCAGAATAAAATATTTATCCATTTCAACAACAATCTATGGAAGCAAGTCTACATCATAATCATCAACATTACGTGGTTTTTACATTGAAAAAAAAAAAAAAGGTGATACAGCGGCGCCAAACCATTGCTAGTCTGACACGCGATATGTCTGTGGGGGTGTCACCGCAACCAAAAGAACAAGGACCCGTTGCCGCAACTGAGTCTATCTTGACCCTGAATTTAAAAGTTTGCAAAAACAGCTGTAAAAAAATTAGAAAAAAAAAGACTGAAAAAACCTTCACACTTTTCATGTCATAGCTAATGATGCATAGAAGGAAAGGAAGGCTACAGGCGTGCCATGGTATCCAAGTTATTTCGGAGACTTTGCACGACTTGGAACATTCATCAAATATGTCGGAAGAAGGAACGACTGAGTTCTCTTAAGAAAGCCTAGGTTTTCTGAGAAGTTTGACTTTAATGTTTATATTATTAGTATTTATTGAGGTACTTTTCTGATCTACATGAGAGTTTTACGACGCTTTGATATTTTATTTGTATTATTAATGTTCAAATAAGTTATAAGGTCAGTAAAATGTTATATTTATTTTCTTTCAATTAAAAAAGTATTTATAATAAAACTAATTATAATAATAATCGAAACATTTTTAGGCTTCTGGTGTTCAATGGATTCTGCCAATGAGGAAGAAGAAGAAGAAATTGTCGCAAGAAGAGTTACAACCCTAAATGTCATCTTTAGATATTGAAACTATTTTGCATTTGAATGTTCAAGGAGTCCACCCGGACATCCTGTTTGAAAACCGGCCAAAATCATAAAATGTGAGTTTTTTTGCTCTAGCTTTAACAGTTCATTGAACGAAAATCATGAATTTAAATTTAGTGTTAGTTTGAAATAATTTTTTTTAACATGAAAACATTTTACTTGATAGATCAACTTATTCAGAAAGTTTGCATTCCGAAAACTACCCTATTTGGTTTAAATTATTTTTAATTCAATTTTAAAAATATTCTATGTTCTTCTATGGAGATATTTTTTCTCTCTATCATCTTAGATTTAAGATTTTCTTTTTTTTTTTCAACCATTTGCATTCATTGATAAATTTTTTTTGTTTTTCAATCTGGCCCCTTGTAAAGCATAAAACTCAGCGTCCTTTTGTTCTCGAGAAAAGAATGAAATTGCCTTCGTTACGGAAATTCTGCCTCAATCTGAAGGTTATTTCATGAACATATTTATATTGTTTTTACAATAAATTAACCTCATGGTTTCCTGTTCTTAATTATAACTTTTAGGGTTTTGAATAAATGATTTTTGCACAATCGAAAGTACAAAAGACCTACTGTGTAATATTTTTTTGATAAAAAAAAATGAAAAAGATTATGAATGAGGAATCATTAAGTGTTATAAAAAAAATATTCTACCCAAAAGAAGATGTTTGGAATTATGAACTTTAGTAAGGGCTCCATAACTATTGTTCGAGTAAGAGAACTCTGTCAAAACTGTTATTGCAGATTTGCTACGCCATGCGAGGATATTCGAGGGTTGGAGACTATTACCAGAGGGGTTGATAATCTTCATCGTTCCGATGAAACTGAATGGCTTTATTATCCTGTTAGTCTTTCTTCTATTTCTCAATTTTATATGGTGAATATGTTTAATGTAACAATTGAATCATTGCTGATAGAGTTGACGAGCCATGTGATAATATAAATGATACTTACAAAGCATAATTATATCATAAGGCAACTTACTGTAGACCTATGCAAAGATAATATTGCAATTTGAAATGTTGAGTGATGTTGACTACTGAGATGAGTTGATTTCATTTTCCTATTTATGTTCCAAGTGTTGAATAACTTGGCAAGGTTCTAAGTAAAGAAAAATCTACTTACAACGAATTTTTTTTGGCAGAGTTTTAGTTGAGAATCATCGAGTTCTTCTTGAGTAAAAAATAGTCATGTAGATGTTAAATAAAAAGACATACTTTCCCTATGATTTAGAACATCCAGTGATTTAATTATCTCTCATTAATAATCATTTAAAGCTGATACTTTTTATTGTTCACATAATTTATTTAATTTTGTTTATTAAAAAAATAACTAATATCAAGAGTGTGAAAAGACACTGATCAATAGCATAAATGGTTTTAAAAATTGAAATGAAGTAGGAAGGAATAAAATTTCGCGATGAAGAAAATAATTAATAATCTAACAACTTTAGCATGACATGACTAATCAATCAATTATTTCTTGTCATCGATAGTGCCACTGATGCGCATTTGTTTGTCACGCTTGTTAATCACCCTATTCTGGTCAATCAAGCAAATGCGTGTTCGTATACTCAACCAAGTGTAAAAACATTGAAAATTAGCTACATAGTGGTCATGCTCGATCCCTCTGTGGACATCAGGTGGCACTTTTTATTCAGCTTGTACGTTTATACTCATACAAAACTTCTATAATGTTTATAGAATATAATTTAAATAATAAAAAGAATGCGGAACGACCGTTAAGTCTTGCTTTCACAATCGATGCTGGAAGTAATCGTATTGGGTCACGCAATACTTACCACAAAATCGTCCAGAGCCCCCAAAAACTTACCTTCCGCGTGCCTATTCAAAATATTCATGTGAATAATGAATGACAATGCTTTGTATTCCATAACAAAGGACACTTATTTAATAATATAGGTCAATATCTATTTATAAACGTTGTAATCAAATGTTTATTATCATCATCACCACTTCTGCTAATATTTTAGCATCAAAACATTCTAGCAAAGATGTTTTTTTTCACTGCAATTGGAATTATCATCAACATTGATATAATTGCCAGTCATCTATTCATTGAAATGATTCCTAAACAAAAAATTCATGTCTTGATTTATAGTATTTAAGTGTATATTACCCTTTTGGCAATAAAATAAATTTATTTCAACCACAATTATCCCTTTAGAATTTTTTTGCAACTCAATTTTGCTCTATTGTCCAACATAGACATACACTCTTAAATTTATTACTTCCTTTGGAATTTTTACCATATTGTATGATTGTTTTTTTGTTCATCCACACCAATAATAATAAAGGGTAAGTTGATTTCATACTACCAACAAAATAACAATCATAAAAAAAAATGTTTTAATAAAATAGTCCTTATAAAATTGCCAAGTCGTAAAGACGTTCATTAAATTTTTTTCTGATAAAATCATCCCTATTACATGGATAGAAAACCTTTTCGAGGGTTTATATATTCATCAATTGTCAAGAAACACGAGTTTTATTTATCTATTACACGTTAGGCCGATCGAATCATCAAGGATTATACGTAGCATATGCCAAGGATATATTCCCTCTATTCCCTCTGGGGGTTGCGGGAAGTGAGTGGGCAACCCCCCAATTAGGATCGCCCCTTGCTGGTATTCGCTTGTACTCGTCTCTCTTAGTCTCTTGAACCCTCGAAAACTACTTCATTACGCAGACAGCCGTGTTGACTTGTATTGTACCACCATGTAAAACTACCCTTAGATTCATGAGGGTGAGTTGTGTGAGTCCCTTTTACTTGCTAGCTTACCACCCTTTTCCAAATAATATCTGTGACGAATCGCTTGCACTTCTACTCTCTTTTTGCCGGTGCTATTCAGTTAGGATCTTTCAAGTGTTCCTAAAGGGAATCGTTCTAGACTGAATATCGTCCTGTTCTCTTCCATTTCATCCACGTGTTCTATAACACCTGCATAGGATATCTCCAAATATCATATCTCCAATCTAGAGGTCAAAATTGATGCTTCTCCTTGATGACAATTATTCCAACATGTGCTTGATGCCCTTAATTGGAAGAACCTGCACACATGGAGTGAAAGATCACAGGTTTGATTCATTTGATGTCACTTTCTTGATTCATTAGCATAACAATTAGTGAAGGTGAATAAAAAAAATAGGCCATAGTTTGAGAGAGATTCGACTTCTGAAGAATAATCGCTAGCATATTGTTTAGGTAAGAGTAAGTAAGTAGACAAACAGGGGGTTGTTCAGAATCAGATAGAAAGTCTGATAAATGATCCCCCTTGTTGGATTTTCTCCTCCTGTAACCCACCAATTGCCAGGCGAGACTAAGTATCTTGACAAATATATCTTAATCGTCTAATTAAATAAAAGCACATTGAGAATATAAACAAAAATATTTATCGTTTAGATTATACGTCAATTTTTTACACTTTTTTCTAGATAGAATCATAGTTGATGATTAAATGATTGATAGCACTCATTGTGCTCTAGTCTAACTGATCCTTAGAAAGTTACCTTGACCTCTAGTGTAAGCTAAATTCCATTTCTGCCAACATTGAAACATTTATTAGAAGATGGTGAAGGTTTACACAGGTAACAAGCTAAAAGTAGACATCAATTGTCAAAACAGAATAAAAAATGAAGGCATAGCAGTAATGAATTATTGCATCAACTGAATGACAAGAAGTTATTTGGTGGGACCATTGGTTATAGTTCAGTGGCTTAAGAAGATGATGTTATGACAACAAAGGATCCGATTCGGTAAAATCCTAGGGAAGTATACGTAAAGTAGCGTAAAAGGAAGCTCAGAGTAGTCTCTGATTAATGGCAAAGGTAAAAATCATTGCCGGAGGTTTTTAGCCTCAAGAGAGCTGATCATAAAGCCGACTTTTATGTAAAGTAATGCCCAATCATCATCGTACTATCAATCAGTGTATCAGCAGAGAGTTGGTCTCTCGCGGATGTATTTATCTTTATGATTCGAATCAATTTTTTCTTTTTTTATATGCACTCATGCTGTATGTATTTGATAAGTTATTTGTGGATCATTCTATAGATATCTAATATTTCAATGACATATCTTTTAGGCGTTGAAAAAAATAACAAGAGAACCTAACGAAGCTTAGAGAGCTACTGAGTCGTTAGAGATTTTATTCATTGGATTGAGATGTAAGTTCTGTAACATTAATCATCATAATAATATGATTAGTCATGTCGTAATCGTCAAATGTTCAGTATCAATTGAATGCTCAAGGTTTTCAGTGAATTAAATCATTCAAAGGATTCCGATGTGGTCTGATGGCTTTAATACTCATGTAAGTATTTTTTTTTCTAATCTTTACCCAAAGAAATCGTTCCAAATTATGTCTTTTTCAATGTAACATATATTTTTGGTTAATTGCAGTATACAAAATTTCTATGGAGATGAGAGTACCTGTATGTAGAATTGAATATTGAATATTACAATGACAATCACAATCTAAAAGTGAAAATAGGTTTGGGTGTGATTCGATCTGCCCACACTTCCTCTGGTGTCCTTAGAGACTTTCAATAAGTGCTTATTTTTTTCTGAAAAAAATTAATCCATTCAATTAAATGAACATTTAATCGAGTGTCCATCATGCAATTATGTCAATCTATCTAGAAGTAGCAGAATTGGACTCCAAGGACCTCAAAAGGTAATAGGAATTATTTATTATTTTTAAGTTGGTGAGAAGTAAGTTAAAGTATTTCACTACGATAAAATATGTATTTTTATGTCTGATCAGTTTGTCTATTTTTACTAGCACTAGAGGTCTAAGCCTAACTCTATCTTGTATTGCAATTGTTGGAAGTAAATGTTCAGATGATTTAGCTTCATAAAATATTTTTTTTACCTTGAATTATTATTTAGATGGTGTGAAAGACGAAGGACTATTAAGCCTACTAAATTTCCACCACATTCTTGATGGAGACTCTAGACAGTTAAAGCTGACATCATTGCGAGGTTGATACGCAGATAAGATTACAGTTTACTGGATGATTCCTGCCATCTGAGTTATCAATCCTTAGCATCAGGAATGTAGAAAGTCGTTCCATATTTTATTTGTTTCAGTAAACTTTTTCCAACCTTATGATGACTGTTGATTCACTAAATTCTCGTACTAAATTTGAATTCTTCTGAGATTTTACTGCTGATAAATTCATTTTTTAATTATATTTTTTGCTGAGAAGAGTAACAATTATTTTTTATGACAAGTAATGTTAATAAATTTTAGCAAAATCATGGAATATTTTTACAAACGTATAATTATTTTAATCTAAAAGAAGAATTTTGCACAAAGCACAATAGTAACAGTGGCCTGCTATGTGGCAATATCTAAAAGTACTTGAAGACAACCCAGAGTGAGCGCTTGGCCTCAGTTAAAGATAAGAATACTGCCGGCACTCTTTGAATTATTGCCCCCCAAGAGTGCGATGTCTATAATCAGAATATGGATTCTGTCAGAATTATCATCATATTACGATTGATTATTCCAATTTCATCATAACAGATAAAGCCATTAATTGTTCTTCTATTTGGATCACAAATATTTTTTTCAAACCAATTACAGTTATACACATAGTACAATAACCCTTGGTGATTGAAGAATACAGTCAATGCATTATTAGTGTAATTATTATTAATTAAAATAATAAAAACATACAACTTACTCATTTCCTAGATTTAATTGTAATCCCAATTCATTTAATACTCATAATTATCTTGTAATTGGAAGTGTCTTTTAATAGTCTCCACGAATTTCATTGTATCTAGAAGTAGACAAGTGCATTTGAGACTGAATTTACTCTTCAATGCTCTTGGATGGTTTAGAGTCAGCTCTTGAAAAATGGAAATAGACTTCCAAAAGATAATGATGAGGTGTTGAGTCTCATAGTGGAGCATAGAGACAAACCAGATAAATATTAAAAATTAATGCTCTTAAATATGAGTCAGAGATTAATCAAATATTTGATGTATTTGAATTTTTATATCACTTGATAACAATAATCACTAGTGACAAGTAGATTTTATTTCTCCAAAAGCAAAGTTCCTCTTTTAGATGGACAAAAATGATTTTTATTCACAAGCATATAATGTTATTCCCACTAAAATCTTTTCATAAGTATCACCATCTTTTCTCCATCTAGAAAAAAAGGTTTTAATGATAAATTTGATTCAATAGATTTTATCTTAGATTAAAATGAATATGTTATTATAGTTGTTTTGAGTAGATTAGTGATAATTTAAAACTACATTTTAATTTTCAGATGAAAGTTGAATTGTCAGGTGATGGTTGATGGTGACTAGCAGAGTCATAATGTTAGCAGGGTCTAGAAGCTAAAGCATTGAAACTCGGTGACTTTTCAAAAGCTGCATAAACGTGTTGAAAAAAAAGCATTAGGAGCCCACCAGTCATCTTAAAACTACCTTTTAATATCCCCCGAGAATTATAAGCGAAGGTGACACGGGTATAGAAATATTCAGTGAGAGACTACTACCTGCTTCACGACTTCTAACGGAAGAGTATTTAATAGCAAAGCGACTATTACTCGGCGAATTCTCTTTCATACCTCTTGAAAATATCTGGATGGTTGCTTCTTTTCTCAGTTTATTCTCACGATTTTAAGTTTTTTTTTCTCATCATAATCATCAAATACAACAAATGGAAAAATTTTTGTTGAATTTAGGCTCAAGTTATGGAACCTTAAAACTTCAATTTTACTTTAATCACTAAAAGAAACAAATCAAAGCTTCCGGTCTGCATTAGTAACACATTTTTATACACGCAACAGGCCGCACTTTAATTGTCGCTAAATGTTGTGTTGTTTGTATGTAATTATCTTTTTGGTTTTCAACATTCGATACTAGCCATTATTTAATGTGTTATTCCAAGAAGTTCATTGCGAAGTCTCCTCACGAATTTTCGACGGAAATTCGTGGCTGTCTTGGGCACGCAACTACAATTTATAGATGTTAGAACTGATTGGTTTCGTTAGATAAACGATACACTTAAGATTACAACTTAACTATGTTTTTTAATAATTATACTATTTTTACTGATATTAAGAAAATCAATTTCCTGAATTTGATCATTATTATTTCCAAAAATACACTCATTAACGCACATTTCAGTGTAAACATATCTACAATTGATACTCAAATCAAAGAAAAATGATTAAGGCTTTGGTGAAATGTTTCTTGGTGCTAATGGTCTTGGATCCTGTTGATGGTTTTTAGTTCAAGAACGACTTCAGTGATCCTGTTGGTAACACAATAACAATTTGTTCCAACTGTCAATGAAGTTCCGTTGGCTCTTTGTCTTATTACCTTACATATTTATCAAAGTAATTTACTTATAAATCTCTAGAATCAATTGTACTTAATCTTGCACCTTTTGATAGTTTTGATTTCTCATTAAGACCACGAATAATGTGATGCTGAAGTGCCTGAGGGATTATATTGTATATAAGCACTTTACAAAGCGGTCAACTGGTACATCCTGCCATCAATATTGCCTGTTGACAACTGGACTAGACTATGGAGATACCCTCAACCCTGTCAGCAGCTTTGCAAGCTGGAATATTTAGTGATACTTGCCTGCAGCGTCTTCGTTGCACAACCATTGAGACTTAGGTGCACAGAACCTAACCAGAACCATTGCCAGCAGTGACGTATGGGCTTCAGTAAATAAACTATTAATATTATGGTAACGTCATGCATTCCTATCCATATTGGCTCTTCGCGCACCTTTGCCTCTTCACTCTTACCTTTTACCTTCATCCTTCTTTCCTCCTTGGTTGTTGTTTTTTTTTTCGTTGTCTTTTTTGTTTCACTTTAGAAGATTTACAAGCCGTAGAACAAATACGTAAATTATGGTCACGAACTAATGGACCCAAGTCTCTGACACGCCTCTTCAAAATGCGATTTGTATGTACTAACTTTTCAATTACTCTGATCTAGAAAATCCACCTTTACTGATGATGTTTTAACTTTAAATCTAGCTGTCCATAGTCTTGAGTTTAATAATATTTTTTCCTGTTTTTGAAATTAAATAAATATTTAATATGCAAACATATTAATACCAATTAATTGAGTAAAACTGAATTACCTAGATGCTATCATCATTTCAACATCTTTTCTTATGTCGATTTCATTTAAATCCACACCGTTGGTTTCGATTAATTTTGGTGGTATATCAAATAAGTGATTACGAACGTGGTGAGTTGGTCGAATAGAAGGTTAAACACGATGAGATGCGAGGCAATCAATGCGCCATCAACTTGCCTCGATTTACGACTACGTTGTCACGAGTTTATGTTCTATCTCGCTCAAACTCTTGACTTTCTTTTTGTCTATTCTTAATCTTTTCCTTCCTTTTTTAGACCATTCGTGCCAGGTCGTTCATCTCTTCTTGACTCTACTGCCCTCAAGCTATTCTCCAAAAAGAATTATTTCAATTTACTATATATATTATAACTCATCTCTCTAACTGACACACTTAGGTAAAAAAAAATTATGCCTGATTTGTACATGATTTATTAATTAAAATGTCACACTTTCTCTTTTTTTTTTCTTGAATTATCATGCGAGAGAAACACTAATTTGAACAACATCATTGATGCTTTAAACCTGTACCATACCAAGTTCTGTTTTTATTAGACATTCATTAACATAACTCATGTGTAATCATTATGATGTTAGGTTATGTATGCTATCTTCATTATTCACAAGTTCAAAGGATGACGATTGATAAATTTCGGAAAAAATAGTTGATATTTTTTCTTCTTAAAATCAATGAATCTCCATTTGATTAACAGAAATGTACTAGTATTTCTGGAGTTAATTAATGAAAATAAGAAAAAAAAAGTTAATTGCAAGTTATAAGAGGAAGTATGTGATAATTAATAACGGCAATAATGAATAATTATCGTTTCTAATTCCAGAATTCTAGGCGTCTGAGTGAACATAGTCGTCAGTCAAGCATGCAAAAAGTGCAAACCACCCACGTAGAGTCCCATTCTAAGGGCAAAGGTTGTTCATTCACGCATCAAGGCGCCACTGCGATATTTTCACCAGACCGTCTCTAGTATAGCTCGTAAATTAGTAGCTGTGACAAAATTCTTGAACATGTATGTTAGCTAATACTGCCGCTACAAAAAAAAAAACAAAAAAAACTGTCAAATAACCGTGAAATGGAAAATTATGAATCACAGACGGATGTCAATAAGTTAAGTCACTTCAGGAAAGTATTCTTTTCATTATTAAAAAATAATTATTTAAATAATTATTTCCTATTATTTTATTTTGGTTATTTAATAATATTTATGTTGGACATGAATTAATTAATTCAAAAATAAATTTTATGAATATGTTCAGTTCATTATTTACTAAATAATAAATAATAATGAGTGGATAAATTTTATATAAGAGTTTTTTTTAGGAAGTAATCATACGAATAATTTTAATTCAAATATTTTAATTAGAGGAAACAATGCTGAACATGTTTATAAAAAATAATAATTAATATAAAATAATAATTAATAAAGTGGTAATTCAATGGCATTCATTATGCCTCATCTGATAATGAAATATTTCAGCTTTATTGTTCATCATAAAACTACAAATTCAAGTGTTTAGAAACTAAACCTTTAAAGAGTTTAGATATTCAACATTGTAAACATTTAGGTGTTTAATTATTAAACACTTAAAGTATTTTATTACTGTCTGATGCACTATACCATACCTACTGCGTCATTATTGGACAATTCGGAGACAATTTTCTTTTCTAGGTTAAACATGCGCAGAACGTCAGATGTATTCTTCCGCGCATGTTAACCTAGAAAACCTGTGCAAAAGAAAAAAATAATTGTGTAATAAAACGAAATTGAGGTAAATAATAAATAATAGGAAAAATCACAGTGAATTTGGAATGAGTAGCAGAAAATATGATCTGTGGGATAAATTGTTGTGACAAAGTCGGGACCTTTGATCGAGCTACTCGACAATTCGCGACGCAGGGATTTTATTCGCTTGGTCGAACTTGAACGCTATAGGTTGCCTTCTTTCTCCGTTTTTCACGTGCACCTACCGTAAGCTTTTGTTAATGCTTGTTCGAAGAATATATAAGCGTACACGGACCTACGCGTGTCACGTGCGGATACGCTGACTTTCGTTGTCAAAGGGTGCCACCGTCTCTTTTATTTTCACGCCCTTAGAAAAAAAAAATTCACGTGAATTACTTTTATATTTTATTTTACCGTACAGAAAAATTTTATTTCATTCAAAATTATTGTTATTTACCGTACGTTAGCGAATAAACGGAATAAAATGTTGAAAATAAATGAAAAACAATATTTATTTTAGATTGAGTTGCATTCAATAAAAACGGAAAAAGATGGAATAAAAACAGGTAAGCTGTTAATCATCATAGGTAATATGGAGAAAGGAAAAAAAAAATATTATTTAGTATTAAAAAGGCATTTTTAATACAGTCAAAATGAATATTTGAAAAATAAATCAGAAAGAATAAAATTAAATAAGCAATAAATTTTACCAGAGTCGAAGAAACGTCACAAAAAATGGGTTGCACACACATAAAATAACCAAAGAAAGAGGACGAACCAGAGAAACTGTTAAAAGTTTATAACTCAGCTGAATGCATTTTAATTATCAGCCTTGATGACCTCGAGACTGGGCATCATCTCTGATAATTTCTGCGGTGGCGCCACCTATATGTGCATATCATTTTCCAAGCACCATCTACAACAATTCTTCCTCTTTTGTTTCATATTTTTTACGCAAATATGAGGCGATGAGGCTCGTTTCAATGGTTAAAAAAAAGACATCACAGAGTAGAAGAAATAATAATTTCTACAGCCAAGGAAGGCAATTATGCGTTTATATGCATACATCTAGATGAAATGAGATCTAGAAGAAGGGATTGGAAGGACCAAGAGGAAGGCGCCGTGTCAAAACATAAATAATGCCGAAACCAACTTGCACGAGTTGCTTTTTTTAACGATATGTATTAGATTGCAGGATATATGGCGCCTCGGTTTCTTTTATTTACACACTCTTCTCCGCCCTTGTGGTAGACCTTAAACTAGAGAAACACACATGGTCTCGATGGGCATGAACGAGAGTGTGGCGCTATCAGTTTTTTCTATGTCCGGAAGAACCGAAACTCCTACTTATCAATCACTTTCACAGGAAGTAAAGCCACATTTTGTCGACGTGAATTATATTAATGATTCAGGTAATTTGTCATTATCCTCTTCTAAATAGCTTTAAACAACAAATAACACTTGGATTTATAAATTTTACGCAGATCTACGTGTGTAGAAACTGACTACAATGTTAATCAAATGGGTGACGTTATATTTAACACACTTATCCGCATTAAAATAATGCATTTTGGAAAACTGAGATTTACAGTGTAATGTATGTACAATAATATCATTTTTTAATTATGTCGATTGATTCATTGTTTATTTTTTTGTGTACTTGAGTATTCTTAGTCAAGTGATTAAAAATATTCCCAAAAAACTATAATTTTTTTATTCTTCCCAAAACGCTAGCAATCACTACTGTTTTATTGATATTTTAATATGAATTAAAGTATAGAGAAAACGATCATTTCAATGTTGTTAATTTTTTCCTTGATCGTATAATTTTTTTTCCCCTCTTTTATAGTCAATTTAATTGGTTAACGAGTCGTAGTAACTGATAAAGTAATAAACCAATATATAGTAAACTACAAATTTGACGATTTCGTGTCGAGTTTTATAGGTTTCGGAAAAAAAATTCCTATAACTACAATACCTATAAGTTTCTTAAAGAGCAAATGAAACATGGAATGGACCTTGTAAAGGCCACGTTACCGAGTGTGATATAGAGATAAGAACAGACAGATTCTCTCCAGAAAATCATGCATAATAGTGTTGTGAAGAGGTTATATCTTACCTGTGTGTAAAAATTCAATGGTGAGTATGAGATTTTTATCAAAAAAGACGTGAAGTTATGAATGTCGTCATATGTTCGGGGGCCAAACTTGTTTACTTTATTAAAAATCCACCTTCTAAAGTACATCAACCTATTCTTAGACATGTGAGAAAAATTTCAAAAATCTTGGGATATAAAATTACTAAAGCCTCAATGCCTAAAGAAATACAATACGTATACTTTTATATTTAGATATTATTGAAAGGTAAAATGAAGTTGCAAAAATTTTATAAAACATCACAAAACATTTGAGTATCATCTTTCTTTAATTTTGTCATCATGTTTATGGTCACCATCGAAGTGTATTCACATAAGAAAGGCTTTTACTTATATACACATGCGTGTTTGAAAATTTCGAATTTCGAGGCTCTGTAGCCTGACACGTTCCATAACGCCGTCATGGTCAAAACATTATCATAAACTCGATGAGTTTACGACGAGTAGAACGGGGTTTTTGCTTGAGGGGAAATGTTGCCTGAAAAACTCGGCTAGTTCCCACAACGCAACTTTTTAATGTCTTTTTATGTATACGTATAGAAATATATGTAAGGTACCCCGTGGTGTTTCTCATCTAGTGTTATCAATTTCGTCACAAAGTACCGCGTTTTGGTATTTTCATTCATCCATATTTCCTTTCTTTTTATACGAAATATTAATTGAGTGACAGATTTTTTTTTTAGTTTGACTATTGAGAATTGTTATTTATTTTCCAGAAGATGGTCTACGTTTTTTCTTACCTCGGTGGTCGAAGGAGAGGCTTTAAAAATGTATTGGGGAGGGTGTGACAAATATTAGAACATATATTTTGGACAGCGCATGCGTGGATGTTCCGTTAAGCGTTTTGAGTGCGAATCTTTAATGAATAATATCTGATAAAATAATAATAATACAATAAAAATTGAAGAGACAAAATTTGTAGATTTTAAGTTGAGGAATCTTTTCGTGTAATTAATTTTTTGATTTAAATTTAAATTAAATTTAAATTATTTATAATAAAAAAAAATGGTAACTTTCGAAAGAAATGAAACGTGTAGTATGACAAATTTTAGTTTTTCCTGTCAATTTAATAAGCGTTTTAATTATTTTATAGTTAATATTCAAATTATTATATCTTTTGATTTTGAAATATATCCATCGAATAATAAAATATAATTTTCCCTATCACTACAACTTTTATCACAATCCGTAAAATGAAATATAATTTTGTTACTTTAAATCGTACATTTATGAGGGTTAATAAAATTATATTATTTCACCTTCAATGGTATAAGGATATGATATCCTTGACACAATTTTATCATAGTCATATATAATACTACCTACTTTAGCATAATTACAATATATTTTTAACCATATGACTTTTTTATACAGATAACTTCATTTATTTCCTATCCCTAAACACAACATCAACTAAACACTTTTATTTTTTATCGAATTATTAAAGGTGACAGCTTTAATTCAACACGATATTATCACATTGATTTCGGGTGGAGTGGATTAATGATAGACAAACCAAGTATTGAGTAGCTTAACCGGATCCATAAAAAGAGTAAAAGAGAGTGAAGGCATGAATGAGCTGTCGTTATGGGTTCAGTTGACAGATAAGAGGAATCGTTAATTATCAAAAAAGTAAGTAGTAGTCACTTAAGTATTTATCAATTTTATTGATTGAATTTTTATCTTTTTTTTTTAATATAATTCGCCATTGAGTGTTGTTAATCTTCATTTATTCCTCGATGAAAAAAGGTAGAGAGGAAGTGTGGAAAATATTACGTGTATTAAGATTTGAGATTGGTAATAAAATTTAGAATTTATATCTATCATCGTTATAACATAAAATAGTTTATTCAGTAAAATAAGATGATATATAAACATTTTAATAATTTAAATGCATTTTTGGCTAAATTGTTATAATTAAGAAAAAATAGTTTGAATTAAAAATTTTCCTTGCATCAAAAATTTTTATTATTTTAAATATTATTGGTTACAAAAGTATTTATATTTTATTTTTTGTGGTTATTTATATTAAAAAAAAAAATAAGATTTGAGTCTTTTTCGACCTAATAATAATAAATGCATCTATATATTTTTCTTAGTGCATCATTGTGCAATTTAAAGTCTTCATAAAATAAAATGAATTAATAATAATCTTATTTTTTGGAAAACAAGGTAAATTTAATTTTTATACTTAAATATTAGTAAATAATTATAAACTTATTTTTAAAGTATAAATTTTAATTGCACTATTGTTTAAATAATTCACAATTACTAATAAGAGAAAATAATTATACTTTATGCATAAAATATGCTTGATTATACACAAAAAAAATGTACGAAAACAACTGATAATTGAAGTGAAAAAAAAAATGATGTGCCTTTTGGTTATATTGACATCCGGTTCTCGTTTAAGAGTATCTTGATCATAGTTACGATACGCCGTCGATCCGGAAATAAACTTTTTGTTTACCAAGGTGTAAAATGTGAAACGCGCGAGTTATTGCAGCACAGAACATCAGAGAATGCCGCTGAGGAGTCTCGTCTCGTTGACGTACACGTCAGTATTTCCGGGCATATACTTAAGTACGTCAGCCACTCTCTTGCTTCTGTGTTTAAATCGTATATTCATTTACATCGAAAAAGAGACAAGTATAATAATATTTTTTTAATCTTCAAACATGCCGTGGTTTTACTTTGTAATTCGAGATCTTTAATTTGGAGGGGTTCAAAATATGAATAACAAATTACTCAATTGACAAAAAAGTTATTTACATTTTTAAAATTAACAGTGCAAAAAATGTTTACTTTAACGTTCACTTGATACTATTTTTTACTCATCAGTTTTGTCATGAATAACATATGGCTTTTGTTGTGATAAATATATTTATACTATTGACAAATACAACATATTTAATAAAAAATTTAAGTATTATTTATAAATACAAAGATGTGAAAACAAGTAGATGTGACAAAATGCAAATTAATAAATTATTTACCATCTAACCAAAAACAGCCCTTTGGGCCTAAGGGTATTCGATCATTAAGCGAATTTAAAGATTAATCTATAAAAACTGCAAAAGTGTTAGCTAATAATTCCAAGAATTCAAGTTCGCTTTATCAATAAATTCCACCATTTAGTTTAGCAATAATAAATGTATAAAGTTCAATTAAAAGTTAGGTTAAACACTAAACCCAATGGCACCAATAAATCCATATTTCTCGTAAACAAAACGGTCAAAAGTTTCATAATTTTGTTTTATTTAATATCAAATATTGTAATTTATCTTTAAATTAAGTTTCAACAGGTTTTCCCTATACTATATTATTGTTCATGATCGAACAACCTTAAATGACGAATGAACGATAATAATTGTTCATGAAACTATATCATTTAAAATAATACAAAAAGTTCTTAAATCATCAAAAGCCAAGTATTTTTATTTTTTAAAAAGATTATTTATTCTCAAAATAATTTTGTATTTGATTACATGAACTGGCTCATCAATTTATCATCTTTCATCAATACCCCTCAAACTGTTCAATGTGAACATTCTGTCAACGTATGTATCATTCCAGGCTTGACTCTTGCATCCCCAATCCAAAAAGGACCTTTCCAAAGTGTCCTGGCTTGACGTCCATACGGTGCCCAGTGTAAAAACATGAGTTTACATTCTCACTCTTTGTTTATTTCTCCTCCAGTAGTTTGTGGCTTATCACACTGTTTTTTTTTTTTTTTATTTATTTTCAACCAAGTTGTACACTAATACGATTGTTTGTAGATGTTATAAATCATTTAATATTTAGTTGTCAATTATCGTACACAGTAAGATATCACTTTTTCCAAGTCTTGCTTAAGCTTGGACAAGGTGTATATGTTATTGGAATGTAATAATTGCCGGCCCCAGGAAACACAATACACAATTTATATAATTTTTTTTTTTATTACATTGTATAAAGTAATCATTACTTTACTGCTTGGTTCAAGTGTCGTAAAACTAGTAAATATATACATAATGATATTCAACTGTATATTAATTTCAAATTTTTTTATTTTTATTGTTGCCTGGAAGCTTTTTGTCAGCACTGTATCTTTAATGCATTTTAATGTGCCTAAATTTATTTTTAACATTTCATATAATTTGTATATACCTCATTTCCATGAGGGTAATGATGCCAACAAAATAAGTCACTCCACTTACTCTATTCTCCGTTAAACAATCTGTGATTGAATTGTTAAATAACCCCGTGATTGACATATGTCATTGATTAAAAGATAACTAAGTTCATTATTTAATAGAGCTTAAAAGCGAATGCCAGTGGTAATTTAAGTCATCCATACGATAATATTTCAAATAAATGATACAAAAATGTATAGAATATGTTACATTTACTTGAAATAGAATTCATAAGGAAATTTATAAAACAATTAATTAGAAATGTGGGTTGCTGAAGTGAGTTGCATTGCTTTAGTAAGTAGATAGTGTAAACTGGTTATGCTCTATACCCTCTTTCACTGAGATTCTGACTACGATAGAGACGGAAGCTCAAATAAATCGCTTGGCCGCCGGATGCTCAGTGCAGAGTAAACTTTAGTAAGAATAATGAGAATTTCATTCCTTGAGTTACACGCTCGCGAGACATTCAGTATCATAAATATTATGAGACTTGAGAAATTTCAATTCATTATTTTTATTGATTCATTCTCTGTGCTTTCTTTATTTAGAGCACATTAATTCAAATATCATCGTGGATTTATATACCATTCGTGTTAGTAACAAATACAAATTTCATTTTGGTCCAAATTTTGATTTAAATTACTTGAAATTTCTTTAAATGTATTTACAAGTAAATGAGATAAGAAAAGTTTGATGATGAAATAGAGATAAGATCATTTGGCTTCAGAACCGGTAGGCTTCCTCTCCTGGATATTCAACAGATGCTATCTCGATATTTCTTTCTAGACTGTCGTCTTGTCACGTCAACAACTTTGGGATATGTGTCTGTTGAGATATACTACGTGCAATTTCTAAACTTACATATAAGTAAAACTTAATCATTGTAGTAATTAATGTATTGTAATAGCATGCATTAAAGCTATGTGTAAGTATATACTGTAAAATCGTTGAATGATAATAATTCAATCTTGACGAGTAAAGATGTCTTTAGTTATTTAATTTTTTTACATGCCGTCACATTAAAATTATTTAAGAAATTAAATTTACCTTGAAGTTTAATTTCTCCCTTCTTGATTACAATTAATTTGACTCCTAATTAAAGTATTTTAAAGACGAAAATTTGAAAATCTATTGATCTTGTACAAAATGTTCCTAATTTAAGAATAATAGTTTTTTTTTTTAATTTCAGTTTCACAATATTTCTCTTAGTTTGGTGTTACTTGAATCAGATATTGAAGAAAAAAAAAATGGTAAGTAGACGAAGGAAAGAAGAGTAAAAGACCAACATGGGTCAGTCGGAGTTGAGCCTAAGGATTTATCTGATGTGAACGCGCGAATATCTTGCCACGGCTTCCGGCGCCCAACCCGTGATTACCACGTCGATTGCCTGTGAATGGCAGTATGAAGAAAAGAAAATAAAATGTGGGAGCGAAAACAAAAAAATGACTCGTATGAATATATGATTTACCGAAATGAATGTGCAAAATTATTTACTTAATATATATTTAACAACTCACGATCATCAATCACCACACGCACATATATTTATAATTAACTCCGTGTAATTATGTACGCCTTAGAAGTTAAATTAATTTTTAAAAATTATTTTTTCTTATCAATATCACAGAAAAATAATTCATTTTTATTATTGAATTTCTTTCTTAAAATCTGATCAAGAAATCTTAGAAGAAATAATATATATATATATATAATAAAAATATAGACACTTATAGATATTAATATTTATATATTTTGAAAAAAATAAAATATTTTAAAAATATTATATCAAGTTAATTCTTAATGAAATTAGTATTACTCAATATAATATGGACTCATTTACAAAAAAAAATATAATGGTGGATCAGTATAAGATTTTTTATTTAATATCATTACTTACTTTTATTAATACAGTAGCGATCGAAAATACTTTGATGAATATATTAATTCCGTTAATTAAAAACAAAGAAGAAATACAAAAATTGATATGTTTTTTTTTAAAAAAAGATATTTAATGATTTAATGCGTCCAAAAAATTACAATCAACCTACTCCTTATTTTATTAAAGAAATTTTTCAATGCAGTTTTAAAAATAAATTTTATATGTAAAAATATTTTTTAGCACTACTGTATATTTACTTAATTCAAATAATTCTTTATTTCGTACATTTTAATTTTTTCCATCTCAAAATAACTTAGTAAATATATTGATCTAAGTAACTCTGCTTAGAGGTAAGTACACTCAAATTATTATAAATAAAATTAGAACCCAGGTAAGTTTAAATTTACTTCGTTAATTTGGTTTTATTTTCACTTAACAGCTGAAAAAAAAATGTGACTTTTTCACATTGACTTTTATTAATTCGTTTGATTTTGCATAAATTATTTCATCTGTGACTGTTTATATTTATTTATAAATTTAGCATATGATATAATTGCGTGTAATTAAAATAACATTGAGGTTAATATTAATTTGAAATAGTAATTTTATGATTTAATGTATCAACTCATTATTATCACTACATTGAGCATCGAACTACTTGTAAGTACACTGAGAAAAAAATTTACTTCATACAAAAAATATTTCATTCGATCATTAACATCGAAATTTCAAATAGTCACAATAAAATATTTCTTCGAAATTATGAATATTTAATTGAAATCATTTTATTTACTCAAATGAATGAAATGTCATTTATGTTCAAACTTGTCGCAACATGGAACCAAATGACAAAATGTGTTGTTGATAACACTACTATTAGTCTGAATAAAATATTATCTTGAGAATACTCCAACTTTCTTTTATTGATTGAATAAAAAATTCTTTCATTCAACGAAATTTTTTTCTCAGTGTAGTTTTTAAATTTATCAAATATAAATAATGATCATCAATAGTTATAGAGAAGGTAATAAAAGCAATGGTTGATATTTTTTTGTTGTAACATTCGTCAAAAAGTCACTATAGATAAATTAATTACTTCAATTGGCAAGTTTAATTGTCGTACGGAAAGTAATTTAATTGGATTACCGTGGTAGCTTGTACAGCATATCCTGAGTGTATCGATAATCTATTAATTTAATTTTATAAGCACAGGATGTATGTATGAGTAGTCATACAACTTGTTTATACACATAAGTATGTAACATCCACGTTAAATACCATGCCGGTAGATTAACCAGTGATACACGTTTCTATCGTAGTAGATAGCATCTTACTGAATTGAAGTTGTGTATTTTTGTAATAATTACAATGTAGATTGAAAATTTTCATCAAGTTTTCTTATCTTTTAGCATTGTATAATTATGTGAATTTGTTATTTCAATTACTTGGTGATATTTATCGTAAGAAAAAAAATTATTTCAAAAAGTGTTTACACAGAGAGAGAATTTTTTCACTAAATGTAAGTGTAAAAATGATAAGTGCACATTTCGAAATTTAGAAGTAAAAATATTTTTATTTGATAGTAAATTTTGAGTTCTTGTATTCACTATTCTACAATTCTATTACACACTCGAATTGTAATATTTCATATTTATCCTTGTATAGTTCACAATTTTGATTAATAATAAAACTTTTACAAGAAAAAATTTTAATGTATACTAATTAAATAATTTCTTATTACCATTTTTCTATCCAAAGCGACAGACTACTATTTATTGGAGTAAAATTTACAATTCCTTTTTCTCCGTGTAGTAAAATAATTACTTAGGATAACGTAAAAATTATTTACAATAACCTAAAATTCACTGTTGAACAGAAATATAGTTAACGTATAAATTGAACGGTTAAAATTTTTGATTGATAATTTTTCAAAAATTCCTATCTTAATTACCATAAACATAATCAAGATAATTTTTCCTATATATTTTTTCTCATGTACATGTAAATAAATATGTATACCCTTGTTATATATTCGTTTCATCAGCATTCAATTGTACAATGAATACGCGCGGACAAAAATTGAAAGCGTATGTGCAAACTGAAAGAACGTCTTTTGCGGTTGTCTTTTCTGATTCGAGGCCCGGAAGATTGTTGGGACTACGCGCCTGTCGCAGTGAAACGTACCATTTATCCACGTCAACCTCGTTCGCCGGCACCGTGAGGCGTCTTCGTATTTTCTCTTTATATACTCTTCTTTTTTGTTAATCTTTTTATTATTCTTACCCTTTCTTTTCTTTCCATGCCGACATCAACACAATATTCTGCAAAATACACACATAAAATAAAGTATGTCTGTAAAGACACGTACAACAGTATACATTTCACGTATCCAGTTGAACTATTAATAATTTTTTTTTCTCTAACGACGATGAAATAAAAAAAAACTCATCAACTATCCCTAGAAGGTTTTAATTTTTATTATTCGATATTTTTCTACTGCAATAATTAGCAGTAATTACACTGCAAATCTAAGTGTGTTATTCTTGTAAACACTTTTAACACACTAAGCCTCTTCAATGTTAAATGCCATAAACAAACTATAGATTTTAACACACTATGAAATGTGTAAAATCATGTATAGTTTGTTTATGGTCATTTTACATTGAATATGCTCTATATGTGTTATTTTAACACGTTTATAAAATCTTGGGATTTGCAGTGTATTCCATGGAATAAAATAATACTGTAACCGGAAGTGAAAAGTTTAGTTAATCGATGCAAAAGTTATCTAAAACATAATTCAATTTTTCAACACCAGGGGGGGGGGCGGAAGAAAAATGAAATTAAAAAGGTGTTTAATTAATTCATTTCTTATATTTAATTTCAATATTAAACAGTTAACTCAATTAATGTTCAAAAGATTCTTTATTGTTTTTTCAGATTAAAAAAGGCCCAGCAGTCTTGTACATTTGTATACATATTCAGAGTTGCGTATTCCGGATAGACGCGAGCGATAACCATGCTTAATGCGGAAATTAACCGTTATATCTTTGCACTTATTTACACATGCCTCAGCCGAGATAACTTATCCAAACGATATTTTCGCAAACTGCAGCCTACAACTAAATACAATTATTATTTTTATATTCTTTGTGTTCAAATGCCACTTCAATCACATCTACTCTCTGTTGACTTGAGGTAAGTGTAAAGATAGAGTACATACTTTATAAAAATGAATCAGTGAAGATCCAATGTACTTAATATTCACTGATTTATTTTTAGGGAGTATTTTTTAATTTAATTCATCATTTCATTGCTAGCTTTGATTAAAATTACTAAAAAAGAAAAATAATCAGTTAAATGTCATTTAAGGTTCCGTAATGTGGTTCATTTACTTTATTAGTCTACCAGTAAATAATTCCTAGCAGTAAATAAAATGCAAAAAAATTGTCTATTATACTTTCTAGTTGCTGAAGAGTCTTAGAGATATTTTATAGAATAAAATATAAAATTCTAAAATCAAACATTTGCCCACGAGATGTCTCTTGTTACTGGCATCAGTTCAGATACCAGTTCGACAATTCTCTTGCTCTCTTCATTCTCTTTCTCATTCACTTCCCAGCGACTCTCTACAACCAATGACGAGGCGACTTTATCATCGCGAACTTGCTTGATTGGTCCGCGTATCGTGACTCCTATCGAGCGATTCACAAACCGCGCCTAGTTTCTCAGATTCTATACTTGAAGTATTCAGGTAAGTTATGCCACACTGAGGGGTTACAACTCGCCACCTAACCACTTGCTTTTGTGTCAACAATCAACATGATGTCTTGGAGCTGAAAAATACAGAAAACCCAAATATCAATTGATAGAGGGGAGTTTTTGTTGTTGCTGTTGTGTGATGTGCGTATGAATCAGAAAAAGATGAATCTCTCTATTGAGGTGACTGACTTCTAGTCTTTTTAAAAACAGTCGAGTGTCTGTACAAGAGTCCTTGAAATTTTTTAAAAGTAGACTCCATTGCATTATTAATTTAATTTTGTTTGCTCCTGGGGATCAAAAATAGCTGATAAATAATTGAGAATATCTAAATGGAGAAAAAAATTAATTTGAAAGTTTGTAAAATTTTCTGTTAAATAAATGTTACTAGAGAGAGAGGGAAAATAATCGCGCAAGCGTCGCGATATTCTCGACCCTTCATACTTCTCTGCAACCCTCTTGCGCTGAGAAACCCCTCCCTATTCAACGCGCTCCGATGTTCGTCAGCTACCCCTCTTCTTCTCTTCCTTCCTGACGTCTGCTGCCGCCGGCAAGTTCTCGTTAACTATATCCAAACGCTTCCTCGTCGGGTCGTCGTAACCGACGGTATATTTTCGGCACAAGCATCAATTTTACATCAATCTCGTTGGTCCAAGTGATTATTCAAGTGTTTTATTTTTTTTTTTTTATCATCTCTTCCTGTCATCTTTATTAATTACGTGATTGTTATGATAATAAACCCAATTATCCAATGATCATTGCAATAATTGGATTAACAATCATCTCCAATGGATTGGCAAAAACCAAAAAAAAAAAAAGAAAAGCCGGTGAAACTTGTGTAAATGACAACTTTTAACAAGTGATTACTATAATTGTGCTCGTACATTTCTGCAGTTTACACCTTTCTTAATCACGAAAATCCAACAACATTTTACGATAGATTAAATAAGGATATATGTAGAGACATTAACATAATATTTTAATTTAGCAAGATGGTTTTTTTTTTTATGCCTTAAAGTTGATTTAATTTAAATTGTTAATTATATTGAAGAGTTAAATGTTATTTGGTTATCTTAACATGTGAAAAATTTAAATGAAATTACCGTTAATACATCATCCCTATAAAGAGAACAATGATGTAGCTTTCAAGAGCCGCCGCTCTTAGTCGTAAAATCTTATCTGTTGATCGCGGAAGAACGAGAAATAAATGATGAAATTATACGCTTATATAATTTTATACGCGTGTGCAACTGTTGACTTCAGTTTCTGACATATGGGTTTATATTAAAATCCAACACCTTTTTTAATTTTGAATTTTCAAGAAGATTCCATTCAATCACTCTGAATTTTTTCCTTTCTTAAATTTATCTGCAGTGATATGAGATACTATTTAAGCTCTTTAAATCATTCATTTTGGAATTGAAGCAGATGAAATTGGCAAATAAGTGATTGTAGCTCAATCAATGACTCTGGTAGCTAAAAGAAGACTCGTGTTGGTTCTCAACGAATTTATATCAACACCAAGTTGAGGATTCAGGTAAGTGTGCTAGGAATTATGTAATTGTTGGTAAAATTTTAATAAATAAAACACAAAAGTTATCTCAATTGAAAATTTTTATCAATCATTTTGGAACATTTTTTTATTCTGATGAATAAATCTAGCTAAATAGATGTCTAAATTCTATATATTAAAACTCATGTTATAATTAAATGTTTATAATATTTTTTTTTGTAAAATCATTGAGAGTACAATTCAATAATGATAATAACAAAAAAAAAATTTTAAATTACCGTAATAAATACCAAAAAAACAATAATTAAAAAATACAAAATTAAATCGACCAATCAGAAAAGCGTAACCATTTTATTCGTGCGTTGATTGGTCGATTTTATTTTTAAATATTCGAAATGAATAAAAATAAAATAATTTTTTACATTGTTAACTTGCGACAGTTATTATTTTATTTACTTCCTAATACTTATTTATTAGTTTCAATTATCATAAATAAACAAAGCTGACAACATTTGTAATAATTAATATGTTCATTAACACTTTTAAATTGACAAGAAATTTTTTAATTCACCAGAATGTGTGTAAGATATCTGTATCATTACTTATTTCACCACAACACATTAAACTGCCTAACAATTTTACTATAAAATATTCTCAGTACATAAAACTAGAAAAATTTGCCCTGGTGCGATCAAGATATTGCCATAAATCAGAAAACTTTCTTTTAGCTGAAAAAGTTGATAGACTTTAATTGTATGAAAGTTCATGAGAAAACAGGCCATGAATGATGCCGAATCCACTGGAATTTCCATTGTATTTTATACCAGAAGAGAAAAATACTGTTATCATTATCTTTTTTTTGCTAATAATCATGAACTGTAACGTAATACAACTATTCAAACGCTGGAAAGAAGAGATATTCAACAATTAGAAAAAAAAAAATAATTTAAACAATAACAATAAAAAATTGTTCTTCACTGGTAATATTTACTTTCAATGAGCTTACATTGATTGATATTCTTTATTTATTTTAAATGAATTCACAAAATTATGAACTAATTAAAATTTAATAAATAATTCCACTTTTTTTTTTTCTACCAAACGAAAATGATGAAGTTGAACAAATTGAATCACATGGCGAATGGAATCGAATCAGGATTAAGCTGATATTTGTCACATGCCAATAAAAACTCACATTCCATTCGTTCCCATTCTTTCTTTCTCTTTTCTTGTATTGACAATTAGTATTAATAAGCTTTGAATGATAACTCAAGTTTTTTTTAATCTCGATCATAGCAACAATCACTTTTTACTTTGATCTGATTTCATGTCATGAAATAGACTTGAATTCATTACTCTAGTATACATGAAACCCAAGTTGTGTCATTTCCAGTGGGGAAATGAAACTTAATTCAGCATGCTGTTAATCCAGTCATGTAGGAAAGTAAAGAAAAAAAAAATTCAATTGCTTGACAATAAAATTAGTATCAGTATCAGCAGTGAGAATATTTTTTGTGTGAGTATGTAAATATGTTGTGCATCCTTTGAAGTGAAAGATATAAATGACGACAATGTATTTAGATTGGGAAAACAGAAAACAACTCTGCTCAGAGTGCGAAATAACATCTGTTTGCATTCATGAGTTGACTATTATTTAGCTAAATCTACCTTATGGGATTAAATAATAAATTGTTTGTAAAAATTTTCAACTTTTTATACAAAAATCAATGTGAAATTCGATATTTTTTCAATTTATCTATAAAAGATAATTGTTAAAAAAAAATTCTAAATAAAACCATGCTGTAAATTTATTTTGTTTAATTTTTTTTAAGCATCTTTTTATTTAAACAAAAACATAAAGTAGCCAAAAATAAATTGTTTAGTTGTTGGATGACTATTACAAGTTTTATTCAGCACAGTTTTTAATCTTAAAAAGCCATTTCAAGGAAAGGAGAAGCAAAAAAGATGAAAACAGAAAATTCTTAGCTTTTTAGGTCAAAGTGAACTGCTTTTTTTTTTTAATATTTTCTGTTTTAAATAAAAATTACATTTTTTACTGTCTAGTTTAGAGGCCAAAAAATAAATTACGATAATTACTCAAACAGTTTGGAGTATATTTCTCCCAGAAATTTATCAAATTCATCATAATAAATAATCAAAAAGTCACGAATGTTTTCTGATGAGCTTTTAATTAATTCACTAATATGAATGTATCAGAAATAAATAATGTAAACCAACAAGAATGTTGTCATTACAAATAAGAAATCCAAGTTATTCGTATCATCCTAGAGTTATTGAATGAACGCATTTTTATTGAAAGGACAATCAAAGACATTCTGATATTATTTATATTTAGTTATTATTGAATTAATTTCCTGTAATGTCAACATAACATTTTATATATTTATTTTACCTTTCTATACATGGAGTAAAATTTTTCCTCAGTTATATTTATTTTAGAGAAAATTCCTGTACAGTAAAATATAATGATTTTTCATTTTTTTCCCTTGGTATACAGTAAGGTAAAAATTAAAAAAAAAAAAAAGATTTATTTATCAGAAAATGAAGCGAGTTTTATACTGTAATTGATATTTCTCTTCCCATGGACTTGAGAAACAGTCGAGTACCCACGTAGCAGAATCCTCTCATATCATACTCGACTTTTTCTCTCGTTCATCTTAGAAAATGAAAATACAACAAAAACATTAATCAGCCTATTCCTGCAACATACCAGTATTCCTTGTATTGTTGTAGCTTTTTAACGATTGTTATGGCAATAACTGCCTACGGACGTGAACTGAAATACCCGAGTGGTGAGTTAATATGAGAGTATGGTACCATAAAGCATAGACAGGCATACAGTACACGATAAATGGATAAAAAATGTCAGAATGCCAGGAGCAAAATGTAATAAGCCAAAAGAAAATAGTGATGATGGTGAAGGAGGAAAAGAAAAGAGTCTGTATGGAGAGTAGGGACGTTGAGTTATCGCCGAGAGACGTTTGCCTTGGCTTCTACCAATTAGCTACTTGGTCGATTCGAAACTGAGCTACTACTCCGGAATCCATTCATTAACGGGACGCCGGTCACGAATTGTTTTCATTCATGGATTCTCGTGCGTAGTATAGACACGAGCACGCGCCTCTGAGCGTGTCCTGAATGAACGAGAAGCGGTCTTTTTCTCAGTGTCTTCTCTTCTCTTCTTTCTCTCTCCCTTGCCATTAGCGTGGACGTTAACGCGAATGACTTTGTTTCTACCAGGCGCGACGATACGGTCGATGATTTCAATCTCCTGTGAGTAGGATATCTTATCCTCGTTCCGCACTCGGTGGCTCGAGAAATCCTTTTGACCGTCTCTATCATCCAATGCGATTGAATTAAAGATTCGACGTTAATTGGTATCTTATTATCATGTTCCCTCTTAATTTCTTAATTACTTTTCTATATAGAGGCACCTGAGAGACACTGGGCTTTCGAGAGCTTCAATAATCATTATGTATGTCTACTGTAGTTTTGATACAGATGTCCTTTCATGCTTCTTACATTCAGAAACAACTTTACATCCTGGTTGGAATTATTTCATGCCAGATTAGACTATGAAATGATCAGAAGGTAACAATTACCTTATGAAAGAGAATATTCTTTAAAAAATGGAGCAGTGCAATTCAGTGAGCATTGCAAGAGCATTGATCAGCCTTTAGATGGAAAAAATATTCGACAGGATGCTAAAGGGATAAAATTAACCCTCTAGTGAATTATCCATTATTGATTAAAAAAAAAAAAATTAATACAGTTTGTTAATGTTTTAAAATTTTTTTCCAGAATGTTTAAACTAACTGGAGGTCCGTAATGCTGAAAGAAGTGGGTTGTGGAAGTAACACACCCCCATCAGGGGAGCGCACCCCTCGACAAGATGTAGAAAATGAACGACATTTGGTGGATGGCGGACTAGCTTGTGCAGGTTTTTTATTCATAGTTTACTTTTGACACTCAAGTAATTTATTCACAACTATTCTATATTATATTTTAAAAGTTGGTAACACTGCTCAATCAACCAATTGATTAATTAACCATGATCAAATTCATCCTAACAGCAAAACAAAATCACTACTTGAGATTAAATGAAATTAATGATTGTAATTAACTACACATTACATATATCTGATGTTAATCAATCTTACATTTTATTTCAATAGCTATAAATATTTATAATTGATAATTACAAGAGCTAATAATTATTATATTACACGTGAATGCTTCTGTAGGTTGTGGTCAAGATATTGCTGAAAGATGGTACCTGAGGGTGACTGATCGAGCATGGCACTGTGGCTGTCTTCGGTGCTGTCACTGCAGGGTGCCTTTGGCAGCTGAACTCACGTGTTTCTCCAGGGATGGAAATATTTACTGCAAAGAGGATTATTACAGGTTAGTACGAAATAAATGATCATAGTTTCTGGGGGGGGGGAAGAGAACTCAATGCAGTCCTCTATCTAAATTTCACGGTCTCCTATGCTCTTCCAAGCTCTCTACCATCTTGATATTTATTACGGCAGTTTCAAATTTGCATAAAAGTCAGTTGTAATTCTTTGGACCACACAAAATGTTTGCTAATAGACACTGTTTAAATACTACTTTTGTTGGTATTTTGATGAAATGGTTATTATTTTTTTATCGATCATCACTATTGATAGATAATTTTTAAAAACTTTTTTATTTTTTAGATATTATATCGTTTATTGTTATGTAATGTGAACATGAAAGAACAAGGAAGACAACATGATGTAACACAACAACAGTTTAAAAATATTTTGATTGACGCAACTTGTTGTTTAGTAGACGTGGAAATCGCAGTCTCGTTACCCGTTGATTTATTATTACGACATACAATTGCACATATTCTAACATCTGGGATGCACAGGAAAAGTCTTATCTTTTACCGGTTCATATTTTTTTATCATTCAAAAGTGAAAGCTCCTATTTAAAATAAGAAAAAAAAGCTAACAATCATTTTGATTGTTCTATTGTTTTAGAATATTTTGAATACGCACTATCTTCATTAGAAATTCATTGATTTAAACTTTTTAACAGACTTGGTTATAAAAAAATTATAATAAAAGCTCTTATCATCTGGTAATATTCATGAAAAGTTTCCATTTCTCTTCACTCTTTCTTTTCTATTATAACTGGATTTGCAATCAAATCTTTTACATATTTTATTTTATGTATTATCTCTTCAACATAGAATTTTTTTTTGATAAAATAGATATTCAATGGAAAATAGAAAATCTTAAAAAAAGAATAATGCTACCATCTCAATAGAAAAAAAAACAATTTCATTTGTAACTATTGAAAATTTTGATTTTATTAATTAAAAAAAAAAAAATATTACATGTTGACAGTAAATTTTTTTCTCAATGTATAAAATTGGAAATAGAGAGGATGAGAGAGAAATGTAAATTGAAGTTGATATTTCCATGGTTCTGGTTCGTTAGGGTAGAAAACATCACTCCATGCAATATGCAACAATAAAATACGACTCGTGGTTGGACCAGAGATGTTGGGATGAATAGAAGTATGAGAGTCGTAGCAGGCGAATAAAAGCAATAAGAAGAAAAGCAAATGCCTTTGTCTCTATCGTTGTATATTTCAGAAATGGCTAAGTCGTGAAGCTTTAGTTCTTTCGATACCAAGAATTAAAAGCCTCTATATTGTCGAATGAAAATATAGCGGCAGTGGAGAGAAAGCAGAAAGAGAGAGAGAAAGAGTATTGTCTGCCATTTCTGGGATATTTGTGGTGGTCTATTGAAATGCGGGAGGGCTTCTTTAAAGGAAGATACGTCAGATCTTATTTGCAAAGCCATTATTATAGTCTTTGCTGGTACCTTGTTGTCATAATCAGCAAAAAACGTGGGAGTCACGTTGGCAGAGAATTCTATTGTTCATTACAAAGGTGTACAATGATTTTGACGTTAACGAAAGTAATGTCGGCTTTTAAATGATCTTGACTTATCTTATTTTTAAAATGGTATTGACTTCAGCTTCTGATAATTGGAACCGTCAAGATCATTTATTCATGCTGAAGACATATTCAAAGTCCATGACATTTTCAAGATCAATCTCCACTTTTAATTCTTTTAATTATCAATTCCAACATGAACTAATTATTTTATCAGACAATATTTCCAAAAATAATGATTGTTGGTTGCTATTGCAACTCTGCTATCTTTACTCTCCCATTTGATGCTATTGAAATGCCTTACATTCATTTTCATTTATTGAAAATCTCAGTTTTTTGGAGTGTTTTACTTCAATACACTGAAAGTATCTAATTAAAAATAATAATCTGCTAGAGTAATATAAAAGTTTAGATAAAATGAGGTGTAAAACTTGTAGATCATGGTGATACAAACCTTCCTACATGATGATCATAATTTCATATTTTCCAGACTCTTCGCAGTCTCAAGATGTTCACGTTGCCGAGCAGGAATCTCTGCTTCAGAATTAGTAATGAGAGCTAGAGAATTAGTTTACCACATAGCCTGTTTCGTCTGTGCTTCTTGTGGTATTCCTCTGAATAAGGGTGATCATTTTGGACAACGTAATGGCCTCGTTTATTGCAGGTAATTTTTTTCATTAAATTTCTAAAACACCCAAGAACATAAGTTGTTTTTTGTCGACATTAAAAAACAAAACCTTTGCTTACAGACCTCATTATGAACTAATTTGCTGTACTGCCGATTATGGGAACACTTCTGGAAGTGTTGAAGATCTTGGTTCTCCAGGAGTTTCACCACTTCCGGGTTATTACAGTGCAGCAGAGCAAAGTCCAGTTGCGTCAGTACAGAAAGGACGGCCTAGAAAGAGAAAACTATCAGAAGTTACTGGATCAGAAATGTCTGTGTCTATGAGGCTTGGAGCTGGAGGACTAGGTAAGTTTTGAATAGAGTGTCCCCTCATTATTGTGTATAAAGTAGAACAAAAGATCTCATGAGAAGTAAAAACATTCAGACAGTATTGAATAAAGTATTACTATTCTCAAGAATACACCCTCGTGAAAATGAATGCATGACAATTGCTTGGTAAATACAACAGCTCAATGGTCTGCTGAGTATTAAGCAAATAATTTTTTTATCAATTCGCTTGCCAGCCGGCCAATTACACTCTCGACCATTGATAGACGTTTTTTGTTTACTTCTAACTGCTTCGTTAATTGATGTCACGCTTATCAGCTGGTTGTATGATTCCAAACCAAGCTAATGAATCAAAGCAAACTTGTCCATTGGTGGAAATGAATATTAACATCTAACACCTAATTAGTAGTAAAAACCTAAGTATGATGAGACACTAGAATGTGATACAATGAGTATTTCAAGTATTGATAGGACTGAAATGTTGATGATGCTGATCAAGATCCAAAGACATTCCAAAAAGTTTAATTGGAGAAATGCTATAACAAATGATATGAACAAAGTTGGTGGATAAAAAAGGTCTGATAGTCAACACAAACCTAAACTAATTATGACAAGTGGTATCGCAAACTAACGGATGAATACCCTGATCACGTCATTCTCAGTTATTTTATAATCGTTGGACAATTAAAGAAATACCACTAAGTTCGCAACGAAGAATTTATGACCAGGAGCTATAAAATTGTTGGTTCAGTCTCACTATCAGGTTTCTCAATGCCTATTTTTTCTCATTCCATCCACCTATCATATCTTGGTACCAAAAATAACAAAATGATCCAAGTTATAGCAGCATTATTATAACTATCAAATGTTTATATGACATTAGTTGATCAATATTTCATTGATTTAAGTTGAAATGAAATAGAAGTAATGTTTATAGATTATAAAGGACTGATAAAAGAGTAATATATCGTGGATAGGTAATAAAAAAGCAAAAAAAGGATGAAAGAAAGAAGTACGTTGGGGCCCGCGGAGACAGTGACAGATGGGTATCGATGCTGAGATGCATCGATTGGCCGCTCCCTCCCGGAAAAGAATGCCGCCGCGGACCAATACCCAGCCACTGCGACCAGAATGGCCGTCGAACATTGATACCTACATTCCCTTACTTGCTGCTTCTTTCTTATTTTCTTTTCTTTGTACCATCTCTCCCTTATCCAACTTAGCAGTTCGTTCCCAATTTTTGTCCACTACGTGACAAATTGTGACCTCATTCTTGAAGCATCCATTCCGCATCAACTGTCTTCCTCGCAATACGTGTGCCAGATCTCCTTGACATGATCGCAAAAATAGCCTCCACTTAATTAGGCACTTGTGCATCGTTAAGTTTTTCAGATCAAGGGAGCACATACCATGTAGTAAGGTTCTTTCTTACACCGGAAGTTATACACCTTGTTGAAATATTTTCTTTTGCTGTAAGTTTAATACTAGCAAATCATAATATATATTTCTTTCTTTCTTTCATCTTTAATGTATTTTTATTTTATTATTCAATGATTATTTTATTTGATAAATACAATCGATAAACTTTAATGTAAAGATTTTTATTGGTTCCCTAAAATTGGTAATGGCGTCTCACAACCTGTCTTTCAAGACTGTTCCGTTATACTTGAACCAATCGATCCGGTCTTCAATGCTTTTTTCCAAGGCAGCTGCTACGCTTTTTTTCCTCCCCACAATCCATTGTCTTCTTTTTATTATTACCAAGTTAATACATGGTCCATCCAGAGCACGTGCTTTCAACATTTCCTCTGAACAAATCATGTTTACTAATTGTACCACGAATCTACTATTATTTTTATTTATTTACAGAATTACTTCACCCAAATGAATTATCATCGTCCATGGAATCATTAACAGCGTATGATACATCAGTTGGTTCACCTGGTCCAGTTCACTCAACCCAACGAACCAAACGCATGAGGACGAGCTTTAAGCATCATCAATTACGTACTATGAAAAGTTACTTTGCTATTAATCAAAACCCTGATGCCAAGGATCTTAAACAATTGGCCCAGAAGACAGGACTTTCTAAACGAGTACTTCAGGTATGGCTTTATTTTGTTAATTTTGTTAGAGGATTTATTTGTGATGTTCTTATCAGGTTTGGTTCCAAAATGCCAGAGCAAAATGGCGACGTAACATGATGAGACAAGAAGGAAATAGTGGAACTAATAGTGTTGGATGTCCTGGAACACCAGTGCCATCATCAACTGGCAATTCTCCTAGTCTTGGACCCAGTTCTTCATTCCTTGGAGATAGCAATAGCCAACCATCAACTTCCATGGATGAAATTCATGCTCTTCATCATTTACACTCTAGTGTGTCACCACAAGTTTCATTCTCTGATCTTTATTGACATCAACTGCAGCTTAAAAAATAATGCTGCTGGTAGTTTGATGAAGAGTTGAACAAACAATAGACTTACGGTGCTAAGTGCTTACTAATTTAATGGGTGTCATATAAAAAGTAATATTTAAATATATTTATCAGTTTGCTTATAATCATTAGTAAACTAATTTTAGATATATCTAAATAAAGATCTCATTTTTTAAATTAATACAGCCATATTCTATCTGATGACGTATTATAAAGTGATGGAGAAATAGAGGGAAAGAGTTGGGATCAAATGGTGATTAATAAGGGATCATTTTTAGGATTATTCATTGTGAGTGGATTTAGAAATAGTGATAAATAACAATTATTAATTAGAACTAGTGGACAGACATTTTTCTCACTATATAACTGATGATTACTCGTAAAAGTAAATATGAAACCACCATCTTCGTATTAGATGACAAGAAAAATTCAAAATTATGTGCGGGAAAACAATCACAAAGAAATGAACTGGATCACATTTTGATTGTAAATTGACATTAGGCTTTCATAAAACAACAATAATAATTATCTTAATTTTTATTATTTAAATATTAGGATTAAAAAATCTAAATAATTTAAGTCTAATTTATTAAACATAAAATTTATTTTTGAAAAAAAAAAAAACTATTACGAGTGAGAATATTTGTTCATCCTATCAAATCGTATTTTTGGGTGGAGTTCTATCTCTTGACTATCCTCAAATAGCTGTCTGGTCTGTATCGTCGTTTTTCTACTTAGAACATCAGTTCTCATGAATACTTATGGAATAGGTTTTTAGATGAGAGAGTCTTAAGGTGTTGCCTAGAAATAATAAAATGCTAAAATGTTTTTAATTAGTCATGTCAGTATGTTGCTTAACTTATAAAAAATTTTGCTTTTTCTAAAAAATGTGCAATATATTTTAGTAATGAAAACCTAAACAGCTTTCATTTACTCTAGTATTAATATTTCACGATCCATAAATGATAAAAGCAATTTTGGTCTTAATTTGAGCTAGAGTCTCCCTTGTAATATTTATTGTTTATTAATACACTTTATTATTATACTCTTTTTATTTTAATTTTATTTACTCTAGATTTAATAACTTTTTTTTAATATTTTTGAATTTATCCAAAGCAAGTACTGATGTTATTTGTGTTCAGGAAAAAACCTTATGAACTAAACATGTATGATCAGGTGATATCAGTTCTAACTGTAATTCTACTTCCGGTTGAAACTTTTGCATTAAAAAATTATTCTTAAATTAATTTATTAAATATTTTCAAGTACTCTCTAAAATGAATCAGTGGATATTCACTGATTATTGGTGCTAATTCTATCATTGAATGAACCAGTAATTGGATTAGCACTGAAAATCAGTGAATATTCACTGATTTTCAGTCGTTTTCACTGATTCAGTTAAAGAGAGTATTTCATTCATATTATTTTTTATTTAAAAAAATTAGCTATAAAATGATCAGTATGATAATTTATTATTGTCAATAAGTTGAGAACTGATTTTTTTTTTATCTTTTATGAGAAGTAGATGTGTATACATTGAATGAGATGAACAATAACAAATTTTTGCAAGTTATGTTTAGTATTAAATCGGTATAAAATCGTACATTTTAAATAGTAAAGAGTTAGTAGGTACTGATGAATTCTAATTAGCATCAAATTAGGTATATAAAAATTTCACGAAGACAAGGGACACGAAGGCGTGTCTTTCGGTCATTCTACTTATAGAGCTTATACTAACACATTGAGTCTCGTATATAAATTTTAACTCTACTCAGGTTGTACAAGTACACAAGGTCTAAACTCTTTTCATGCTTACGAGTATGGGAGTGAGAACCACATGTCGTATATTTTGTCGGCGCTCATATAAGTTAATTTTCAATCTATATGCGGGTTTCGATGGTTGCGCCGCGACTCATCAACAAAATGAAGAAATTCAAACTCTCGTTAATATTTAATGAATAAAATAAAAAAAAGTAAAAGTTACAATTATAAGTAATTTTATAAAAATGACCATCAGTGTTATCTGGACAAAATATTAAAAAAAAAAAAAAAGTTTTAACAATTGGAATCAATAGAAAAAGAGTGTTGGAAATATTGGAGATAAATAAAAGCGGAAATTCATAAATGCAGAAAATGGAGATCAGTGTTCCATACCTGATTGAATTGGACGTTAATTAAATTGGACTCGTTAAGTAGAGGAACAAGTGTGACTGGAATAATGAGGGGTTTGTGTAATAATAAATATATAAATAAAGTATGTGTCTATGATGGGATTGATTAAGGGTAGATGGTTGAGGAGCAAACAATAAAAAGTAAATTTAGTTAATAATGAAAGTTTTATCCAGGTGAATGTTTCCCACGGAGAGAGTCCAAGAGTATCTTACGAAGAATCCATCTCCCCTCAATCCTCTCGAATCATAAATCCCACCAGTCTCGTCTGGTTGCGATAAAACCTCGGTCTCCTAAACCACCCGGATCGATTCGTCCGCGACGCCGTTTGATGTACCGCGCAAGAAAGCGCGCAGCGGTATTTCCACTGTCCCACCCTAAGTTGTGTCTGACTTAGGATGGCAAAAGACAGGGAAAATAAAACAACTAAACTTGTAGCTTCTATACGAATGATGAGAGATTAAAAAAGTGGACCAATTTTCAGTAATTTGTACGCGAAAGGCTTTGAGACTCATCGTGACAGCAGAAAAGACCATCAGCGCGCCATCTACGCAAAATAAATGCGCATAAGGAGACGACGCAAGTACGCATGCGTATAAGGGTGTGAGGGTCAGCGGAAAGGGAGCTGCGACTGGCGATTTTGTCGAGAGAGGGAAGTGGAGGTAGAGAGGATCCGGTCGATAGTCTTTTGTTCTGTCAAACGTCGGAACGTGGACCGCGCCCGGTTTCTCTTCCCTCTTTTCTCTTCTGTCCTCTTTGCCATCACAACTGCCCTCCCGGTTTCTTCTACTCGTGGAAACAGGCGATGAGGACGATACAGACGCCGTAAGTTTTTATTGGGGCGGCTGCGATCTCTCTCACTGTTCGTATGTATTTGTTCTTTATTCTCTATACCGTGTGTCTTTCTTTTCTACTGTCGCTTCCCGATATGACCATGTGCTACACGGTTTTGACTCTGACGACACTCTTCTTGTATTTACAGCAAGAAGAAGGGTTGCCAGCTGCAGTGCGTAGAAGACTCTTCTAAAAGACCGCTGAATCGTTGTCTTCTTTTCATTCCGTGTATATATACTTGGATTTTACCTTTCTTCATGACAGTTTCTACTGAGAATGTATTCAATCTCATTCAGCTAAAAACTCATTTGTTACCACTAATTAATGGCCATTTTCTTTCACTGATTTTGATTAATCTTATCAACGCTAACTACTTATTTATCTCATCAAATCAAACTATTTAAATTTACTTTCACCAATTATTATTATCTCCAAAATTGAATCAATGAAAATCAGTGCGAAACAGTGTATATTCACTGATTTACAGTTATAAAGACAGCGTGACTTAAATCAACAGTACATTTGTAACTGTAAATTACTAAATAATAACTATTTTTCAGTAAAATTTATTTAAAATAAATCAGTGAAATATGTACTAATTTTTTGAATCAGTGAAATAGTCACTGATCTATTTATTACTTTTTTTAGTTTTATTTCTATTCACTGATTAATAAATAAAAATAAATAAAAATTATTTTTTTCTATATAACACATATGTTTATAATTCAGTGATAAATTATCCATCTTCAGTATCAATGCATTATTCTATTTATCATTGAAAGCGTATGTACACAGTATTATTGATCTAATTAAATCCAAGATATTCAGTACTTTCTAAAAATTAATTAATAAAAATTACTACGAAACAGTGAATGTTCACTAATTATTGACTTATACTTTTAAATGATTTTCACTGATTTCCTGGTAACTAAAAATTTCACTGATCCATTTAATTTAATTTCACTGATGATTAATTATGTGATTACTTCATCAAGATAAGTAAATTTTCCAGTGATAATCAGTGAATATTCAGTAAAGTTACACTGATTTATTTTAAAGAGTATAATTGATGTTGTACATCTAACGGCATATAAAGGCCTTGGTAGGATGCAAAGTGAAAGAGAGAAACAGTAAAGCTCGATTCCGTGTGTTTAAGTGAGTTGACGATAACGATAATGACTACTGCAGTATATCCTCATGAGTTTAGATAAAAGATTTCTAAAAGAGTAGAGAAATGGTAGATTGTTGGTAAAAGACTATTCTAAAGCAGATGCTATTGCATATGGAGAACAGGAAAGGAAAGAAAGATGGCTTCTTTTTCCCCCTCATGCATTGTCTACCGCGCTTGCCATTGTAAATAATGTCTCCAGCGTCCGAAGAGCAAACACAGAGGTTGGAGTTAACTGGAAACCTCTGTGGTTGGACTCGACGTTGGCTTGGAACCTGTCGCGCATAAACTGATGCGGTCTCGATGTCCCTTTCATTCCTCGTTCTCATTGGTCGATCAGGTTTAAGTCTTTACCCAATTCCCGATAACAGATCCTTTTTTGCTACTGTAAATTTACTGTGGCTATTTAAGATCGATATTTTTGTCATGTAGAATTATATATTGAAATTATACATCCTAAACGAGTATTCATTTTTAATCGAAACATCTTTTTTTCAGTTATTTATTTATTATTTATTTCAGATTTTTGTAAATTGATCCATTTTTTTTTTTATCATCACTTTGTTTTTAGTGGATGATTAATAAGACTGCTTTTAGACATTTATTGAGACACAGATGACTTATGGGAAGTTTTATCGAACTGACATTTGTACAAATTACAATAACACATGTAAATTCTAGAGTTTATAATATTTGTTTTTAACAAATACATGAATATTTTTGGATAATTGAATGATGCTATACAATTTGTAGAATAATTAAATAAAAAAATAATTGAGAAAAGAAGTGATAACTTTAATCAGTAGAGCATCAAAAATGATATATAATCAGACAAAATTTTTTTTCAATTCATTTTTGAACATGAGTCAAAGAAATCATCTGTTATTTATTATGTTAATATTTTAATAAATGTTAATAGACTTCACATAAAAAATGGACATTTATCAATAATGAACCAACATGATATATGCAAGCTTCATCAATGTTATTCTACATCACCTTTTTGTTGTTCTTCCACTGATAATCATTTACTCTAACCGATCATGAACAAGATAAAAAAAAGATGCCTCATGCATCGAACAATTTTTCAATTAAATATCATTAGTTTAATATTCACCGAATGGTGACTATTGGACTTCAACTCATACAACTGAAGAGGGTTTTTTTAAAATCTCGAGCGCATTTGAAATTCGATGTATTTTGGTCGAACTACCCTGTAGGTGTAGACTGTTATCTCGGTGGACTCGTGAGACAGGAAGAGTATAGAAAGAGTAGAGGAAAAAAAGAGACCCCGGAGCACAAGAGGAAGGCCGATCTGGACCCTTGACTGCAGTAAGAGTTCACGTTCCTGGTCTTTTTTCCTCTTGGATTATCCAACCGGCGCATCGCTTATTCGTGTATCAAACGTTTTTTACGCTTTTTCATTCTCGGGACGCAAAGGCAGATTCTTTGTTTGCCATGGTCGCTCCAGGAAGAGGCAATGTGGGTAAGAGAGGTTGGTAGAGATAAAAAAAGTGAGAGAGAGGATGACAAAGTGAGAAAGAAGAGCAAGGTGGAATAGGGAGGGAAGATAGTGGCCATTGTAGCACGATCTGGACAAAGGTCGCCATAGCGACGGAATTCAAAGGGACACGAAAATGGCGATTTATGCTAATTGAAGCGCTTCTGTTCCGTTCTCCCATTTCGTTATTATTATTTTTATAAATTTATTTTTTTCTCGTAATCATTTTATTCTACTCATACATACCACACACACACACACTTGCTATCAATTCATGAAAGTAACTGATAATTAAAATATACTATCAACATTTTTATGTTAATTTAGGTAATGTTCATGTCATTCAATTCCACTTTTTTTTTTTTTATTTGAAATGGAATAAATAATAAGCTCACATACGTCAAGTTGAATATTTATCGTAATGCAATGAAAAGAATCGGTAGGATTCCATGAGGACAGCGCAGGTGCTGGACGAGAAAGCCATTACGAGAAACTGTGCATAAATATCAGTGAACGCTTTCTGAGACGATTCCTTTTCCTTTGCTGATCCTAAGTAGAACCTGAGTACGCATTATTCACCCTTCAATATATATATATATATATATATATCGACTCAACATTCCACTATACATCTGTCTAGACTCAAAGTATTTTTAATAAAGATCTACCATATTTTACAATCAATCCCATTTATCACTATCTACATGTTGGAAAAAAAAAGAGACATCAAAATTATTTGGAATATTTTTTTTTCAACTAATATAATGAAAATTTTAAATAGTCATAATGAATTATTTTTATATATTCACTTTTGATGATTACAATCTCTACCATTTTTAGTTAAATTCAGTGATTTCCCAATTTCAGCCTTAATTTCACTGGACTATATTGGTCTGCTCTAACATTTCATTGAATTGATCTTTTTCTATCAAGATCCATGGTGTCTCAGAAGGTAATAATTAATGTCACTTGTATTAAAACTTGTCATAATCTTGAATTAAATATTAATTCAATGAAATATTTTATAACAAATATTTCAAATTTTTCTTATTAATTATTTTTTTATGTCATAAATTTATTTCTCAGTATATTATTTTCCTTAGTTTAAATATTAAAGAAAAAAAGCTTCAACAATAATCATAATATCAGTGTTTCAGTATAAAACAAAAGTAATTCATTCTAAATGAAAAGCAGTTTTCTCTAAGGGCATAAGGCGTAGGTTTGTTTTAACAAGGCATTTAAAGAGTACTCGGTAAACATACAGAAAGAAATATTGGTTGTTTATGGTACAGTGATTTATCTTCTCTCAGTTCTCTAAATGGGACGTCGTGAGATGAGTGGAATAAGTTCAGGTAAGGTGCTTTGTCTGTGTGCCTTGTACCTTATGCGTTTCTGCTTGATCAACATTTAATTCTGAATTCGAATGATTTGAGAAGAAAAAAAATGCCAATAACCAATTGGAGTATTTATTGATGCTATGATGATCAACACAGAGAATACGTGATGTTGATGGAGATGATTTAGCTCCTAAAAGCTGCCACTCTAGAAAAGGTAATGAAGGAAGGAAAGAAGGTCAAGTGATTTTAAAATGTATTGGATCCAAAGTTGAAACTGTTTATAGTGTAAATGTTAGGTTGGTATGAAAACCTTTATGAATGTTAAAGTCTTTGGAGGAGAAAAGAGCTGATTTTATGATGTAGCATTTGATGCATAAAAAGATAAAGTAGATTCTAGTGATTCAATGGTAAAGAGACAATCAGAGAGAGGCAATAGATCAGTGACGGAGATCCGATAAGATATAAATACATCAGATGCAGCGTGCACGCGGCATCATTACACGTCTTGTTTAAGTCCGAAGGATGCTCATGCAAAATTATCTGACTTTCAATGTACATTTCAATAAAGGATTCTCTTGTAACCAATAGGATAATCCAGATTCCAAGCAAAGGGACAATGTTGCATAACTCAGTAAAGGAAGTGGTCTTCGTATTTGGATAATTTTAATTGGCTTCGTTATGCGGTGAAATGAAACCATTGGCCTGTTTCAATTCCCGGGCTACGAGTGTGAGCCTTCAATGATTTGTGGGGACGTGCGCTATTTTTAAGTGGCTCTGCCGGCATTCCAAGTTTACCAGGGATCCAAGGTGCCAGAAGCGTGATCTATTCGGTATATGGAAAGAATAGAAGAGAGCTGAAAGGGAAGGAAGTAGGTAGATATTTCTCATAGCTACCGTTAAATTCAGCTACTGGGATCAGTGCTATTTTATATGATGATGATTCCACTGAATGAGTCCTTTTTCCTAGGAGGTCTCAGCTTCGACACTTTAATGATTAAACAATGGAACGCAGTTTTAAAGAATGTATGGTATTAGTAACTCGTTAAGAAGATGTTTTAGAAATGAGGCAAACTCTTTTCCCTATTTTGTCTGTTCAATTCTTGGCGCAGTGGATTCTTAATCTTCATTAGTTAGCTTTGGGATTTGCATACCAGGGAGCCAAGCCCATAGTTATCTGATCGTAGCGACCACATCAGGTGAAAAAATACTCTGTTGTTTTCAGAGTATAATTTCATCTCCATACACTTTATTGGTGAATCATCAGGTAGCAGCTATTGATGTCGCAAAATTGACTAGATAAACTACTTGACCACAAGTCAAGCCAAGATATTTCAATTTTGGATTTCCACGAAATCGGATTCAGTAGCTAACCGTGAGAAATTCATGAGACACGGACACTTTTGGTTATGAATAAAGATTGGAAGAGACTGATATCTAGGGCCCACCCAATGGTTTCGTGACCGCGAAGGGAGGATACAGTATGGAAGATGACTTTGGGAAGTATAGCACACTTGGAACGGGCCAGGAAAGGTCAGGCTTAGCCAGAGAGTGTGCAAGCAAACTTACCTTATCGCAGCTCTCGTCCGGGTGGCCTACTCGGCCTTAATTGCGGCTCCATATCACGATTCAATATGGCCGCCCACTGAGTATTCAACCAAGAAGGTTAGTGCTCCATCCTATAAGGAATCAACGTGGGACATCAATCCTCTAGTAAAATTACACCCACATCTACATATCAATTGCACTTAGCCATCACCACACATATTAGTTACTCAAAACTTGGCTTACTTAGACTATAAGGAATTGGATATCAAGAAGAAGCATCCACGACGCACCTTGGAAGACTGGACGACAGAATGGAACTAGCATTGGTTTTCTGACTCTGCTTGCCCAGTTATGGCTACGCTGCCGCTTAACGAGTCTAATTAGCAACGAAAACGAAAACGAGTTTAACCTTTTTTCACGGGGCCGCCTCTGCGATCGAGAAGGAACGATCAAAGAAGTAGTAGTAGAAAGAGACCATCAAACTCTTTGATCCTGCTTTAGAAGTAGATTCCGTTTGTCTCTTGAAATCGGGTCAGCAGGACAGTCTCTGATGTGCAGCGGCTCTTAATTGGAATACTTTCGTTCCAAAAGTTGGGATGGCTTGTGTGCGAACCCAGAAGTCACTAGAAAGAGGAAGAGAGTTCAGGATGGAGAGGTAGTATAACCAGAGAAGGACGTTCAGAGTCAAGGAATGAGAAGAAAATGAGAGTATTCGTTCGTTCATTAATTAGTAGAGGCTACCGACCTTAAGAGAACCTCGTTAACCGGTATCCTCTTTACTCCTCTGACTCCTCCTTGTCTTCCTCTTTAGTGTTAATCTCTACCAAACCCACTTTGACTTCTGGCATACTTTTACACTCAAACTTTCCCTTTCTACTCTTTCTTTTACATTTATTTTTAACACACTTGGATTTACTATCAAATTAATCTATATTCAGATCATTGAGGTTCCTAAAAAAAAAATACTATTCATGAACCTACGATGCAAATATGAGGTGTGTGTATGGATACCAGGTGATCATCATCACTCATTTATCATACACTTCAAGCATTGGAAAAATGAAACTTGACTATTTTCCTCCTTACATCCGTTTCATAAATAAAATATAATTACATTAAATAGTTTCAAGAAATTGATTACTCATCTACGAATATTTTATTGATTCAAGATACAATTATCTCGGTAATCTTTCTCGTATACTCGTGTAATTTATTCATGCTTCTTATTACATATAAGTTAAACTACATAAATTAATCACTTCAGTACATATTAATGATTGGATAAGTATACAACTGATGTAAAATATTAACTCAACCACTTAAAAGTTTATTTCTTTTCTGCTCTTACATAAACTTCATTTTCACTACATTGATAAACATGAATTTAAATATTTCATTTGTCAATAAAATTTTCAATAATTTATTGTTAAATAAAAACATTTTCTATAGATGTATGATTGAATTACAATTTTTGCGAAATAATTCGATGCACTGAATAAAAAGTTTAGACTGCAGTCTTCTATTTCACGTAAGCTTATGATATAAGAAGGAATGAAAGTATTCCTGTCGATAGAGAATGAATTTGTATGGATAAAATTACCGAGGAATTATATTTTTGTGGAGATCAAACTTGACTTCAACTAAAGTAATTATATACTTTATTTATTGTATTAAATATTTTTTTAAGTAAATCATTTAATTAAAATAGAACTTACTGAGTTTATGTAATTTTTTTTCTCTTAGCATTAAAACAGGGTATTAAAAAATATTATCTTATCAAGACCATTGCATCAACTGTTATGCATGATTAGTGAAGAGGATCGAGGAATATGTTATGCAAAATTTTTTACCAAGAACAATAATCATCAATAATGATATTAAAACTTGTTTACGATATTGGCAAAGTACTCATGCCATTTGTGATGAGTTCAAAAACGATGATGGGTTGATGGACCTGCGGGCGTGTCCGAGTAGCTGATACCGTGCGCGTGATCGTAAGACCTCCCGGGGACGACCACCCTCGAGGGGGCACAGGTCGACTTGTTAGGCAGCCCGAGAAAGTAACGGAGACTGCACTCGCCACCAGGGACCCAGGGACAATGTTTCGCGATCATTGTCCCAACCTCTATAATCTTCTTGATATGTTTCTCATTTTTGCTTCACGACAAATATATTATGTAATACTTCACTTTGTGATGAATAGGTGGGTTATAATCGCACGTTAATTACCTCAGGTAATTGATGCCTCATTAATCCAAAAGGTCGATGATTGATAAGAATATAATTACAGAGAATTAAAATAAAATTGTATTTTAATTATGCTCAACATTAAAGTCTTCATTAAAGCATAAATGATTTTAATCCTTAAATTTTCTTTTCACAGATCTTCTCAGAATGATTGATAATTATAACCTGTATTGTAAAGATATTCAATGTAATAACATTTTATTACTTTTGTTTCTAGATCATTATGACATTGTAAGAATAAAATGTCACAACCACATTCTCTTAGGAATCAGTGAAAATCACTGAGAAGCAACAAATTGTGTTTAATAATTTTTTAATCCAGTGGCTTTTAATGATAGTATGGCAGTTGATAATTTTTTAGAAAAATCAAGATAATTATTTATCAGGTCAAAAAATTTTTACGATTCTGTTTCTGTATCTCTTGCAATCTTACCTCTCCAGTCTATCAACGTCTACCTGAGCATCTTTGTGACTCACAGATTTAAAATTATCCTCATAATTTTCAGATTGAATACTCTAATTATAGAACTGATGATTTGGTGTTGTAAATTAATCAAAAAAAAGGCTGTGAATTTCAAATTTTCTGGTTTTAGGACTGTTTTAAATTGTTTACTCATAAATTGTAGAAAAAAAAGATACTTTGGCATTCAATTAACACTAAATATTCATCAGAGACAATTTAGCTTTTGTTTTTTTGAATTCCAATGCAATGATTAATCTTCCAAGGATTGATTTAAGGATATTTTTTGCATTAATAGTTGGTGTTTATTTTTTTCTATCCTTCTATATTGCATTAATTTCCATAAACTGCTAGGTATTTTATCTTTTCTTTTTCTCGGTTGAAATTTTTCAATAAAAATGCATTCTCATGTCTTGACAACTGGTAAGTGATCTCTGCTTTAAGTTAAACCACTAAAAACTCCTGGAATGAAACAAGAGTGATTCATTTCAGGTCCAGCATTGAATCAAACCTGAAAATGTTGCTCTAAAGTTGGACCAGCGATATGCTAATCTTTTTATCCAGAGGATTCCTGGACTAGTGTTATCATTAATTCAATTCCCACAACTGGACCACCACTGTACATGGTAACCAATGTTGGTCTAGTCTTGGGAAACGACTGCATGATAACATCAGTTCAGGATTCCCCTGTATGGGTTGCTCCTACTATGGACCTTTATTCCACATGGAGGTTAGAACCTTGGAGTTGTGCTAGGTAAGAAGACTTTCAATAAATTCTTTGTTATGTTTTTATATATTTCTTTATGCTCCATTTATTTAATAATTAAAGTAACAGCTAGATGATCACATTAAATAATAATTAACATATCAAAACTTCACTGATGATTTCTAGATCAAAATTCATTTCCACAAGCTCTGTTCACAACCTATCTCCAGCAATATCAGTGTTATCATTATAAATAGCAATCAAGTTGGACCAGTATTGGGACATGACTGGATGATCATACTTACTTAAAATTTAATCAATAAATAAATTAAAATTCTTTTTAATTATTGACCACAAATTGTTGTTATGAATATTATTATTTGATTGGAATAATTAAAAAACGTTTTTAGTATCTAAAAAACAAAGATTAATATTAAAATTAATTTTCAAATGTAATAATAAGAATGAATTATACGATTTTTCAGCGGTTATGAATCGCGAAACGCCTCCACTACATTGAAATCGTGGGAGGATTCTTGCGTGGGAACTCATAGTGGCGAGTCTTTAACTCATGTTATTCAACGGTTATTTCGACTTAACCCTTGCGCACATACATGTATGAACTGCTCTTGCACTTGTGTACCTATACACCCTACAGTGCATGAGTCAGAAAGCCAGGTTCTTTATAACTAAAGTTCTACTTGATAAAAATTTCTTTGTATTTGTCAGCATAAAATTACATTGAGAGATCATCATTGCTTCAACGCATTCATTCATATTTATTTCAATCAATCGACACTATACTGTATCCAATATAATAGCACAAAGGTCTTATAGTCTAATTTATTATCCATATTTTATAATATATACAGCACGAAATGTTTATTTATTATTAATGTGAATTGGCCTATAACTAGTATGAATTTATGAACATTATCATTCAATGAAGATACTTGTGATGATGTATAAGCTTTATTGATAATTCGCACACTATTATTATTATTTTTAACAATGACAATATATTGATATAACTATTTTTTAAAAATAAATCATTAAAAATAACTGAAGATTGGTTAAGATTTACTGATTATCAGTGACAATGTGATCATTATTAATTTGCCTAGATCGAAACTTAGCACAGATTCTTTTCATGCATTTTTCAGTGTGTGAAAAAGCTTTAAAATATCCCAGATATTAATATTAATATCCGTAGTTATAAAGTGTGAATGAAGATCTTTAGGTTCAACTATACTTAAAAGCTCAAAAAATATTTTTTAAGATACCTCATGAGCTTTTAATTATGTCAGGAGATTTTAAATATTCTTTTAAAAGTTCATTGAGCTTTCGAGTACATTAGAGGGCTCTAAAATATTTTTAAGAAGATTCAATGAGCTTTTGAGGAATGCTGATGGGCCTTAGGAATATTTTAAAAAGACCCAACGAGCTTTTAAGGGCCTTACATTTATTTTCTCTATTCTACATTAATCTATCCATTATTTTCGGTGTATTCCATTCAAAAAAAGACCATAGAAAAAAATATTTCAACCAATTTTTAATACTTAATTTATACTTTTTCACCATTTTCCATGCTCGACATACATTTATTTTGAATTTTTTTATAAAAATTCTATGAAATAACGATTTATATTTTCGTAATTAACTGTATTATAGTCTCTTAAACTACCCCTAAAAATGGTATAGAGTCAAAGTAGAACATTAAGAGGAACGTATGTCATGTTATATTAATATGATGTGGATGTGTAAGTTAACCTTGGTAAGTGTTAGCGACACACGAGGGGGCGTACACCCCGAGGCTTTTCACTGTCGGGGGTGTTCATTATATTCTAGCGATTCATTCCTTACTCCTCTCTTCTGTCTCATTCTCATTATTTTTACTAGTCCTTTCTACATATTCTTTTCAATGAGCCACGTGCCTCAACGCACCCTCTTGAGCTGATATCGTATTTGTACAACACGCACTATATACCTCATCCATTACTAAAATCTGTTGTTTGTATATTTTACACACTAGTATTTCGCTCTTTCGTTCCATCGACCAACTTTTTTATTCCAACTCTTGGCTCACACACTTATCCATTCAAAATTTTAGTCCATTATAATCGTGAAACAATACATTCGTTTCATTGGAGTATAGAAATCACCTTCTTTCATTACGCATCATCAGATAACGTGAGAAAAAATTGATTTTTCTTCATTTGTTTTTTATCTTACTAATATTTCTAACATTTATTATCAATCTCAATTTTTAAAGATTTTTTTTCTCATAATTATTAAGTGGCATAATATTATAAAATGCTTACAAAAAAATTTGAAAGCTTACACTGTAAATTTTAGTGTTTTATTTTAATTAACATTTAAAAATGTTTTAATATGACGTCACCCATTTGATTAACATTGCCTCGATTTTAAAACACTTAAACAACCCATGCAACAATATTACTATTATTTTACAATAAAAATCAATGCTATTAATAATTAATAAAATTAAGAATTAACATATTTTTCAGTTGACTTCATAAATTGATTATTACTAAAAAAAAATATTTATATCAAATTTATTACTGTCTTATAAAATAAAATTTTATCTTTATTTTAATTTTATTTTTTTTTAATAAAATATTTTATTGGATTAACCAGATCCTACTGTAATGGGTAAAAAATGTGTTAATATATGATTATTTTTCTATAGTTTTAAAAATTTTTTTATCATCTGGATGGTGTAATTTAATATAAGACAATTTTTTTTCTTTTAATGATGATCCAGTTTTCCAGTACAACCTGAACTCATGATTCCATCATGTTCTAGGTTCTTCATGTATTGAACTCGCATTTCAGCTACCAAGGTACCTATTCTAGTCTCCAGACCAACTATTTTTTAAAAGCACTTTCATCTGAATCCTATATGACATTTTTTATCCATTTTATTTAGTAGGATTGACTAGTAGTAAAAAAAAAGAATCCCAGTATCAATGGGTGATCATTACTACCATGACATGTCAACCAAAGCCACCACGCGCCTATTCCCACTCATGGGGTTGGTTTTCGAGAGAATGGCATTGAGGTGAGGGAGACACCACAGTTAAGAATAGCTTGGACGACTCAGACACTATTATAGGCGTACAGTTAGTTTGGCCACGTGCCCTTACAAGTGGTAAATTGCCATCATTTGCTTTTATAAAAGGATAGAAAAACTTTGAGTACTTTATTCTACGATGCACTTATCATTGCTATTGGAATCATAAACGTGACAAAATTCCACCTACTCAGCTAGAATCTCAATATCTTTTTGATACTCCAATTAATTGGGACAATATGCTATAATTGATCGACATCTAGACTAGTCAGTGCTATATCTTCAAACGTCAATGTAAAGACTTATTTGATAAACATTTTTTTAAACGCTCATTAAATAAGGATTAAATGCTAACAGAATATAGGATTCAATAGAAGCAAAGGACACAATTTCAAGCCACTAAGCTAGAGAAGCAGCATGAAGGGAGAATTCTGGAAAAATTTTATTGATTGCAGAGTAACTCATGTGAAAAAGAGTCTTGAGAGGGAGTCTAAGGAATATTTTTTGACAAAATAAAATCTATTTTTTCAATTAATTATTTAAAGTAATCATCAGAACTGAATTTATAAAAATGATCAATTTCTTTTAATAATTGTTATATAAGGTATATTTAATAATCAATAAACAATTATAAATTCTATATTGCCCTGACCTTCTCTGTAGCTTCAATACCTCCAACACCTAAAACTAATAATCAATCAAACCAACTATACTATCTTGTACTATTTTTAATTATCAAGATGATTATTTAATTATGAATTATTTAAGTATTGTAATACTAAGTATATTTAAATATAAAATGAATACAAATATACTTTTGACTTATTATTATCTTTATAAGCACTAAAATCAAGCCATTAAATACAAGCACACAGTGTTATTGTTGAATACCTGAAGCTTATGTTGCATCAAACTGGTAAATATTTACAATAAAAGTTAAACAAACAAGTAAGAGGAATATTAACAGGTGAAATGATGAAATGTCAATAGACGATTATAAGTTAGAAGCGTAGGAATCTTGATGATACATTAACACAAAACACATAGTCACAGTGTCAACAGTAAATACAAGAGGGGTGATACAAAATGACAAGCACAAGTGGAAGCTTCTCATGTCAATCGTCGTACGACACAAAGTGAACGGCATTCACTTTTCAAAAGCTTCTCTTTCATATGTTATCAGTAATTACAATTTTTCTTGTGTCACGATAAATATTTATCCAGACATTAAAGAATTTTATGAGCACTAAAAGGTGTAATAAATTGGTTATACATGAAAAAAAAGTAATCTGAGCGTTGAAAGAAAATTAATGGATTCCAGTTAGCAAAGAAAATGCCGAAAGGGGTGGAGAGATGCGTTATCGTTAGATGTCATAGTATGAAATACGAGGGAGCATCTTGTTGGCGTCCATTCCGCAAGGAACATTGCAGAACCAGAGGACTTGAAGTATGATGCACGAATGAGCCGGGGACACCCATGGAATGTCGACCGTAACGTCGGTAGCCGGCATTCTTTGTTGAAATAAATCGGCGCATTTAAAGAATTTACGAAGTAGTTGTGGCCAGCTACGGTTTTGCAGACGGAATGAGTTACGCTCGTCACTCACTAATCTCCCGCTTACCACCAATTGATATTCTTGTTTTCCCGTACTGAAAAAGACTTAAAGAAGTGTTATTGCATTTCACTGAATCGCATACCAAAATTTAATATTGTGTCATAAATTGACGGAATTACGGTAAGAAAGTATGCTGGTGCAGAAAGAAGAATTATTGGCAGTGGTTATTGGACTAAAAATAATCCTACTCGGGAGATGAATTTGTTTTTATTCTATTTTTGATGAATTGAGAAGCAAAAAGTGAATGAAAATGTTACTTCAATTTATGGGGAATTATTTTCAAGGAGTTTTCAAGTCTTATAATGATGGTTTGATTTTGATAAAATTGAAAATAAATGCCAATTTTAATTTAAAATTTCATGAAATATTTTTTTCGATTTGACACTTTTTTTACATTCAGTTCTGATGGTTATTTAAAATAATTTATTGACAAAAAAATTTTTATAGTGCTTGATTATTTTAAATATAATCATCTGAGTATTGAAATTCCCAAAAATTTTTTTTTTTTAACAATGAAATATAATGAAAATATTAAAATTAAGTGAATAATATTGTACATCGTAATAATAATTATATAAAAAAAAATCTAAATAAATTATAATAAATGTTAAAAACATTCAAAAAAATGCTCCAATTGTTTTTTATTTTAAATCAATTATTTAATTAAAATTTATAAAAGAAATCACCATATTATTTGTTGTATTTAAATCTCCCAATATAACCGTGTTTTTATGACCCCAACACATAATAGCAACAACTAAGTAACTGTTATTTAATGATTAATAAAAATAACTTACCGGAGGTAATTTGTTAGGCGATAATTACTACTATACTTTGGGTTTCGGCTTAATCCATGCCTCGATCGCCGGCACCTTTCGTATAAAATTTTTAGCTGATCTAGATGCAGACTTGAGACACAGAGGACCAATTTAGACATACCATCGAAATCGATTCAACTTAAAACCCAAGTCCCCGCACCTGCGCCCATCCCAACAAATTGGTGAAATAAATCCAACGATGTCGTAGAGATTCTCTTTCACCTTTCTGTTGATATCTGAAGGTTTTTTCATTTATTTATTTTCTTACTTCGACTTTTTCTTCTCTCCAATTCGATACCATCTATCAATATATTTACACCCCTTTTTCACTCCAAGTAGTCGTGACCAGTTAAGACAAATAAAGATGAGAAATACTTGCTTAATTTCTATTGGACCGAAAAAACATTTAAAACAATTGAGAAATGTCATGGTGATGTTTCTTTATATTCAATATTGAATCAAGAGTTACAATGTCTGTATTATAAGTTTATTTATCTAGAAAATAAGTAATAGTTAGTGATAAATCATGCATTGTGGTAGAAAAAAAGGCAAAAGTGGTGTTTATCAAATAGCAATAACTATAATTGAAGCAAAATATCTCGCTCAAAATGCCAATCCAATGGTTGTGGTTAAAGTTGGGAATCAGAAAAGAAAAACTGTCATACGAAACAGAACTGATTCACCATACTTTAATGAAGTATAAAAACTTCAAACATCAATAATTAATAGATTAATTAATATTGATTTCTTTTTTTTTTTTCTTAGTACTTTGTATTCAGTTTCACTGGTGATATACAAGTTTTTCTCAGTACAAGAATTTCTATCTCAGTTTACTTGAAACGTTACTTGAGGCTTCAATTTCATGGTGGAATTTCATTTGATGTTGCAACAGTTTGGGATCAACCAAGTGAGTTTTTTTTTTTAAATTTTAACACCTATAATTTATCTCAAAGATACCTGTAATATCTTTTATCGATAAAGTAGTACACATACTAATCATATAATGTTTTATATCATTATGTGCAGTTGGTATATTTTAAATCTGTTTTATCAGTAGTTAATAATTTACCATTAGTCGATAAATTAAATTCTTTTCCTTACTACAACAGATCGTGAATATTATCATAAATGGGCAATGCTGACAAATCCAAAAGATCCAACGGGAACTCCAAAAGGGTATGTCAAATGTAACATAGCGATTAATGTAAAGGGTGAAAAGATGCCGATTCATGCAGAAAGTGAAGGAGAAGAAGATATTGAAGGGTAAGTAAAAATTTAATTAATCATCAATGAAAAAAAATGCTAAACATTTAAAACATTTATTTATCTGAATGTTTGTGATATCGCTGCCCTCAAACTGATTGACCGATGCTATTTTTTCCCAATCTGGAAACTGATTAGATTAATCAGGATTATTTTGGACTCGGTTTGATAAATATCTGTCCGGTCATTTAAAGACCATCAGCTGTTTTATTCAGTTTTAGTGAGAATCTCAACCATGCAATAAATGTTTATTTGTATATTGGAGTTTTTTTATTTAATTTTGAATTCAACAATTCGTTGCTTTTTTTGATTCAATTGATATTATTCATTTATAAAAATATTAATTTTACAGAAACTTGTTGATGCCAATTGCAAATTTTTTTCCAATGGGTCGACAAAAAGCTCGATATATATTTTCTGTTTATCGAGCTGATGGATTGTCGAGTAATAATTTTAATTGTAGCTATGGGGAATTTGATAAAACAGTGAATCCATTTATTCAAATATCTTTTGCCGGATTGAAGGTATGAACAGTAGTCATTCTTCATAATTATATGGCTCATCTCACTCCATCACATTTATTACTTTACGTTTCAGTACATTTTGTAGTTCTACCAATACTATAAATAACCATCAACATATATTTCTATAGATGATCGATATGTCAGCGAGTTAAGGAGAAACATATTATTTCTCGTTTCCAACTATTCAAACGTGATAGAATGACATACATATATTTACACATATATAATATTTAGCATATCGATTATACTTAGATAGTTAGTCCAATATTTTTTTTGTTCTTTGTAAAAAATTGTTTTAACATGTTAACTAATCAGTTGGGGTAGATGATGTGATAGATATGATAAATTTATAAAATCATGTGCCCATAATATTTAGAGCACATTTTTCAGTACACTGAAATTGACATGGTATCATTTTTATAAATTTATTTGTTGACGGTTACTCAGAATAATTCATTGAAAAAGAACATATTTTTTGTTCGATTATTTTCAATAAAATATCTGAGTATTTATAATCCGTACTCCAAATTATAAAAATCAATGAAATAATTTTTTTTCTACTAAACAGTTATTGTAGAAGCTTTTGAAAGTACGCATTATAAAGTGGAGCTTTTTAAAATATTTTATACTATTTTATTTTAAAGTAGTCAAGTCATAAAATTGAGTAAACAATTTAATCTTTAAGTAAAGATTACTTAGTAAAATAAAATTGTATAAAAAAGAAGAATAAAAGCTTCAACTGCACCTTTATAAACTCCATCAAGAAAATTTGTCGACATTTTTTTTTTCTACAAAAAGCACAGCACAAAAAATCTAAAAAAGGAGATTAAATAATGTCTTTTTCTGATGTTGCTGTTCACTACCTTCATTCTTACATTTAATTCGCTTTTCATACTTATTACCATAAACACGTAATATTTTTACTCTTCACAATTTTACCACTATTCATCTCTTGCAAAGCTAGAAAAAATAAACATCCAACTTTTAACATTAAAATGTTTACAACTGAAATTTGTTTTATTAGATAATAACAAATTTTTATGAGAGTCCAAGAATAATATAATAAAATGCTAGAATTAGATCTTTTTTTTCTACTGGAAAATCTTGTGTACCATAAACAGGACCATTCACGTAGAATATGAAATTACAAAGTAAGAAACAAAAACACACTCTTTTAATAAACAAAATTTTAGGGAGAAACAAGATGGCATACTAGAACACACACGGCTTGTTTTTATGAAAAAATCATTTTTACGGAAATGTTTCCACCATTATCCTATCGAGTTAGAATCGCCATAAAACATAAAGTTGATAGCTGTAGATCCACTGTGCTTGCTACTAATATACTCAGCTTAGCAAAGCTGTCCAATTCTGGAGAATATGGTGAGTATTAATAACAGCTTTCTAAACCTACAATTATTTTATCAAGATAAAATATTATTTATAATCAACATTTAAATATGGATAAAAAGAATATAAACTTTCAACATAAGTTTGAGTATCAGTTGGTCTCCAACTTGGTAGCATAGTTTTAATCCTGTCTTCAAAAGTGTAACTAAGTTAATCCAGTTTGATTTTCCATCAAGTTGAAGTTAATGAACATGTCTAGGTGAATTTTTTGCTAACTACTTGGATATAGAGCCTTAAAAACGCTAGGATGAACCTTTTTCTTTGTAATGATGTTTTATTTTCTTATCTACCTGATAGGGTTCCTACCGACTTATGGTCCATCATTTATTCACTTTTACAATGGTGACAGCGTGGATTCAAGGAGTCATTGTGCTAGTAAGTGTCAGGTCATGCGACCTATTTATCAAGGCAGAGTGCTTCTTTCTCTGAAGACAGAAATTGATGATTCAGGATCACCTATCATTTCTGGAGTGGATACTGAGCCCATTGCTCCAATTATCGAGGTAAAACTCAATTACTTGGATATCACATTGTTCAAAAAGTTGAAATTATTTGTAGATTGATTGATGTTATTGCAATATGAAAGAGAAATTAATCTATACTTTAAGTTGATAAGAAAATAGTGAAATACCTACAATAACTTTTTATTCCACTCTTTTTTTAATAGTCTATAAACTTTAATCAACAGTCACCATATGCATCAATGATTTGTGTTCATCATAAACGTTCTCTATGATCACTAGGATTTATTGAGCCTGGGATATTTATTTAAAACTTGGAACATTTTTGTAGCGAAAGTTATGGAGCACAGAAGAATATTTACTTGTTGGAATCATCTATGATGCTTCGATGATTGATCGTTCAAGATTCATGAAAAAGTCTATAAGCTTTGAAATTAACATTGGCAATGCTGGTAGTCATATCTTTCCTCACAATGTAGAAACTTATGACCATGTATTACGTGAGTAACTTATTTTACAAATAATATTTTGACAGATGATCAAAAACCAAGCTAATATATAGCTATTATAATTGCCAATGAATATTAAAATTTTAACATATCGTTGTACAACTTGCACTTTAACGATCAAGCTTGCTCTAATAAATTTTTTTTAAATTATGCTTATGTTTTGTCTGACTTTCGGTTGGGTCCTTAAGTAAAAACTATGGATAAAGTGTAGTAAAACAAAATTTATCACAATTTTGTGGGATAGTTTTAATGATTGCTAGAGTCATTGACTGGTGGATCAGATAAGTCCCTCTGACGTCAGTAGTGACGTACCAAGATCAAGGTATTTTCATTTCTAGAAAGTTCTAAGCACTAATGACGTCATAAGTGTAAGTGACAAGTTTGGACAGGTTTTAACAAGTTCATTCCTGCATTCTTTTTTATGAATAGATCATTTGTAGCAACTTCTCTCAAAGACCATGTTAATCTTCACAGCATTCATAAAAAAATAATTTTAAAAAAATATTTTAATAAAAACTTATTTCGATTATGATGACACCCACTTCTGTATTGCATTATCCAGTTAAAATAAGACTGAAAAAAAATTCCAATACATCTGTTTAATTTTCTTTCTATTATTAGATACATCGTCATACATAGCTTTTTATTTTATATAAAAGTACAAAGGACTTAAATAATATTAGAATAAATATATTAGAATTTTCCTGACAACTGTAACAGTAGTTGATTCCATTTTCACTACTCGTGATACCGGATCATAAATGCACCGTATAATACGTATATAAAAATAGAAAGATTTTATTATATACGAAAAAAATTAAAAGAAAGACAACACTACAGAATTTTCATGTATTGGAGCACTAAATATAATTTTTAATATATGTGAATAAATATATGGCTTCTATGCATTTTTACATAACGACAAGCAAGTGTCTGCTGTCGTTCCCACCGTAATACTGTAAATATAGACGATCATTCAACGCTAATTTCTTATACCAGAAAAATGGTCTGTCATATTCTACCTTCGATGCATTAAGTGTGGTCTTTGGTAGAAGTATTTGAATATCATAGTCAAGTGTTGCAAGGAATTTATTCCCAACTATTGTTGATATTATATTCAAATCTGTTACTTTATATCTTCGGAACACGTCCAATTCATTTATTCTTTTCGACATCATCTTCAGGCTGATTGTTAATTCAATCTCGATGTATAATCTATATATCATACGAAAATAAGATACCGGGAAACAACGATGCGTACTGCACGACAATCGAATTATTTCTTATCATATATAGAGATACAGGTATCTCGTTCGTTGCATTACTTAACTGCTTTTCCTGAAAACTCTGTTGGAATATAGATACAAAATAAATTCATTACTATCATATCCTATGAAATTAGCGCACATCTCAATTCTTCAAGCTCGTTGTTATTTCATTCCTGTATTAATATATGGATCAAAATTGCTTTTCACCAAGATAAATAATTTGCGTATTGAATATAAACGCGAATTATTGACATTAGTTAGGCCTATTGGATCAGGAGAAAATAAAATGGACAGAAGTGGCATAGAACCTATATGTCAGAGTTAGGCCCCTTCCTCTTTTTTGGATCGATGAGAAAAAGATCAATACAGATTTTTAGATTTCATTTTGTGGTAATGTACTCTGCTGTATGGCCTTGAGCATAATGTAGTCAAAATATGCTTGTCAAACAGCGGAGTTCGATGATAAGTTTTGGCAAAAATTTTTCCGAAATTCTTAAACTCAATATGATGCGTAGATTTTCAACTAAAGCACAAATTGTTGCTTTGTTGATGGAAGATTGAAATTTTAGACGAAGCAATTTCTATATTAAAAAGATAAATACCGTTTTTCTTGTAAAATACAGAAGTATAGATAAATACTTCTTATAGGCTCATGCAATCCGGATACTTGAGTAAGAACGATCGCTGGCCGAACAGAGGCCGAACAACGGCTACTCAGTTTTTTACGGGTGTACACGGGCTGCACAGAATATAAAGGAATTGATAGACTGTAAACTTGGATCTACGAAATCAAATTTTAGATGAAAGATCTAAATCGTATGCTTGGTCTTATGGCTAGCTGTATTAGCACAAAAATGATATAATATGCAAAAATTTATTTAAATAAAGGACGTTTTGTCAATTTTGCAATAACGTAATTTTTCAAACATTGGAAAGTACCCTTCATACACTAGTCGACAATACAACAGCTTTCACAATTTTCAAAACATATTATTGTTAAAAAATTTTTTGATTAATCAATTAAGTTCTCAATCTTTAGAGTGAATCTTAATTCATACGATAATCATAATATAATCAGGACTTACATTCATTATCAAATGGTTCTCATTTATTACAGACACACATGTCTGTAATACACGTATCTTGCAATTTAAATATCAGATAAAGTTATCAACTCTCAGTAGTTTACTCCATAGCCCTGCGGCTCGTCCGTGGGGTCCTGGCTTTTGCAAATCTGAGTTCGATCCCAATCAAAGCCAATTTTTTTTTTTTTTTGCTTTTATCAATTCTACTAAATGTTAAATGATTCTTTTTTAAAATTTTTTACTCACTAGAACAAATTTTGATTAATAAATTATTGAATGATTTTTGTTGACTAACGATTGATGACAATATAATACGTGTACTTTGCGAGTTAAATGCGAAATAAAGTGAATTGCTCATACACATTGTCGCCATAGCTCTGCGGTTCCCTCTTCGGTGCGCCGTGGGGTTCTTGGCTTTTGCAAATCTGAGTTCGAATCTCAAAAAGGTTAATTTTTTTTTTTCTCTATTTGTTAAATTTATTGTTATTAATATTCTACTAAATGAAAATAATTTTGAAAATTCGTTACTATTTAATGACTTTCTTTAAAGCATTACATTTGTTAACAACAATTACTCACAGTAGAAGTTGTAACTTAAATAGAATGAAAATTTTATCAACATGAATTTATTTGTAAAGCTCACAATACTCATGAGCAATGTAAGCAAGCTCGATAGCAGACATGACCTAACAGAATGAATTCTAAATATGGCAAAGTAGAAAAGCTTACAGTGAAACCTGAAATTGAAGTGCATAGTTGGAGTAAATCCTAAAATCCGAGTTTAAATTTTGCAATACTAGTCTTTATTTTTATTTTACACAAAAAATTTAAGAACTGCAAGTATCCATACTAAGGAATTGTTTCGACAACACGTGAATTTAACCAATTTAAAATAGAAATGTATATGTATGATTCACAGACAACGTAATTGTTGAGAAACGTCCTGATTTTGAAAGCAGCTCTACGCCAAGATTAATGACTACGACAGATGGCAAGTTTAATTACCTTCCTATTGGATCCAATAAACCTTGCTTGTACGTTAAATCCTGGTGGCCTAACTTACAATGGAGAGTCTCTAACTCCAACATACTAATGTATATTCATAATTTTCTGGTAAGTAACTAGTTCATAATAAACTTCACTCAACATGGGTGTATAATTGTTAATAATCATATAAAGAATAAGAATAATTTAATAATAAATATCAAACAATTACTCACCTGAAACCTTTCTCTGATTCATTTGGCTAAAAACAGTTGGTCCCCTTCGCCATCTAGAGACGTTCTTTTTGGTACTCAGGTGCATCCAACCTTTTTTAGAGCGATTATGAAACCCAAGTAATTCTGGTTAACATTAAATGTTATAACCCCATTAAAAAACACCAACAACAGCTTAACAGTTGATGCTTTTTAATTAAAATGACTACGAATGTCTCTAAATGTGAAAAAAAGCTATAATGCTTGCATTTAAAAATCCACAAAAAAATTTACTTGCTTTTTTTGTAGTTATCTTAATGAGTAGGTGTAGATATTAATGATAGACTCAAGTATCACATAGCACATTGAACCACCTTGAATATTAATTAATTAAAACCATTTCAGGAAGATAAGCTGAGCAAATTGGAGATGCTTATTGCAGTAGGAAATCCCACAGTATACGAAACTTATAATGATATTATTGAATCGTTGAAAGGTTACTGCATGCAATACCTCCAGATATTGGATACGGAAACATTTTATGAGAGTGGTGGAACCACAAAATTAGACAGGCATCGGGTTAATCTTTGTCGTAATAGCATTCAGGATATTGTCAAAATGATTGATATTAATGGAAAACTACAAAATAACAATTACGTTAAAATTGCCATGTTGCATGCTTATAAATACTTAAGGAAAATTTATGAGATATCTGAAGATGTAATTATAACATTTTTTTTTACAATTTTATTGCTTGGAAAGTCAACATCAAAATTTAGATGACATTCATTGTTTGAACTATTATTGATCTCCAGCCACAGCACAGTTTTCCTGATATTTTCATTTGGATGGTGTCTGATAATAAACATGTAGCATTGGCACGTCTACCAGCATCAAAAATCATTTATTCAGAACAGTCAATGTCTTGTGGACCACAGTGTGGACAGAGAGTCAATTTATTTATGAATAATATTGATGAACACTCTGGAGTTGTGGATTATAGTGCTTGCAATATAGAAATATTTTTGTGGTTTGGAAACATTAAATTTTCATCAGCATGTTGGGATGTTATACCTGAAGGGTATGATGCTAACCAGTTCATAAACAGTGAAACGTTTCCAAGAACTTTGAACTACGTTGTGACTCGGGTAGAGTAAATTTCATATGTTTGATTTGAAGTAATAAAAGTTTATTATTAATTAAACAATTGTAAAAATGACTATTAATTCATTGTAATATTGAAATTTATTGTTCCCAAATAAATATTTTATGACCTATTCTAACAGAAATTCCAACTTCGTGCTCACATTTTCCAAGGTCGCTTTGATTCAGGACTAGATCCTTCAGGTTTGATGGATCCATTTATTCGAGTAATGTTCCATGGATATACTGCTACGACAAGAGTATGACTTTCTTCAAAAATTTTACTCCAGCAATTTTTAGTTGAAACAAAGTCTAATCAATGTTTTCTATTCAGTCAATTAAACAAAGTCTGGCTCCTGTTTGGGATGAAACTCTAGTATTTCCGTCAATCAAGTTATACGGAATGAAGGAAAGTATCAAATCAATGCCTCCAAGGGTCGTGATTGAAGCTTTCGATTGGGATTTATGCGTACGTGCTTTCAAGCTTTATATTCAATTCAAATAAACGATTGAAGATGTGTGAGTGATTTGTAATAAAATTATTTACAACTGTCAAACTATTTACAATGATAATTAGGGAGCCCAAGAGTTCTTTGGAAGATGCGTAGCTGTTCCAGTTGTCAATTTTCAGGATGAGCCATATTCTCCACCAGATTTCCCACCGACTTTGACTTGGTATAATCTTCTCACGGAATTAGACTTTCAAGGAAGCGTACTAGCAGCTTTCGAACTCATTCAAGTAAGCTTCAATTGGTAATTTATTTGAATTATGGATTTATTTAATTAATGAGCACAAAGTTTTATGAATATCATCTCAGCTTTCATCTTACCTCTTTTTTTCTCTGCATATATGCAAAAACTAAAAGATTAATTGTTCTAAGGTTGATATATATTGACAGTTTACAGCAAACAATAAATTCATTAAAAAATTTATAACCTCATGTTTATTTTTTTCATTATTTGTAAGTAAATCTTACTAATTTATTTCATATGATTTTTGTTTATTAGTTGCAAATTTGGTTTTCATAAACATATCTTGCAATTTAAATATCAGATAAAGTTATCAACTCTCAGTAGTTTACTCCATAGCCCTGCGGCTCGTCCGTGGGGATATGGTTTTGCAGATCAGGGTTCGATCCCAATCGAAGCCAATTTTTTTTTTTTTGCCTTTATCAATTCTACTAAATGTTAAATAATTCTTTTTTAAAATTTTTTACTCACTAGAACAAATTTTGATTAATAAATTATTGAATGATTTTTGTTGACTAACGATTGATGACGATGTAATACGTGTACTTTGCGAGTTAAATGCAAAATGAAGTGAATTGCTCATACACATTGTCGCCATAGCTCTGCGGTTCCCTCTTCGGTGCGCCGTGGGGTTCTTGGCTTTTGCAAATCTGAGTTCGATTCCCATTAAAGTAGATTTTTTTTTGTTTATAAATTTTTCATCGATAATTGCGTACCATTTGATTAAATACTCAGTATTACTGTGTTAAGTTTTATGTGATTCAATTGTTTTGTTTAATTCATTTTTGATGAATCCAATAAAATTTTTACCACTGACTTTTTCAATTTATTTTTAATGTGAAATTTTAAAAATGTCAAATTAATTAATTCTAAAATATTATTTCATCATCTACTATAAAACCTTTTCTTACAACGTACCAATTTTTTTACACTAAAAATCGAGTAAAATTGACTTAATTATACTCCGAAATTGTAGTTGAGATGATTTGCATATTCAACTACAAACTCCTACTCTTATCCAGTTTTCAAACTTCACTTCAATTTCAAAGTAACCAGTTGGACTATTTCAAGTAGTATAGAGTAATTGAATTTATTTTATTTTACACTGATAAAGACTAAGTGAATGTTAAGTTTGAGTGAATTAAAGATTACGTAGTCAGAAAAACTTTAGATTAATTGATTTATATTAATAACTATGACTTTAAAAAGATGTCATTCATCATATTTCTCTTTTTTAAGTAAGTTTATTAATGAATAAAATCAAATAATAATGGTCTCAATAATGTGCAGATATAATTGATATTTGTTTTCTGTTCATGTTCATATAAACTATCAAAATATTGAGCTTCGGATCATTTGTTTATAAACTAATAAGGCTGTATCAAAATTTTTACAGCCTTCACACGCCAGTAGCAAAGTTGAGTAGCCGTTGTTTGGCCAGCGATCACTTTTACTTGAATATCCGGGTGGTATAAGATTGTAAGAAGTAGTCTATCCATGCTTCTCAAACAAGAAAAGACTTGTCTGAAATTTTAGTTCATTATTTTCTAAAAAATTTTTTATACTATCGTTAAAAGCTTACGCATCAAGTAGCTTATCATTAAATCTTGTAGTTAAAAAGCATTGGTTGACTTCAATGTATTCCAGGCGACACATGTACGCCTTCTGTCTTCATCTTTCCCATTGGAAAGAGTGAGTAAGAGAAAGATTCCGGGACTTACATTGAAACTTAGCGTTGATCTTTCTCTCATCGATCTAAAGAAAGAAAGGGGCCTAACGTTAACATATATATTCCATGCCACTTCTATCAATCTTATTTTCCCCTAATTCAATAAGCCTAACTAATGTCAATAATTCGCGTTTAAATTCAATATGCAAATTATTTATGATTGTAAAAATTAATTTTAATAAATATCTGAATAAGATGAATATCCATAAAACAATTAAACTATTTCGATTAAATGAGTACACAAAAAAATATTTGAGGTGAAAAGTGTTAGTAATAGAGGGGGGAAAAAGTTAGGCAAATGTGAAAAACGATATGTATAAATGCAATATAATGAGATGTAATCAAAAAACAGATCATAATTGATTCGACTGTCGTGCGGTCCAGGTCGTTCACTCTAGTACCTCATTTTTATATATCGAGATTGAATTAACAATCAGCTTGAAGATGATGTCAAAAAGAATAAATGAATTGGACGTGTTCCGAAGATATAAAGTAACAGATTTGAATATAATATCAACATTAGTTGGGAATAAATTCCTTGCAACACTTGACTATGATATTCAAATACTTCTACCAAAAAACACTCTTGGTGCATCGAAAGTGGATTACGACAGGCTATTTTTCTGGCATAAGAAATTAGCTTCAAACGATCGTCTATATCTTCAGTATTATGGTGGGAACGACAGCAGACACTTGCTTGTCGTTATGTGACATTGCATGGAATCATGTATGGTAAAAAAATCATATTCAATGATCAAAGACATATCCTATATGAGAAAGATCTTTGCTTCCTAGCTAGATGACGTAGTGAAGAGAGATTTTGTCGACTTCTTTATCACATAGTATCATAGAAAAAAAACTATGTGTCTTTTTTCTATGTTATTCATGAATAGGCCTGGACTTCGAGGCTCTTTTACTACTGCTAGCGGAGCTTACCATTTGATCTATCAGTCGATGCACATCTCCAATAACCATTTCAACCTTAAACTTGCTACTACACTACTCCTAAAACATTATAACAAATAACTTTACTCGTTTTTTTTTCGTGAACGATTTCTTTTGTAATGTATTTATAAATAATGTGAAATAGTGAATAAGTGAAATATAAGTGACAGTGGTAATCAATACAATTAGATAAACGTTATAGTTATAAAATTAGGTTAAAAACATATTATCTATTATCTTATTTAATCCTGTTTACTTTTATATAACGATAAAAACTATGTGAAACTCAATTTAATTAAAGATTCAGTAAATAAATTTATTTAATACAATACAGAATTGTGTTTGATCATGGTATAAAATCCTCAAAATCATCTAAGCAAAATGTCAGAGATTACGCTGTAATTTTTTGAGTACATATGGTGCATTAGAAAATAGGGCGTGGTCCAAAATTTTGGTAGCATTCGTTAATTATGTTTTGGTTGATCTATAATATTTATCTGTTTTGTTCCACCAATATATGTGAAGATTTCTGAACATTAATCTAATTAGATTAATTACTAGGCGATGGTGAAAAATACCATTAGTATAAACAAATATAAATTCTTGGTCCATGTATTATTAAATGAAATCAAAGACTCAATCTTCTGTTTACATCTCTCTCAGATTTATTATCTAGTATATGATAACGAACTGGATTTATGTATAGAGAATATACTCTTAGCATTATCAACTGCTTGCTAGGTGTGCTTCTCAAAGCCTCAAGTTTCTACACAGGCGCTGAAAACTCATGCGCGTGCGCATGCGTAATAGATGATTAATCAAGGCAAAATACGATATAACGGAATATACGTCGTAAAAAAATCATTATCGATTCAGCAGCCAAGCGATACGGATCGTCTCTTCTAGCTCTGTGCATAGATATCAAGATACTGATAAGCATCAAGATGGTGACGCAAAAGAGAACTAATTTGGAAACATTTTACGAGTATAAAGTGACGAATTTAAAATTGATCGAATTAACATGTGGAAAAATCATTGCTGTAACTATTGAAGATGATATCTATATAATCCTTCCAGAAGGAGTTATAGGCTCATTGGAGACAGATGACGGTAGATTTTCCTGGTTACAAAAATCAGCTATGAATAATCATCTATATATCAAATATTATGGCGATAATAAATATGTGTTTTTCCATAAAAAATAATAGATAAGCGTTCATTTATAAAAATATGGTAAGGAAATCATCTCAATAAGGACAAATGCTCAAGTGAATCTTCTATCCCATATGGAAGTGTAACTGTGATTTTTGGACGTTCAGATGATCATCAAACATAGGAGAGAGAAAGAGACAGAGATCATTTGCCGTTTGGATCATGTAGTGAGGGGTAATTCTGACTTTTCGGACTTTCCTATTATGTATACTGGTAGGAAAGGTTCGACTACCCCACTACTGCCAACGGGACTTACCTGATCCACCACTACAGATGCCATTGTTAAACAGCCAATCAAATTTCAGCATGAATTTACTATATCTATTACATCATAAATATCAGTAAAAGTGACATAATTTATATATCTCATCCGCTTATAATCAATGCAAAAAATTTTTACTCTGATTTACTTATACATACATATATAATGTATGTAAACATTCAAATGATCTCGACTTAATGTTAAGAAAAAAATATACTAAATTTGTCTTATCTACATAAAAATAAATAATTTTATATAATCATGTGTGTCTATCAATAAAAAACTATCATAAAAAAATGTGTTTATTTTATTATATTCTATGGCTATTTTTTACTGAAATTGTATACATTTCTATGAATACATGAATGATTTCAGTTTGATTAATTTTTATTTTAAATATATCCTTAAGGGTAGCTGTTTAATGATTTCAACGTAAGTCGTCTCAATATTGATAATATAAGTTTGAGGTTAGATTCATGTTAACATATCATAATAATTAGATCATAATTATACTACTGTTCGTGTCGTTAATAAAAAAAATATGAATAACAATTGATAAAGAAAATACGCATTTCATAGTCTGTTTAAGTTAAAATAAACAAGAGAAATAATTATATGAAACAAATAAAATCATGTATGAAATATATGTAGTCAATTCTTCTCATATATGATCATGTCTACCTTTTTTCCTCAGGTCGTAATGAATAATAATAAGTTATTGATCTACAAATATTAGTAGCATTGTTGACCAAAACTTAATTTAAAAAAAAGAATAGATTACCCATGTTGTATTCCCAATGACTGGACGATATTTTATTTAAATCTATTCGTTTATTGTCAAGTAAATAGGTACACGATATTACAGAATATTTGTTGTATGAGCGATCTAGAAGATCTGAGTAGTTCAGATGATAGATTCTAAGTAAGTCTCTGGATATTGAAGGAAGGAGCTTTATTTAAAGGGCTGACCCGAAGGTCCAGGAGAAGGGTTGAAGTCTAGCTTATAGGGTTAAAGGAAGTGTTTTTATGTGAGTCCAAGGTTCATACTTTAGAAATCAGGGATGATATAAAAAAGGGTTTTCGGTGAAGGACTTGGAATGCATATAAAAACTAGATTTTCCCTGTAGAGGAATCTTAACTTTCTAAAACTATAAAACTAATGTTTCTTTAAAATTATAAGTATATAGGTAAGGTATATAACACCCAGCATCACGACACTTAATAAAAAAACTTGCATACAACAAAGAATTGGCTGACCAAAGCAGCTGTAGAAAAAATTTTGCAGTTGAGAAACTACAACCACTTCTTGTCTGTTATATAATACTTCTTCTTACCACTTGTACAAATTTTTACAAAAGATACTTTCAAAGTTGTTGGTCTATAAGTTAAATGTTACTTTTTTAGAGATAACTTTTTATTCGTACACTTCTTTTATTATATCTTTTCTTTATTTTATGCTTGGAAGGTAACAGAGGCTGATGAAGAATCTTCTACAGATATCAAAATTTATAATCTGCCTGATGATATCCGTCCCACTATGAGAAGTCATCGACTTGAAGTGATTTTTTGGGGTGTAAGAGATCTGAGAAAACTTTATTTCAACAAAGTGACTCGACCTCAAATAATAATAGAGTGTTCAGGAGTCCATGTCAAGTCTGAAATAATGAAAAATGCGAAAAAATTTCCAAACTTTCATCATTCTCATGTCGTCATTGAATTGGTAATTAAAGTTTATTCTTACACATAGGATCTAATGGAGATCACTTCTTGAAGGTATTTTACATCTAAAATTTATCAAAATGGTATATATAACCTCAAAAAAATAAATGACTACAAACTTAGCATATTTCGCCCTCTATCTTATGTTGATCACGTTAGATTCTATAATTATTTGATGAAATCTATCTTCTGAGACTAATGTAGACTAAATAGTCTCAATGAAAAATCGAAAATTCATGTTCACATAGCTGTGGTATACATGTATGTATATGTATAAACCCATTAGTCAAAGATATCAATCCTATCGATAAATCTACATGCACATAATTCGCTTACACATTTTACTTTATCACATCATCAATCGAAAAAGCTCATGGTAAATCAAAGTGAGGACACAGTCGGAATTTTTTTTTTTCGTATAAATATGTCTGCAAAGTGCTGCCACCTTTAGGCTTATTGGAACACAATTCCCACAGTATTCAGATAAAGACACAATGCTGAATAAAATTCCTCAAGACGATTATTTAGGTATCAAAAATTTTTTTGATTGATTTAAAGCTCAAAATAAATCAATGAACACCACTGAGATGATGAACTAATTACTGACATGATGAAAAAATAATTATTAAAATGCAATAAATTATTTCTTAACCTTTCAAGCAAAGTTAATTTACAGTGTATTTGATGATGTTATTTTCTTTACAACAGGATTTGCCTGAACAAGATATTTATTATCCTCCAATCACCATCCAAGTCTTTGATTTCCGGAAATTCGGTTGTCTAAAATATGCTGGTGTTTGCATCGTACCAACAGCTCATATTTTTCTTGAAGAATTAATCACTGAAGCGGAATACAATTATCTAATTTATGGAGAAGAAGTTGGTGAGACTTTTCAACGAAAATCGGAATCAGAGCTGATATGTAAGTAGCCTATGATTATCTTAAAAATGATGATAAGTTGAAACTTTCATCCATGTATATTTTTAGTACCACTTCCAATCGATTATGATCCTGAGGAAGAAGAAAAGAAAAGTTTGATTAGTTATGAAAAGGTTCCAAAAGTGGATCGTCCTTCTCGCATGATGAAGATTTTAGATGTTACAAGAAAATTTTTATTTGATAGCAGAGATCAAGAGAAAAATGAGGAAGAAAATTATGGAAATGATGAGGATGAGAGTTATGACTGGTGGAGCAAATATTTCGCATCCCTCGAGGTCTTTCCTTGGAAAATTTATTTCAAAAAATACATTTTTTATTCCCTCACATCACTATATGTCATGCTTATTATTTTCTCAGATAAATTTGTGTTATATTCTTCCAGAGGTTTAACTAGGAAATGTCAGTAATATATTTTTCTTCTTTTATCTTTTCAGGAAGAGAAAAATCGAGAGCTCGGAGAGAAAAAAGTTATTGCTCCTGGTCAAAAACCAATTGCTACTTTCAAGGTAATATAGTTTTTCAAGATAACGTAGCATTAAGTGTTTGGAATTTTATTTACACAATATGATGTATGCTTGAATGAATAACGTCTGAAATATTAAGGTAAAATGCTATATGAAGAGTGAGTGGAGTTATTTTTTTTTTATCTTCTAAAAAATAAATTAATATAAATGTCACTAGTTTACCAATTGATTTTTTAAGAGTACTTAAAAAATTTTCATTTATAAGCATCAATCTCTATCAACAATATACCAACTTTCTTGAAAAAACGAACCTTTTTCTTCTTCAATGAATCCTAGATTTATTCATCGGAGCTTGAGATGCAACCAGAGTTTGAAGGATTCCAAGATAAATTAACGACATTCGAGCTATCGAGAGGAAAAGAAACCGGCGATTCGGAACAAGATGAAAAAAACTATGCTGGTAAATTTAAGGTTTGTTGAATCTTCATTATTTCCACCAGGAAACACATCAGCATCAACATTAATGAAACGAATTACTTTATTTTCCAATATTCAATACTCAATTAACAACTAATTAAATACAATTCCTTTGAAACTTTTCTCCAATTATCTTCATATTTTCTTGATGACACCAAGAATCTGTTTGTGTAAATGTTAGTTTCCACTGATGCTAAATGTTTGGATGTCAGCCAAACACAAAATAATTTGATAAATTTAGATCTGCCAAATTTAATTCATTCTGTTGTCACACTAAATTTGAAACATATGACCTTTAATGATATAATTGGTATCCATTTCACTACAATCATAATATTTAATTCAATAATTGAGAAAAAGATCAAAAGATTAGTTAATTGATTTCATGATATAATTTATAAAATAATTAAATATTTTATATATCGATTCATTTTAATTACAGGGTCATATTTCAATTTATCCATGGCCTCATCCGGATAATCTTGGATGTAAAACTAAAAATGGATGGAGTGTGTCAAGTGGATTTTTAGCAGATTATCCGCATCAGGAGCCAGTAAAACTCATTGTCCGACTATATGTCGTAAAAGGTACAATATCTGTTATTTATAAATTTAATGATTCTAAAATCTTCATGACTACTTTCAGAAAAGTAGTTATATATTATTAGAAATGAAATATATCAATACCTTGACTGATAATAGTTTTAATTTAATCGTATTAGTTGTGGTCACTTACATTATTATCTTTCATCACTGGATTGAGATTGGCATGGAGTGAAAATGTATTGAGTGGCCCAATCAGCTCGAGATTAACGTGACTAAGTCAGTCATTTGTCTAAAGCCTTTAAGATCGATTATCGATTGGACTAATTTGTTCATATTCTATGAGGAATTATGTAATGAGTTAATAAGATTATCTTTGATTTTTTAATCAACATGACATACTTCTAGAGATGTTATATTTTTTATTTAAATCTAGAGACATTAATTAAGCACTAAGATTAAATTTAGAATAGAAATTTTTAAATTAATGAATATTACACCATATTATGTACTACAATCATCCCTTTCACTGAGCTTTCAGCTCTACAATTCAATCAACGAGACAATTATTAACCATAGGACAGAGTGAAGAGTAAAATTCATTAACTACTCTCAATTATAATCCTTCAATTATCCTAGCAATATAGGAAACTTTCTTGTAGGGTAAGAAATAATTACTCTAAAAAGTCTCAGATCAATCGGTTCACTGATCTATTAGAGCTTACCGTTAAAGTGCCAATTTATTTTCACGCTTTAATTCTCTCCATTTACTAGCACACATCTGCTATATCAGCAAGTGGATTTTTTTATCATAAAAAAATTAATTGAACTCACAATTTTATTATTTTTTTTCTAGGAATCAATTTACATCCTTGTGATCCATTGACAGGAAAATCTGATCCATATTTAAAAATCAAGCTTGGAAAAACTACCATCAATGATCAGAAAAATTATATACCCAATCAACTGAATCCTGTTTTTGGCAAGTAAGTATCCTACATGTTGTATTGATAGAAAAACAAATTGATGAATAATTTGCAACTTTTTGCTTTGATGATCCATTGAATCAAATTATGTAAGTTTGATGTAAATGAATGAATTTATAGATGCTTTGAAATCGAAGCAGAATTTCCCAAAGATCATACCTTAATTATTCAAGTGTGGGATTGGGATGCAGCGTCAGTTGATGACTTGATTGGTGAAACACAAATTGACATTGAAAATCGATACTACAGTGATCATCGTGGTCACTGCGGTATTTCTAGAACATATAGCACATCCGGATATAATGCTTGGAGAGATCGTGAGAAACCAATGCAAATTTTAGAATCACTTTGTAGAAAAAATAAATTACCTATGCCAGAATTCTCACATTTAAATGCAACAATTGGAAAACAGAAATTCACTTTCTCAACAAGTTTGGATCTCGTTGGAGAGTCAGGTAACGTGAGAAATGGGCTATCAGTTTAAAGTTCTTGCTTAGTCTTGAGATAGTAACATCTATCATGAATTTCACAGATCTATTATGAATTCTTCACTATTCTATGAATTCCAAAGAAATATTTTTAAAAATTCAAATAAGATAGATTGGTTGAACTTTATACCATCAAATATTCGTAGAAAAATTGATACAATTTGTTCTTTATTTATTTATATTATTGCTTCAAAGAAGCATCAGTAAAGAAGAGAATAGACTTTGCTCCTTAATTGAACAATTGATTATCAATAGAATGTTCCAATTAGTCACTTTGAACTATTCTAATTCCCCTACACATAAGATAGGTAATGATGTCCATGGTAGATGCTATTCTATATTTATATCCATAAATATTATATATTCATCATAAACGATCATGCATGAATATGGATGAATGGATAAAGTAAAGTTATCAAGTATCACATCTTGCCCCAGTTTCATATACTGCAATATTTAAAAGATTTCAGCTTTATGCTTTTCTGATACCGTAAAATTGATCATCATTAAACAGAGTTATCTCAAATAATAGCATACATGATACCTTAAGCTTATGAAGTTTATGATTTCATATTTTATATATATACATCATTTTAACGAAGAAATATAATTCACTCACTTGTTTTAGAGAGACAAGAGTGTATGGCTTTACACATTCTTCATCACTGGCAACAATTTCCTATTTGTGGAGTGGCATTAGTGCCTGAACATCTTGAAAGAAGATCACTTTTCAATGCTAAAAAACCAGGACTTGAACAAGTAGGTTTGATCTGATTAAATACTGATAAAAATTTTTATATCAGCACAACTTTTTGTGGTTTTAAATTTATTCTTCTAATTGATTTTTAAACAGAGCTTTTTGGAGTAAGTTAATGAAACCATAGATGTCCACACTAGTAGCTTTCTGATATTTGTTCCATGTATTTTTTCATTCTTATCAACATTTTTTTCTTTTTTAAATTAAAGTAGCAATTTTTTTAATCTCGATTTTATAAAAAAATTATAATAAGAATGCTTGAGAAAGTTTGATAGAAATATATTATTTTTAATGATATAAAAATGGTAGAACTAATTCTACTGAGAATTTAATAGCATTATATTGACGTTAACACGCACTGACTGCTGCCAGAGTAAAGTCGATATCTCAATATGTTCACAAGTTGTCGTCTAGGAAAAATCTGGTCACGACTTCCTGAACATTCATGAACATGCACACCTACTGAAGGAATAGTTTAATTCATTTTTGCATTGCCTTAGCATGACTTTATCATTGCTTTATCACCAATAAATAATTACAATCATTGAAAAGCTCAAAAATGTATTAATAAATATTGACTTATCATCAGTGACTATTAAGTGATCTCAAGTAAATAAATGACTTTCTTTAGAGAACAGTTATAGACATGGACTAACTCTATGAACCATGAAACTATAAATCAAAAACTATTAATCTACTATAACTATGATGATTGTTTGATCAGTCATTAATTGAGTGTGGATTTGTCTCATCGTCAAGTTGAGTGGATACTTGGACTAATCATGTATGTTGATGTAGGGTAAATTGGAGCTTTGGGTGGACATGTTTCGCATCGATGACCTACCACCAAAACCACCCATAAACATTTCACCTCAAATCCCGGAGGAATACGAACTACGAGTTATCATTTGGAACACTGAGGATGTACCACTGTCAGACAATCAATTTTTAACTGGAGAAAAGTGCTCAGACATTTACGTCAAAGGGTAACATTTTCTCTTTATATCTAGATTTATATAATTTCACTCGTTTTTCTAACGTTAAGCTTACTAGAGATTTAATCACTTAATGCTCTTACAAATTATATAAACTCGGATGTTGCTTAAACTTGATTAAAACCACAACTCTGAACTCTGGTATTTGAAGTTTTATTAACCTTTTCTTTTTCAGTTGGCTTTTGTATGAAGATCTCCAGAAGACAGACATTCATTACAACTCGTTGACTGGTGAAGGTAATTTTAACTGGAGATTTGTATTCCGTTTTACCTATTCCAAGTCTGAACATCTCATGATTGTCAAGAAGAAATTGTCTGTTTTTGCAAGAGATGCAACAGAACAAAAGTTACCATGTAAATTTTATCTACAGGTGTGGGATAGTGATCATTTTTCTCCAGATGATTTTCTGGGTAAATTTTATTACAATTTAAATAATTATTAAAAAGTTCTTTTACTTTATTGAACTTTTATTATTTAATGACCAGGATATACTGGACCTTTCAAAAACCGTTTTATGTCTTCTATAAATTCTATTTCTACCTAGTTTGAACATTAAAGGATTTATTTGCCACAGGGTTGACTAAAGACAAGTATTAGAGTTAAAGTATCATAAATGTTTGGGTTAGACTTGGTTTTGCAATTTTTTATAGCTTTGGAGAATAATATATTATTTTTTGAAATTAAAAAAAAATATTTTCAATTAAGTTGGTGGAAATAAAATATAAAATAATAAAATTTAATATCAATTTCTAAATAAAATACTGGTTTTAAACATTAAAAATTATTTGATGTTTATAAAACATTTATTTAATTTAGTTAAATAAAAATGAAATAAAAAATATAGATTTTATGGATAAACTTCACATTAAAAAAATTATGTACTTGAGAATATAAAGAAGCTCAAAATTTTTTTTTTATTTATTCATCTAGTTTTACTATTCAGAATAGGATTGCATTTATTAAAAGCTAAAATAAAAACTAATTTTTTATTTTAGATAATTAAAATACTCAAAAAGTTAACACCTTAAATAGCACCAACTGTTCATTTTATTATTTTTTTTTCTAAAAAAAAAAATTATTATTTCCAATAAGTCTCTTCCCACTAACATTATTGAAAATCCTACTTATTATTCATACGTTTTTTATGCCTGAAATAGTCTATAAAGACGATCATTAATGATTTTAACATAATGACAGATTGACTATTTCCATAAGCTTTAGGCCAAGGATATCCTGGCTGACATGAATCTCTCTATGGCTTAAGTTCAGAAGAAATAAAAGTTTTTTTTTCCATGCTCTTACTTGGTTTTTGTCATTCCTTATCACCCTCTGAACGTTTAAAAGACAGAAGGGGATGTTTCTCACATGGTGAGAGCAATTCACCGCTGACAAAGCGACTTTTCTTTCTCTCAGGGTTATTTGAGATTTTGTGAAAGCCCAAAAATGTCGTATTGACTCTTATCAATCTATATGACTACTGCCCTACCATTAATCGCCCTCACAAATTCGTCTTCATAAAGTCTAATTCAAGAAGTCACGTTTTATATTAAATATCTTAAAAAAAAAATTATGAATAAAATTTATCTTTAAAAATAACTATCAATAGCTTGAGTAAGAAATAAATGATTTTATTCCAAATCGATTATTCTAATTATCATTTTAGGCTTCCTGACATTGGATTTATCTCGAATGCCTCGAGGAAGTACCAATTCAAAAAACTGTACATTAAAAATTATGGACCCAGCATCACCAACCATCAGTTTGTTTAATGTTAGACGAACAAAAGCATGGTGGCCATTCATGTATTCAACAAATGGAGAATATATTCAAGCGGTGAGCTTTTTCAAAAATTAATTAACATCAAACTGGGACAGGGTAGTCCTGAACAATTCTCATTAATTTGTTATTCTTTAAAAATAAGTGAATAAAAATTTCATTGGTTTATCTAGTAAGTAATAATATTAAAACTCTATTTAAAAAAGTAGTACACCATAATTAATTCCTTAAAGACAATTAGCTGAAGAAGTTAAGGAATTATGTTCATTTTTAGCTTCATTATTGGAACATGACGATACTTATTAAGACTCATAAACTTTTTTAGTAAATTCAAGTTAGGTTTTATAGATAAGTTGAAGACAGTTTAACATTATTATGTGAGGAAATTATTTTTAATTAATGACTATCAATGATTGACAACCAAAAAGTAGATCAAATTGTCAGGTTGCTTTCAACTTAAAGATGAAAATAAATAGCCAGATTGCGTCCACTAGATCATCCAGTAAATTATAATTTTATTGGAGATCAAGTTATTTTAGATCTGCTTAAGCCATAAAAATAAACAATAAAATAATGAAGGTTTTTTTTTAGAGCCATGGTTTATAAAGACCTAGATGCTAGCATTGCGTTAATTATTTATCATTAAACAGAGCGACCCTTATTTCCACCTGACATATAATTACATATCATATATTACGAAGAAAAATATAGATCCCTTGAGTACTCCAGAATTAAATCGAATGGAAAATTTTGAATATTTATTAATTCATTGGTAGAAAGCATACATCAAAGTATCATGAAAAAATTGGATTATTACAGTGTAGCAATTAAGATAATAACCTAAAGTAATGTGTTTATATGCTATTAATTAAAATGAATAAATATTTCAATAAAAAAGGAAATAATATCCAAAAATAGCTTAGTTATAGCACGCAAACTTCGAATGGTTAGCAGACTGTGAAGGGTTGGTTTATGGAGGTAGCTATTGGGGTTCTAGAAGTTTAGATAATAATCGGGAAAAGATAGAAATAGAATTATACTTGATAGTAAGTGTTAGTTATCTAAAGTTCCGAACAGCTAATTCATTGAATGCCACTAATTACTATCAGGAAGAATCTGGAGCAACCAATGATAAGGTTGAAGCTGAGATTGCCAGAGCTATACAATTATCGTATAACAAAGATTATCCAATGACAATGGAATCTATCATAGTCCTAATAATAGTCGATTCGAATTAGTACATGAGATTATCTGGTAGGAAGCATGAGTTTCAGATATATGTGTTCCTTTAACCTGTGTAAGACGGATATAATTGATTCTAATGACGTGTTTCGGTTATACTGATAATCATAGTGTTCATGATTCTCGCATTGCATGGATCAAGCACAGTTATTGTAAAAAGTCATCTCTTTGATCATATTTTAATCAATAATTCAACAATTATTCAACCAATGGAACAACACAATGTTGATTAAATTTACTGATAATTATGTGCTGCAATATAATAATAGAATTGATTGAAATTATTCTGAATGGTTTCTGTTATCAGCTTCGATACATCAGTTAGATGATTAATTTTAGGCTATTTGATGGAGAAAATTAGTGAGTGCGTGATAGTTCAGATATACTGACGGTAAAAGTTCGTGATTCTGTCATGGAATAACATGCTTGATAGTTGAGTGAGAAATTGAAATTTGATATATCATTTATATTACCTCGCAATCTTCGACGAAGATAAGTGAATCTTATTCTGGGATGGTACAAGCAATTAATCAACAACACTTATGTCATTTAGATATCCTGCAAGTGGAGACAAATAACAAATTTGCAGAACATTTGCAAATAGATTCTTTTATGAAAAAATTTTTCATATATTCAACGCATTTTATAATTTCGATGAATACTTTTTATATTGATATTCGTGTACCATTACTTTGTAAATTTTACTCTTATTTGAGTTATAAAATTCGCCACCAGGTGGCGCGTGCCTATTTAATGGATTCCTAATTGGAGTAATTCTTATTCTTCAATTATAAAGAATATTTTTGATTAAACATTCTTTTTTCTTATTTTAATTAATTTTCTTTGCTTATAAAAAATATTCTAAAATAATCCAGAATAAATCCGTCACAAAATAAAAATACAAAAAAAAAAATTACTTTTATTCCAAATTACACCTTTAGTGTAAAAACTCTAGTATTTTAGTACAAATTTTTTGTCTCTGATGGAAATATCCATTTCTAGTTTATTACATTTCAAGATTAACAACCACAGAGTAGATATGACTTCATTGTGAAGTAAATAACTTTTTTTACAGGTTAACTTTAACACTTCTATTTCTCTTCCACATGTGGGGAGAATGATTTGATTAAAGAAACCAGGAAACTATGTTGTAAATTTCTGTACTTTATATGTTACGTTTTATAGTTCTACATTATAACAGTGATATGACTTTACAGGGTAAAGTGGAAATGGAAATGACTTTGGTTCCCATTTCAGAAGCAGACGAGAAACCAGTGGGAAAAGGTCGAGATCCACCTAATCCTCTTGCACCACCAGAGTAAGTTTAAATCGATATTTGAAAAATGAAATTTATCCATTTTTATCTCTTTCAATTTACTAACTCATCTTTCAAAAAAATATTTTCATCAAAAAAATTAAATATAAATTATTGTTTTTTTTCCAGCTCATGATGATAATTTTCATCACAGCTTATTTGTAAATATCATCATATCATCTAATGTATAACAAATTGTATAATTTTATCGTTGTATAAGATAACATGTTATGAAGAGAAAGGATAGAACAATAGAGTGTTTTCATTCGTTAATGTGTTGTTGAAGAGAACTAAGCTCTTAAAATGTTGATTTTATCAACAATAATGAGATCGCGTGTTACTATTATTTTAAACTGATTTCTATACGCTGTTTTGTTAAGAATCAATTTTTAATATGAACGAAAGTTCTTATCTAAATATGCGAGACAAATTAGAAAATTAATATAAGTTTAAATTCACCCATTGATAATATAACAAGATAAACTACTCATTTAAATACAGTGTTAATAACAAACAGCGGTGTGAGTTCCACACAATTAACTTCTTAGTAAAAATCAATTTTTACTGATAATATTTTATTGTGATTAATAACAGTCAGTTATGATTAATATTATTAAATTATTATTAAAAATAGTTCACTGCTATCAATAACTTTCAATTTAAATTGACAATCCTTGATTGTTTATCTTTGAGATGCTTTTCCTGACATAGCACTCATGGAATAGTAATAGGATAGTTCAAAAAGTAGCTTTGATGGCTATAAAATATCTTAACAGCACTGAAGATAAATTGATTATAGCTAATTTCCAATGATAATTATTAACGAATCTCATTTTATTTAAACATGATTAATTGGTTCGAACAGAAATAAACATCAGAGTCGTGATTAGGTCATTGTTGACAAATGCTAAATTTTGACAATTTGTCTACCTTCCGATGGTCTTCATCTATTAGCTTATTCATCCTACTCTTCTTTTCATGTCAAGCATTAAAGATAATTTTTCACAACTCTCAAGATCTTAAAAAATGACGACAGATTGAAATTTTGAATTCCAATTTCCGCACCCATTTATAAAGTTTTTCTATTAAAAGTCAATAAATATTTACACTTTAGAAACCACAAAAAGTTTTTCCCTCTTGATAAAAAATTCTTTTAATGTCCAATAAAATTACTCGACTACTTTCAAAAGTTTTGCACACTGAAGCCTGAAATCTAAAAGAGAAAAAAAAAAATAAATTAATAAGAAAAAATAAAATAAACTTTAATAAATCTTATTTTATCTGTTACAGCCGACCTGACACTTCATTTTCCTGGTTCCGCAATCCATGGAAAGCATTTTGCTTTGTTGTTTGTCGTTATTATAAATGGCGCCTGGTTTGTTGTTGTTCAATATTCCTACTTATTTTACTTTTTGGCTGTGCACTCTATGCATTTCCGGGCTATCTTGTTAAACGGATACTGGGTGCTTGAACTGAAAATAAACTATTTTCATCATTCATATTGCTTCCGTATTATTTTATTTATGGTAAGCTTATTTAATTCTATAAAACTAATTGTATTTTCACTGTTGTTTATAATCTCCTTAAATGTTAAACATTCTCTATCATACAATCTCAGAATTCATCTCAACATTCCAATTCCTCATGCTACAAATCATATCCTAAAACAATAGTTATCATCACATTTAGATAAAACGTTATGCCAATATAATATCTACCCAATTGTTAGAGCTATCTGCTCAATTTACAGATTTAGAATTATGTCAGTTTTTTTTTGAGATAACATTGGTAAATTTAGTGAGATAGAATTCTGATTCAGCTGTTAGATATTGGAAATGCAAATTGAGCGTTGATGTGTAGTGCAAGCTATATGATTCTGATTTCACATATGTCAAGCTATTGGGTGGAAAGAATAGAGAGATAGATTTGAATGTTTAAATTACTGGTAAATAGACATAGTAAATAACTGAGAATATATACAGATGCAGGTGTTTGCAGGTTTTACTTGGAGTTCAAGGGGTGCTGAGACGTCAGGGAGTAACATGACCCAAGTGAGAAATCAATAACTCAACGTTTTACACCTGAGGAAGACATAATAATCACCATTCACTATTCATTACTGCAGTTATCTGTTGCGATGAAAGCTATTGAAAGGTCCTTGCCATCTGGTATAAAAGTGCGAGAGCAATGTCTTCAAGTTGACAACATGTTTATACGATATTGGAAGAGATGTTTGAACACAAAAGGGAGTTCAATGTTCACAGGTGACGCATTATTTTATGGTCCTGCTTTATAAAATGTTTGATAGCTCAACCCTTAAGCTTGATTTTTGATAATAAATTGTTTATTATCAAAATATCAATAACAGAATAGTTAACTTTTTAATTTGTCTGTAAAAGATGTGGTTTTTGTTAGAATCTGCAAGAAAGATTGAAATAGTTGTGTTGAATGTGAGATTTAGTAGTCATGTTTTTAAAAGATTATCATATTTATTAAACTTTAATGGAAAAGTGCAACATATTGTGTGCTTGAGGATATGGTATAAGTTCAGCATTCAATCTTCTTTTTGTATGAGATATTAAAGATTTTGATTACACGTACGATGACTTGATGAAAAATTACTACGCTATTTCAACTTGTTAAGAGTAAATACGTTCAAGAAGTATAAAATATTTGCTCAACCTAAAGAAAAGACTTAGTCTCCATATATATTAAATTTATTGTTGGCAGAGAATAAAGTGAACTTTATTACCAAAAATACATCACTTTCGGGGTACTTATTATCTTGATGATAATGGAGATATAGCTCAATTGTACCTTACTTTTAAGAACAGAGGACTTTTATACAGTATTCAAATTATATCAGACCTCTTTTTACGACCTTTTCTTACATAATTATTTCTCAGAAAATTAACGAATGGTATAATATAAGTTTTTAAACTTTCTTTCATGAAAATCAATAAAGAACAAAATCAAGAATAGTTTTATTCAATACAGCTATACTTGGACCAGATCTGGTTCAATTGAAATAAATGAATTATTTATCCATTTGAGATTAAATTTAAAAATAAAATATCTAATAATTCCATGATTAATTTAATGTATGTAATATCGATTACTTTTGTCAGTAAGAATTAAATGCAGTGATATGCAAAACCACCCATACTCTAGTAGGAAACAAGACTGGCCCATTCTTGGTCTAATATTGGACCAAGTTGGCTAGACTATATTAGCATTGGGCCAAGAACAACCTAGTCTTATTTCTTACTAGGGGATGTAAAATAAATTAAAAAAGCTGCCCTTAGCTTGTGCCAGTCCTGTTCAACTCGGATCCAAGCTTGCTATCATGATCCAACTTGGAGAAAATCTTGAAATGATAATTTTGTACCAGATCTAACATATAATATTAGTTCACTGCTGATGCTTTAATTGATGATCGATTATTAATCATCATAAATTAAATATTATTTATAAAAAAAATATTATTCGTTTGTAGAATTATTTTTTACTTGTCTTGTTGAAAAAGGCTGATTCTTTTTTTAAGATTTTCTTTATTCAAACTCTTTCATTATTTATTTCTCACAACTAAGCTTTTATTTTCTTGCACCCTTTTTTTTATTTCTCTTCTGTTCTCACTTTCTTTTGCTTTCGTTTCCCACAGTATTGAATTTTTTCATTATAAAATTTAATCATGCTTTATTTCGTATATTTTTCTTTAGTTTAATTTGAAGAATTCGGTGCAATGTGAACTATTCGCTATTCCTCTAAATGAAAAATGGCAGTTTAATTTGACAACAGTTGAATACACTGAAATTCTGATTTTGTGTAATCGCGTGCAGTGCATGCATTTGGTGCAGCCGTGGATTCTTCGAGTCGCCTGGCACAATTCCAATTATATTCAAACGACAGTTTCAGGTTACTACACTGGCGACATCAAAAAGTATCTTCTTTTTACTGCCATACTTATTCGTACCACCATTTTTTCAATCTAACATTTTACCCAGATAAAGAATGAGACAAATGTATTACGACAAAAAGAATATTTTATATCCCTACAAATTTTGCTGCATGAACAATTTCTATATTCAGTTATAAACTTAAAAATTTTAATCTACAATTGCCAGTCCAACAATATTTAATGGACTATGGTAATCGGTTTTATTATAGACCTAAAATCATTTATGTATTTGGGTTAACAAATTTTCAACCAATTATTAGACTTTTTTCTGTTTTATAAATGAATCTTCATTGAATTTATGATGAGATTTCAAATTAATAATCATGTTGATCCAAAGATTCAATCATATTAAACGGATTCTACAAAATGGTTAACTAGTTTCATTAGATTGAATAGCATGTTGAAGAGTTTAAAGTCAGCTCTGTCTCTAATTAGAGACCTTCATGAAACAAGTTCATAGCTTTGGTAGTCAGTTTTTTATCCTTAAGAGTAGATTTGCTCAAAAATTGGTTTTTAATATTAAATAAAGTGGCAAAAAGTCTTCTAAAACTTTAGCTACAAGAGAGTACAATCATCATCAAAGTAGAAAATGATTATTTGTTAATTTTTTTTAGTAAAAGCATTTCTGAATAGAGCAAGCAAAGACATAGACTTATACTAGCTAATTTTTTTCTCACACGCATACCTCTAACTCTCTCTAAGCAAGCAAAACAACTCTTGTTTACTTAGTCTCTCTTGGATTCAAAGTTCAATTTAAATTTAACAATCAATAAGAGTACAGAAATTCACACATCAATAATTTTTTTAATTTATCAGACTTTAGCTTGAGATTTAAAAACCACTTTGATATATTTTAATCTTTATTCTTCCAGAGTTCTACTAAATAGTTAATTTTTTTCGGTGGTGTTCATCTATTGATCTATTTGTTCTATCACATCCAATCACTTGATCACAAAAACATTCAAAAAAACAAAGCAGCCAGACTGTGACTCATCAATATTGATAATTCATTTGTTCTCCAAATGTATTTACCACAACAACTTCAATTAGATCTATCAATGTATCTAAACGATAAGGATGACTTAACTGGGCTCATAAAATTTTCAACCCTCGATTGGTTGTATGGTAAGACTTGACAACTTTGTCGCATGGTCGAAGAACAACCACAATGCTCTTTAGCTTGAGATATTGTATTGCCAAATCGACCACTGTTCATTTTATTGGGGTATATTTTCATAAGAATCAATGACTGGAATGGAGGGGAAATTAAGTTAAGTATTGACGATGTTTAGAAGGAAATATTACTAACATTTTCTTTGATGTTTTTATTAAAACACATCAAACAAATATCATCAAAATTTCTAGAAGGTTTAGAAAAAAGGTTTAATTCCCCAATCATACTTTCAAGCACACTTGGTATTTCAGTAGTAATGAATAAAAACATCACTGAAAAAAAAAACGATTCGAGGGTGACTGGAAAATGTTTGTGTCTGATAACAATACTTGTTCTCATTGATCTACAAAACTGCAGTTTTATTCTATTCACTAAACTTTTTGCTATAGAAAGACTAGCATTTTAATGCTATAAAAATCTGTTTTCTACCTATGAGAATATTCATTCTTCTCTTTAGAATACAGACTTATATGAAATAAAATACCACATTCAACTCAAACGGTTCTTTCAAGTAGCTGAAAACTAGAATACTTTGAAATCTATAAGTTAAATTTCACGTATGGTCAAATACTCTGTATTTTTTTTTTAATATAAAAAAAATTGTTTTTGTGAATTGGATTCAATGAATTGAATACCAACCATAGACTTCAGAGGCAACAAATATTTTATTTTTTGAGTGTTTATTGATAAATTAGGTGAGTAAATAATGGACACATTAAATAATAAAAAATGATAAATAATTTTATACTGAATGAGAATAGAAATATTGACGTAATGATCTTTATTTATGATTTATAAATTATCTAATAAATTCTAATGATCTTTTATATGTTTACGTTATTCTAGACATAATACTCAAGAACTAAAAATATTCTTTATTGTCTCATTAATGTTTCATCATTCATTAATTATTTTCTTTATAGCTTTCCTTATTATGTACTGAGGCCGTTCATGATTATGACGTTAATATGACTAATGAATGAATAAATAAATTAATAAATAAATGAATAAGGTTGAATAGCTTTAATATGTCTATTATTCTGATATATGAGAATTTATTGATCAACAATAATAGGGAAACTATAATTGATATCATAATAAAACAAACTCAAAACAAAAATAAAAATAAAAAAATTGAAAACCAAAAAATCAATTTGGCAGATAACCAATGTTTGGAGTTGAATGACAGAGCCAACCCTTGTATAGATGGACAAACATATCAACTCAACAGCGAGTTGTTCTCTGAATTAATGATTTTGTGGTTGATGTGAATGGAAAAATACTTCTCCTACACTGAAAAAAATTTATACTTGTAGGAAGTATTTAAAGTATTGTTACAGACGACAGATAGCTTTAATAGCTTTGAATACAGACACTTAAGTAAAAAAAAAAATTGTTTAACCTTCTAAACAAAACTAACAGGATAATATTTAAAATAGCTGCAAAAACGATATTTTCAAAACAACTATTTCAGATATTGTCAATCAATTATTTAGATAATCCCTAGAGCTATCTAAGGAGATAGGTAATCTAAGGGGTATGGTATTATTCCTACAGCTATAAATTATTTTCACTGTGGTAATTTGTTCATTAATGTTTTCATTGATGCTATCAACAACTGATACAACTTTGACAATCTTGGAAATAAAAAGATTTCATTTACTGGTTGGAATTCAGTCAACTTTAATTAATTTAGTAGACACACAATGACGTGATGCTCATAATAATTATTATAGGGATAGAAGATGAAATGAAGAATGGTGTCGAAAAATCAATCGAGAACGAATCAATAGTATCATTTATCTTTCTGTTTTATATGTATTGAAAGCCGATTATAGGCTCACACAAAAATTTCAAGAATAGAGTCACTAAAAATATAAAGCTTCATAGACAAGAATGATTTTTAATACCAGACAAAGAGTAAAAAGCTGAACATTTCAATTTCATTTAGGAAATGAAATAAAATTGAATTGTTTTATAAAAGTTGTCATTGAAAATCTTTGATTATTACTCTCAATTTTTTTTTCTGTTGAAGAAAGCGATGATAATCAGATTATATTTCTGCAATAAAAAAAAATGAAGTAGAAAAATATTCGTATCGTGAGCTTTAAAAATAAGAAGCTCTTTGTACAAGTGACTTGTTAATATTTCAGATGTAAATATGAAAAAAAAAAAAGATAAAGCTTCAGAGTACTTAGCTGAGCATTTCCTCACTTTTACTGATTTTATACTTATCTTCATCATTCATTCTGCTATTTCTCACTGCTTTTTCTACTTCAGATTTCTTTCTTAAGTAATGTTAGATATATCTGATGAATAAAATTGATGCAATTCGGTCAAAATTGTATATATAAGACTTTTTCTATTTCTAAGAGCACTAGTGTTTCTTCGGAATTTAGCATAAGGTCAATTGATATAGGAAACTTTATAGCTGAATTGTGATATAGATTTTATTTCAATATTTTTATACAATTCTCAATCAACTTTTTTTTATTTTTATCTTAGAATAATTACTAAAAATCATTTTTGTGCATCATGGCCAACAAATTTGGGGTAAAAGCAATCAAATGATGCTTATTAAAGGAAGTAAAGGAAAGTTCCAAGATTTTCTTGGATTTAAAATGATTCAATCCAAGGTTGGGTGAACTTTTTTTGAAACTTCTAGGAAGGAGAACTAGTGCAATAATATTATTTTAAATGGCAAATTATCAAAGCTGGACTATGAAAATATCAGAGACGTTGAAGGACTCTTATCAAGAATGTTCTAAAACATGAGATTCTGATCAAACTGGTGGATAAGCTTTCAATGGAATTAATTAATAATATCACAGCATTCTAAGGTATAGAAAATTGATGCTTATGAGGATGAGTTTGGTGTGATAAATTCAATTAACGAGTCTCTAGATTGATAAACAAATTTTACTTGGATAAGATACATCAGTTGAACAATCTACAAGCTAACTGACACCTCATACAGAAGACTTTTGACATGGTGTTATTAGTAAGTCATTTTCTATAACTGTAACACCATTGGTCTCCATGCACAACTATAGTCTAGTTCTGGAAAATGACTGGATAATAACATCATCCAAGAATAGATCCAGGAATGGATATGATACACCTTATCAAGCTTGATAAATCATCAAGTAAAAAGTGTGCTTTTCATGAATGAAGTATTTAATTAACTAAATATTTTTTAACTTTTAATGAGTAAAATATTTACTTATGTCTATCACTTTATTTTCATTAAGATCTAGTTAAAAATTTCTTTCAACAGACATCTAGGTTTCCATGCTGTTATTATTAATTTATAGTAATATAAAATTCTCGCCCCTCTGTTTTAAAACAGAGATTTTTCTCTTTTTTATAAATATTTCCCAAGCGTAACAATAATTTGATAAAGAGCCTCTTTTGTATTTCGATATTTTTTTAGTCAGTCATTTATAAACACTCAAAAAAGTAACATGAGTTTGGAGTAGAGTTTCATTACTGAGATAAAAAGTTTTAAAATAACGGAATTGATACATAGTTGAGAGGTATAAAAAATTTTTTTTACCAACACTAATATTTAATTTCATGCAATAAAATTCAAAACTTTAATTGTAAATAATAAATAATAAAAAAAAAAGTGTAATAATAAGTATTACATAAAAGCTGGATCTTAAATGTTATCTTTTGTAATGAAAGGAAATTTTATGGTTTCATTTATGAAGACATTGGATGGACAAATATATCCTTGCATGATTATATCTCAAATCTGTTTTGTTTTATCAAACTTTAAATTATTATTTCAAATAATCTCTCATGTTTATACTGTGCATTAAGTATTATACTAGCTTATTTGCTGATCTTATTTGACAAATGTTCCCTATTATCCTGATCCTCTTTTGGTCATTTGAATATTTCACTTCAAAAATCTGTCTCAAGAGCAATGTAATTAAAATTACTTTTTCTTATCAGATATAAAATTCATTAATTTTTATCTGAACATCATTACAATTCAACACTTGTACGTTGAAAGTAAAAAAAAAAATGAAGACTGGGAGTGAGAAAAAATGATTCAAGTGATTTTGGAAAACATGAGATTTGCTGAATTTGAATTTCAAGTGTAGAAGAGATCTCTGGATGAATATACATCACTCCATCCCTCTTTTTGTCTGATCATAAATACACAGCCTACTGGCTGACATTGTGTGCCGAGCGTTTTCTCTCTTTGACAGAGTGCCAGGAAGTGATAAACTGAAAAAAGCATTTCCATCTTGCTATCTCTCAAATACACTTTTTGTCTTTAACTTTTATACGGCTTATTATGCTTTATTTTTTTATTTCTTCATAGAATTGTACTTTTTTAGTTTTTGTTTAGTTGCAGACTTTTTATTTGGAACAATTACACAATAGGAGAAATGTTATTATTGAATTCCAACGTCAACACAATTTTGCTGAATTTATGCAGATATGAACACTTGCCAATATTCGAAAATGTTAGAATTATTTTGTTACATGATTATGCCTTTTCTGTGGTTAAAGGTCCTCGGGCAGTAGGTTGTTCAAAGCACAATTAGTTTTGAGCTTACAATCAAGTGCAGTGAGGTAAGTAAATAAATGTTTATAAAGTTATTTTATTGTCTGAGAAGTGTATTGTTTTAATGAATTATCAAAATAATTTAATAATGTTTAAATGACTTTAGAATTAATTACTTTACAATTAAATATTTTACAAAAAGTAGTTGAATAAATTTGGGGTAAAACTTATTTGACATTGAGGGTAAATTAAAGACAAGTCAGAACTAGGGGAAAATTTTTTCTACTTGAAATAAAATTACTTCTCAAATTTATGAATGTAATTTAATTGGTCTTTACATGGTAGAAAGAATTGAGTAAAAATTATCCACAATATGGAGTAAAATTTTACCCAATATCTAGATTGGCTTAAATTGCAGAAAAAATTTTTACTTCTCTTTCCGTTCTGTTCAGACATGACTCAAAGAAATTCTAAATCGATTAAACTTGAGGTAAAAATAAATATTTACCCTAATCATTTTTACTCCTTAAATATTTTTAATGCAGTCAAAATTTTATTCGAATTCAAATCAATAAAACAAAATGACTCGTTCCCGAAATACAATTTAAATCAGACGAAAATCTCAATAATTGATCATCAAGAATATTCGACAAGATATAATTCTCTAATTACTTTAAATTAAGTCAATTACGAATGCACTGTCAGTCATTATATTGAATTAGCTTAAAAATACTATAAATAATAAAATTCAATAAAGAAAAGAGCAGCACTCAATAATTCTTAGAACAAAGTCAATAACCTCAAAGTAAATCTGCATGTATCTGACACAGGTAAAATTTTAATACACAGAAATTCTCGTCACTTTGGTAATCTCCGACTGGTAATTTTGAATCGATCGATTCGCTTGTGACTATTGAACCAAAAACCCGAATTGTATTGCACGTAGTGTCTACGTATAAGGGAGTAACAGCATGGTACAACGTGTACGGTATAAGTGGGGGGAAAAACACGAGACTGCAGCTTGAAAGCTCGAGAGAAAGAGACAAGGGGAAAAATAGATACTAGAGAGAGAATTAGATAGAAAGAAAAAGGAAGTGGTGAGAGAAAGATAAAAAGGTGAAAGAGTAGGAGGAGTTGAGAGAGAGAGAGAGAATAGGAGAGGGAGAATAAGAACATAAGGGAAGAGTTGCGCTCGCGCGAACTGAGTTCATCGACCTTTTGACAGTCATTCGTTGGAGTAAAGCACACACGCGGGCGAGAAAATAGCATGTTGGCCATCTCTCACTACTGTTGGATTTTCTGTGGAGTTAATAAGTTATATTTTCTGGCAATCTAATTCATTTATTTATCTTGTCATCTGATAATTAACGGATAAATTATTGTATTTTAGTTCAAAGAAAATTCAACACTGCTATTGATTTATTGAGTTCAAGTTGATTTAATTATTCAGTCGATAAATGATTTCATAGATTTCTTTTCAGTTGGTTGCAGAGTTTTTTTTTTTAATTAAAATGTAATAAAATATTGTTTTGATTAACAGTATTTTTCAGGAATTAAAAACAGTAGAATTTTGAATTTTATAGAAAATTAAATGGTTTTGTGAAAATAATGAGTTTAATTGTTTTTTTTTATGTATCAAAATGAGTTTCAGAATTATTTTTGTAATTTGAGCAAACTTGTTTTTGTTGATATTTTTTTTTTTATTCACTGTGAACTCGATGAAAACTAAAATATCCATTGGATATTCATTTTCTTTCTACAGAATAATTTTACTGTCATGTCTGTGCTTCAATTAAAAGAAAATAAAACATTTCTTGATTTATTGACAATTTCTTTTCAATTATTCTGATTCACGGAACGTTAATAAATTATATGTAAAGTCGATATTTACACGGAAACTTTGTGCTTTAATTCTATACATAAAAAGCAAAAAAAGGATTAAAACTAAAAGAAAAACATTTTTTTTTTTTAATTAAATTAATAATCTAATTTTAATTAACTTTTAATTTCAACAGTTTTAACAATTAATACTATTAGGCAATCAATGATTACTAAATTCGTATTAAAACTGAAGGATAAATTTTTACCTAATTTCCTTTTAGTACGGAGTAATGATAAAATTGAACCTACCACTGCTGACTGTTTTTCAGATAAATGAAGCTTACATGAATGTCAACTCAAAAGCACCATCCAAATGGTGTAATCTCAACCAATTGAAAATGATGGAATACATTTTTCTGCCCTGCTCAGCAAATAATAATTCTATCTGCAAATAACTACCTGGAATCAATGAATACAGCAATCTCCACCAACTACCTAGAAATTTCCTGGTATAGATCCTAGACGACTCGTCCTATTCACAATGTAAAGCCATTACACTCTTTCTTTAAAATTGTTTACTATATCAAAAGTTTAGGAACTCCTGTAAAAATAAAATAAATAATAATAAATAATATTTAGTATAAAAACAATAGAATGTGGATAATAAAATAGCTAATACTTTGAAATATATTTTAATTCGTGTAGACATGTTAGTCCAGTCAAACTTATTCTTAAAGCTCAGAAAACGACTTGAATGATTCCTATAAAAGCATTCTTCTTCCAATACTAAACAAATTCATTTGGATACCAAACTCATGTAAATAGAATAGTCAAACTGTTGTTTTATATATATTCAGCAAAACCATATCATCAAATATGTGGCAATAAATTCTTGGAAAACAATCTTCTCCATCTGGCAATTGAGAGAAAAAAAATATCCAAAATACTTTTCACTGCTTCTCTTTGATTTTTTCTCTCTATCACACTCCAATCCAAACTAAATAAATATTTTTTCCTCAAATGAGAGTATTTTTTGTTCAAATATTCTGACGTGTTGTGTGAAAGCCGAAGAAATTCAATAAATCAAAAGCACACTGATTCGTTATTTGAGGTTGAGTACAACGCATCGTGAATAAATGAAATTTTTGGAAACATATAATCGCAAACGATTGACTCCAATATTGAACCATAAATATTCTTGAACGTGTGAACGAAATGAAATACCAAAGCAATAATTTCATATTTTCTATTCCACTCATGTATATTTTTGAGTTTACATCGTCATGACGACGGAGATGGTTAGACAACACACTGCACGTAACGGAACAAATACAACAAAAAGTGTCTGAGCAATAGAGGTCGTTAGATACACACGATCACAAGTATTCTTTTCCTCCTCTAGAGTATTTTCTCCCTCGTCCATTGCGCTTTGCTTCCTCGATGTCGTTGTCTCTTTCTTTCGGTTAACGTTTCTCTCTCGCTCAGTACAACGTTCGGCCACCCGAAAGTACTCGAACATCACCGGAAAAACTCGATAGCGTCGCGAGGGCAACCACGTTTCTACCCTCAGTGTGCCGTGCGGGTGGTTGCACTGCGAACGCGTTTTATTCACGCGCCTCAATGTTTTTGTATTCCCATAAACACATATCTTTTTACATCGTCAATCTCCTTCCTTCTTATTTTCTCGTTTAGTTTTTCTCTTTTGGATATTCTTGATTGTTGTCTGTTCTACGAAAATAATTTTATCCGAGTTACGCGAAAAAAGTTTGTCAACTGTTGCCGGTTTTTTTATATAATGCGTCTCGACATTGGGACTCTAGTGGCCAAAAGTAATTAAAAAGTGAATCTTTTCTAAGACTCTATGGGAACAAATTAGTGTCAACGTGTATTAAGGTAGGATTTAACTTTACAAATTACTTTTGTGATGTGTAAATAGTTTTTTTTTTTTGGTTTAAAAGTTTTCTGCTAAAACAACATTATGTTGGTGAAGATTTTTTTACGTATCTCCAACTAAAATAAAAAAATAATACATAAATGAAGTGAACTAACGCCTTTGAATTTAAGGTTGAAAAGAGTCTCATTAATTTATCGAAATAAATCGATAGGAATTTTTTGTTCATATTTTTCATTTTCAATGTTGGTATTCCAATTCATGGAAAAAAAATTCGACGCATTTCTAGTGAAATTCATAAATTATTTTTTCTTTGAATCAAAAATTCATATCATCATGTTTTATTTCTTGTATACTTTATCGATACAATATTTCTCATATACAATAAAAGTGTTTTAAAATGAATTCGTCGTTGTCTTTGGACTAGTGAGCTTTTTATTTACATGATCCACGTGGTGTAGTATCGGTAAACTGGAGCACGCGATAAACCTAAATGATAAATTGCGTGTAGAGTTAATCAGTCGATCGTAATACAATATGGTCACTTTTACCTTTATTTGTCTTATACACTTGGTAATATTAATTAACAATTTAAATATCATTAATATTTAATTAATAATATTAACATTGAAACCAGTTAGTTTCTTCTTCAATTAAATTTACCATATTTTATGTAACTACACTCTGGAGACCAAAGTATCATTAAAAAGATCTAATTGAGGTCAATTGTTCTTCTTAAATTATCAGTAAGAGAAAAAAAATTTCTTTTTTAAAGTTAAGGAAAATTTTATAAATATATATTTTTTTCGTGAATTAATAAAATCATTTACTCAATTTTGCTAACGAATCTTCCTTCTAACACGAAAAAAAATTAATATTTCTTTTGTTGGTATTGGAATATGTTAATGAAAGCTTTTAATCAATTTATTACACATGAAAAACTCTTTCTCAATAATTCTTAATTAATTTTTTTATCAACATTTATCGGTTAGAAGTTAAAATATTAACCTTCTTCGAATTAATTAACAGATATTCAGATATAAAAAAATAAATATTAATGACATTTTACGCTAGTCGTTAAAGCTGAGATTATGATAGATTGACAGCTAGAATAAATGAAGGAACCTTGTTGATTATAAATATCATTAAAGTTTTTTTTTTTTATTCATTAGAAATTTTTTTTTTTCTTCTAAGGGTTGATATTTCTAATTAATAATTAATGATTAGTTTGAAAGATAAATATTAAAAAATTATTGGTCTTGAATGTTTGAAGTACTTTAAAAAATTAAAACACAAACTTTTCGTGATTATATAGTTATATACTCACTGCTAAAATGTAATCTTATTTTTCTTTACCATTCGCGTTAATACTTCATAAAGCTGCATAGTGTTTCTATGGAAGCAAAGTTTCCTTTGTTACTTATTCCTGAGACCAGCCAGGTATAGTGAAACTTCCGAGCTCGGAACTGGAATTTACCAACACTGTAATAGCTGAGAATAAAGATTAATGAATATTAGGATCATGTATGGACAAGATAACACGTTATTCCTTTAATTAACTTCTCATCGTCAATTAGTGGGTTCGATAATGATGGGAGATTTAATATTGGATCAAGATGTTTATTTTGGAAAAATTAAAAAAGGTTGGGTGGTAAATTGTTGCTAGGTAGATAAGTTGATAAAGTGTTAGTTATTATAAAGCTCATATGCAAACATAAATTTAAGATAATATTAATATAATCTTGTGAGCAGAATATCATTAGAGATTGAGCTAGTCACGAGCTAGGCTATGATAGGAATACCTGAGGTTTTATTTGGAAGATCATAATCATCTAGTAGCTAGAAATTATTTAAAAATAGTTACAACAATTTTTTCTTATTATAAATTTGTAATCAAATGAACACAAACTAATACTACAATATCTTTCAAACCTCTTTGAAGCCTTTAGAAGTTAAAGTTTCAAAAAATCCATGGAGGTGGATAGCTAGTTGTTGAAGATAGACAGACTTGACACTTGAGTGGATACTTCAAAGAAGTACTAAATTAATCTTTGCTAATTAACTTATAATTTCTCACTTCACTTTATTCAATACAAGTTGCTGAACACACTAAACACATTCACGCCTGAATGTCAGTGGAAGACTGACTGTTCAAAATGTCTTCAAACATATTTTAGCTCACTTTACTCATGGAGCTTTATTTCTTATTTTATGACTCAAGCTTCCAAACATTCAGATCATTCTTGCACTCAGTTCACGTAGTGTTGGAGGATTATATACAAAATGCGGTAACATGCTGCAGTTGTAGACTGGATTTTGACCATCAACATCATCAGAATTACTTGCCAAATTCATCTAGTGTTAAGGTCTCTTCATTACTTCATCTTCTCCTTCGTGTTTCGAAGCCGATTCGGATGTGGTTAGAGAAGGTCCTTCACCTGAAATTATACTGAGCATAAAATTATCGAGAATTAAATCAATGGAGGAAACTTATCATGAAATTGTTCCCTTACCATAGACTATATAGTTATTTTTTTTTTTTTTAAATAAAAAAAAATAAATCAATTATAGAAAGGTAAATTTAACAGCTAAATGGGTTTTTGCAGATAGATAGTCATCTAGAGCATTTGTAAGGTGTTGGTCATGTGAAATGGAGTTCAACATGAGCAGAAGGTTATCAGAAATAATAACTGCTAGTTAGAATCATATGGAAAAGGTTAATAAAAAAGATCACCATCATAGTAGACTATTGATTCTATATTCAGTGACTGCTCATATTGGTACTCCATATTCAATTACTGTTCTCTAGTCCCTGATTCAAGTATCAATTACCTTACAGAACTAAAAACTTTCTTGATAGCAAGAGGCGTCCTTCTGCAAGACAAGTTGAATGGGAGCAAATGTAAATAGGATAACTGGGGGATAAGTAAGTTCTATTAAAAGGTCAGTAGCAATGACTAGAGCAACAGTAATTGTATAAGAGAAAGGGTAGAGTATTCAGAGTGTGAATGATGCAGAGAATAAGTCAGCATTTATTAAACTACACTCCTGGCTGAGTGAGAATGTTTGCTTAGCCCACATTAGGTTCCAGTTAGACAGCAAATTTGTCATGAGATGTTGAATGATCTTTAAGTATACCTAACAAACATTTCCACGCAGTTAGCAGTTGATGTATTGAACTCTTCATCATTAAGAATAACTATCATTTCTTCATATTTTAATATCAATATGCTTCAATTCTTGCATCAGTTTTCTGCTTGAAATCCCGCTAGCAACAATGATGTTGATAATGAGGACATGCTTATTCCATAACTCTCTCTCTCTCTCTCTCTCAATCTTGGTGCTTTTTAAATCATTTGGATCCATCAAGAAAATCTTATCAATTTAAATCCACAAAAAATTAATCTTTCAGTCTATATAAATATCTCAACAATCAATTGAATCTCCAATCTCATTTCTTAATATACCAGATCATCATTAACGTTAATGAAAAAAAATATTTAAAAAAAAAGGAATTTAATTATTGAAATAACTATCTTATGTTTTTATATCTTAAAATCATTAAGTGAAAAAATTTATTCAACTATTCTTAATGAAGAAGAAGATTGGATATGCAGTTATTGTTTAACAACTCTATAACTACAATTTCAAAATACTGTGTTTTCAAAGATTTGCGGTTAAACAATATCAAGACAAAAACTATTACAAAGTTAAAGTATATGACAAAGTAGAGCAAGTTTACTTTACCATTAAAGTTTCCAGCCACTAATTGAATTTTCAATCTTTTTCATCTCACTGTTGATGTACAAACTAAAAATGAGCAAAAATTTATTATCATACCTCCATGTAAAAAAGTTTAGACAATATTCTTGAAGCAATCAAAAAGATAGAGAGCATTTTTTTCTTTTATTCAACTCATTTTTTTTCTCCATCTTAAGCTCAAATGGTCTTTTACGTTGGTGCGAGAATCACCTCAGGACAGAGAGACTGAAAATGCCATGTCATGCTAGCAGAAAGGGACATTAAGCATTGAATGGTCAGACATAAGAGCTCTGAAACATACAGATGTATGTGTTTTACTTACTTTTGTGAGATTTAGTAATGTTTCTTTTCAAGATGATGAGAATAAGTATAGTAGGTCAAGATTAGAATATGACAAAAAAATTTTCCTCAAGCTTAAAGCAGAAATGATTAATTCAGGTCTGTTATAGTGACAGTAAAAGTGTGAAATATTTTGTCGTTTCACTGAAACTTTTGTCAAATGTCAAAGATATTTATAGCTAGTTATTATTTGCTGTTGAAGAATGTTCATTTGTTTTTTTCCACTTTCTGTAATTAAAAATTTTTGCACAGAAGAAACATTTTCTTTTCTGATCAATAACTGGTGATGGTAAATAAACTTAGTATTTTATTCTTAGCTTGGAGGGAAAAAATATTGACATTATTGTATTTGTTCAATATTTTTGGCTTCTGATAGTTTAATAAAAAATAAAAAGTTATTGTATTTTGTTGTCTATTTTTGCTTGAAATGATAAGTAATGATACTTTGAAAATTGACATCCAGTCTGTGCTGTCATGACTTTATTGCAAGTCTACTGCTGTGTTATCGTTGAGTGACTTTATCTCTTTAGGAAACTTACACTGATGACATAAGTTGTTTGCTTCATGGGAGGCACTTTGAAAGCTTTCACCGTTATTATAGATTTCAAGATTTCCTAGAAAATTTGTTGCTTTAAATAACTATTCTATTTATAATTAGCTGAATAACTTAACAATGCTTATTGTTTCTAAGCTCATTTATTTATTCAAGTATAGTAATGTTTGCTTATTGCTTCTTCTATATAAACATGATATCTCATAAAGATAAATAATTCTCATTATTAAAAATCATCATTGATAAACCATTAAGAAAATAGTGTTCATAGTTATTATTTTAGTCATGGTGCAATTTAATTAGCAGCTCTAACCTTTTATTTTGCAGTAAAGTTTTTTTTATATCAAATAACACAATGATTTCAAAAAAATTATCGCAGATAATAAAAGTGGATGTGATATTCTTTTTTTTTTTCATAATAAATAATTTTTTATTTGTTTAAAATATTTTGTTTCTCATCGTATAACAAAGATAACTGTCACTTTATTTTTCTTTTCTTAATTTACTTTTTGAAATATTCGATCTTGAAGAATACAAAAAAAGCTCGCTAACAATTTTACAGTTACCATTTGTTGGTAATACAGAACGATCTCATAACGATTTCTTAGATTACTATCAATCAATTCAATCCTTGTTGAAAGATTTTTCTTGTTAGAAATTACATTTTTTTTCACTCTAACAAATCAGTGAGGGTTTAAAAAAATGAGAATTGTTTATAAAAATTTTACCCAGGTTACTAGTAAAAATGATCAAATAAAAATTTGATAGTATAAATAAACTAAATCACACCCCGACCAATTTTATTTTCTCTTAATTGGAACATTTGTGGGCATAAATAATCAATATTATGACATCAACATCTCCTGAAGTCAAAACATCAAATTAACGTGTAGGAGTCAATCAAAGTTATTATCATCATTTAGATGAGTAATTTTTAGACAGCTTCAGGGTAAAAATTTCATTACTCTAGTGTAAATTTTATCATCCCTCCTCCACATCAAACTGCATTTACTACGTCATTAAGCTTACTCTATAGTTAGGTATTGATACCCTTATTAGGTATTTTTTATGTTTATCGTTAAAGTATTTTAACTTATGAGAAAAGGGTAATTCTTAATGGCTAGCAATAATATTAAATTAATATTTACTTTTAATGCCTATCAATAAATAAGCTTTATTATTATTAATTTATTACTTACATAAATTTTTCAGTTTAATACATTTTAAATCATCCTTCTTTTCTACTAGCAGAGTCATTTGTAACAGTTATTTTACATCAAAATATATTCTACTGCAAGTGATAACTATTTTTCTAAAAATTTTCTAATACATTTTAAATTTTACTTCGCATTTGGATATGAAATTTTCCAACTGATTGTCTGAATCTATGTAGGTGATTTTATGACCTTTTTTATGACCTTCAATGACGCTATTTGTTTTTTGTTACTTTTATTTCTTCCAGAGTAATTTTTACCCCAAGTTGGATTATCTTTTCCACACCCTTGACTTATTCTTAGCCCACCTGCACTATGAGGATGTTTTTTACCCTAGAAATTTGGTGATATTTTTTCTTTTCCTTTTAATTTACTTTGCTAAGATCTTTGGTAGTGATTGTTAACATAAAACTGGTTATAAAATTTCTCAGGTTTATCTCTTAATTAAACTGATTCTTTTTACACTGAATTCCATCAAATATTTTCATTTCTTTTCATGTAATAAAAGTATTCGCTTTTATCTGAACAAACGGTCTCTTGTGCAAGACATGGATTGCTCACAACAAGAGAATATTTTCTATACATTATAAAGAAGCGAAAAGAGTAATAAAATACATGTAAAATATGACTTTATATGAAACAAAAGGGGAGAAAAGCATTACACTAGATTGCTAACAGTAGTAAAGAATTCTTTCCTGCTGGCATTTTGGTAGAACTTTTGAGCTAACTGTTTGCTATATAATATTAAATTTATCGATGACTTTAACATGACATAAATAATAAATAAACTAAATAACGATAAAAGTCAAGCAATAATTTTTATATCATTTTATTGATTTTTAATAATCCATATCAATAAGTTTAATCAAACTTATCACTTATTTTATATTTTTTTTCATCATAAAAATTTTTTTTCTATCGAAATCCATTTACATGTCAATTCAATAGATAATTTAAGTGGTATTTTATTTGTTCAAAGGAATTATTTCAACTTTTATTGAATGCTCTATTCATGATTCTAATAAAAAGCAGGGAAGCTTAAAATGTTACTTGTTTAATTTAAAAAAAATTTTATTATCAAATATTGACATTGAGTGAACATTTAAATTTCTCTGAATTATAAACAATTTTCCGATAGTTAAAAAAAATACTGGGGTATGTTTGCATATTTTTTGAAATAAATGTGTGTTAGAGGTTTTCCCAAAGCAAGCAAAAATATTATAATTAAATATTTTTGAGTGAATATTAAAATGTAGAATATTTGATATATAAATATGACTCTAAACTAAAAGTTTTTTTTTTATTTTAAAAGACATGTGAAACATTAAGTAATTAAATTTGTTATCCGTCAATTTATTCTCCTGGGTCATAGATAGCAGTATATAGGCTGAAGTCTATTCATAGAGCTTAAACAAATTTCAGCCAACGCTTTACGCTTCAACTGTAAATCCCATCACGCATTCATTTAAAATGTTTATGCTGTTTCCAGTAGTAACCTATGACATTTTATTTTTTAAAAATAATACTAATTGCTATCAATTGTCTTGACGAAGGTAAATATATTTATAGAATATTATAATGACATGGAAAATTTATATTCTCATTTAAAATAAAAATAATTCGAATATAAACTTAAGATATAAATAAGATTGCACACGAAATTGGATGTTTTCCTTTGAATTATTGCCACCTCAAGGTGAAGAGCCTTTGGGTCAATATGCTCAGAGGAGAAGGCATTCACGAGAAAAGTCTCAAGATGTTCTTCATAGTAGTAATTCTTACTGAGTTGTTGTATATCACAGAACTCGGTCAAGAGACTGTTTGATAAATTTATCGATCCAACATTTTTTCTTCTTTTTTAAAATTCATTTTCTTGTGAAATTTTGTATACGTGTGGGCATCGATCTTCATCATAAAACCAGTTAACGAGGGTCAGAATAAAATCGAATATTCATTCATTCGGAAATTGCAATCAATCAAAAAAGTTATTCCATTTGGATACCAAGAAAAAATATCTTTTTCATTCAACTTTTTTAATTTTATTTCTTTAAAAGAATTATTTTATTTCTTTTCCACTATTTTTTTTTTATTTATTTAAAATTAGGGGAGTTTTGATGAAAATAATAAATATCGAAAAAATGGTTATTTTTAGATTGACCTTTACGTCCTGCAGAATAAATTATAATCGAGCAGTTCATCAAATTGTTTTAGTATGTTCTATAACGGAAAATAATTTAGAAGGTTGAAAGTATATATAAAAGCTTGGATTTCTTTTTATTTTAATATATTTAAAGATTCTTTAAATTATTCATAAACATAATTTTTTGACAGACAGACAGATATTTATTGATATTCTATTGTCACGAGATTAAAAATTCTACATCTAATTTATATGTGCAATGAATTATGAAAACAATTTTTATTTATTTTTTTTTTAAATAAAATGAGCTTTGAACGAAGCTTCCACAAAAAATAGCTTTCAGAAAATATTAATTTTTGAAGATAAATGTATGCTAAAATGCTTATTGATTTTTTTAAAAAGAAAAAAACAATAACTGGTTTATTTTCAAGGAAATTTCATCACAAACTTATTTTTGAAATAGAAAATAATATTCATGAATTGACTAAACTCTATCTCCTGAACTTTGAGCATGAAAATTGAAATTTAATAAATGATTTCTTGGAAATAATATTATCTGTATTCTGATTATTCGAGAATTTCGTAAAATCATATGCTTTTTAAGAATCCAAATTCATTTTCTATATTTGACAGTTGGTAAACATTAAAATATATATGGATGAATATCAGTCTAGTGCAAATGGAATTTTTGAATTAATAAATTATTCATCATAAACCCATCACTCTCCCGTTTTTATCTGATAAAAATAAATTCTATTAATAGATTAAAAAAAAAAAAAAATGAACAAGTGCGAATAGAATGTATATCCTGAGGCTTCCATTAACAGAAAGTACCCCATAGGTTTTGATCATCAGTCAGTCAATATTATACCTACTGAAACCACACTTTAGAAAGCCCTATTTTATTACCGCATAAAGAGGTTAAATTTAAAAATACAGATCGGAGTATTTTTTGATTTATTCAAATACTAGCTTTCATTCGTCTTTCACTTAGACGTTTATGAGAATGATGTGATTAATTTTTAAAACTGCAATACCCATTCAAATGATAATATATCTTAGAAATAAATCACGTGACTGCGATAAAAGGTTATTGATGTTTTTGAATTAGAAAATAGTACTATTCGTTGTGTAAGCCGAATATTTATCTTAATTCCGTATAAAATACATTCATTTTTTTTTCTAAATTCACTGCAAATCCCAGTGTGTTATAACAAAACACTTCAAGTGTTTATAATGTTAAACGTTATAAACAAACTATAGCAGTTTCATGGATGAATATTAAACACTCCTTGCCGTTTACCAAAACACTATAATCTGTTTATGGCCCTAAACATTCTAAAAATTTAGGTGTTAAATCGTACTGATATTTTACCGTAATTATGACCATAATTAATCTTTCAGGAAAAATAAATGTCTTATAAAAAATTGGAGACAATGTGAAAAATTGCTTGAGAATAATAAAAACTAATAAACAATTGTGTTTACATGAACAAAATAAAAATAATAGACTTGGAATTAATGTAGAAATATTTCAGTATTAAAACATATATTTTTAGAGAGAGACTGTAAAATTATCTTAAGAATATTGAAGAGTATTCTGCGCATAACACTCAATGTGAACGAGTTGTTTCAAATAACAAGAAGAATACAATAAAAAAAAAAGACTTATTTACTATTATTCTTCTGATATCTATTTATTGCTTAATTTATTATCAATTTTGTTTTCAAATAAGGCATAATTGTCGTTTTCTATTTTTATACTCCTTTTAAATAGAAGCATTGGCTAGAGGCCAAAAATACAAAATTTATTTTTATCTCATGTGTCAGAGGAATTCGATGATCTATGACTGGGTCAACATATTGGTAATATTTCGAACACTCGTTATAACCTCATGTGTCAGAGGAAATGGAATAAGAAACATAAGGTGCCATGAAAAATTATAACCATCTTTTAACAAAAAAAAAATATTCCGTTAACATCATTACACTCGCAATAAATAGAATTATTTCTAATGTGATTAACAAAAGGTCAAGAAAATGGTAATAAAAATAGAAAAAAAAGTATGGAATAATAAGAAAAAAAAGATGAAAATAAGTACTAGAAAATGAATCTTGACCGAATGTTCTTACACTTGTGTTCATACTCATTAGTCCACGCCCTCGGTATTCATACGAACTCTTGTATAGTCATGGCCAAGTTGCTTTTCGCTACACAACCCGTGAATTGGTTACGTACATTCACTCTATTCCACTTTACTCAGCTTGTTAATGCGAGTATGCTTAGTTGTTGCCACTAGTGAGGGTGAAATTGCAGAAGAAGTGCGGTTATTTCTTACTCTTTTTCTCAAGAAAAAGTATAAATGGAAAAAAAAAATCTTGAAACATAAAGCATCTCTCTATTTCTCTCTGTTCATCATTGTTATTAAAAAATGAAATTTTTTTTCAATTAATATTAAATATTGAAGTCAGTTGTAAAAATTTTAGACATGAATTTTCGTGTAGCTGAATAAAACTAATAAAAAATAAGCAATTTAGAAAAAATTGTTTAAAAATTAAAAATAATAAAAGTTTTAATTACTACATGAATTCAACGATTTACATCCAATGATTCCTAAAAAAAAAGTAGTTCTAATTTAGTCAATGAATTTCAAAGGAAAAATCTATCAAAATGTATTTTTTCTACTTTTAAAAATTGTTAAACAATTAAACTAACTACCAATTCCACTTCAGTTTATAGTTACCAATGAGGAATATAATTATTTCCAATTAGGAATGACAAATCAAAAGATCTCCTAAAATAGGATTTGTTTTTTTGTCAATTATAGGTTGATTACATGATCTTAAAAAATTCTTAAAAGATACAATGTAGTCACATCAATAGCCGATAGAGGGAAAGAGTCATAATCTTTCTCACAAGTCCACAGTTAAGATGGTGGCAGCACTGTAGCATTTGCAAATCCAACTCTCATATTCTAAACAGTTCGAATCTAATTCTTTTTTCAGTGTAAACAAAACTCACTGCAGTGATAGTTTCAAGAAAAAGATATTATGTTATCAAAAAGCGTTAGCATAGATTAAATAGAAAAGTTTTTATTCAATTTATAAAGTTTCTGAAAAATCAGAGAGAAAACTTCACTAAAAAAATTCTCTAGATGTGATTTTCATTTTCACATATGCACGGAATAAAATTTAATGTTCGAATAGTTTATACAGTGCTAGGTAGACTTGTTTTGACACGATAAAAAAACTGTTTATGAACGAAAAAAACTATAATTTTTTATAATAATTGAACAGATTTTATATATAAGACATAAAAAATAAACATTCCCATCTATATAAATATTATTTGAAACCATAAATGTGATTGTGAGAGTTCAATAATAGTTGAAAGACAGAAAGCTATAGGCAAAGTCCGAATTTTATTATCTCTAACCCAAGAGGGTTGTACGCTGAAGATTAGATAGTCCGTAATCGAATAAATGTCTTGAGGGTATCGCTTCTAGCCAACAGTTTGAAAGTAATCATATAACTTTATGCTTTGTATTTCTGTCTTTGGTATATTTTTACTTTGTATATCGCTCTAGTTTACTATTTCAGATGAATCAATAAATATTCAAAACTCTTAGATATTAAAAATTTAAATGTTCTATTATTATCATAAATATCAAAAAAAAATTTTAATAAAAATATTTTTAGAATGATGATTATTATTAGAATAGAAGGTAGGATTATGGTCTTTAATATGATCCATTTGTTTATATTTTAAGCCCACTGCGTCTTCCAACAGTTAATCCTCACAAACTTTTTGGCAATGAAAAGAAAATTCATCACAAAAAAGTGATAATTAATAATAATTTAATTAAATAAAATATTATTCAGTAGAAACAAAAAGTGATCCATTATCATACACGTTCACGGTCACCTAATTTTTTGGGCATAAAAAATCATAAAATTATAAATAAATTATTATAAACCTAATTTTTTATTCATAATAACTTATAATAAACAATATTGTTACAGTAAAAATAATTGCACAATAATTTTTCTCTTGTAACACAAAATGTAAATAATTTAAATAACATTACGATAGTTTGTAAGAGCAATGGTGATTTATTAAATCAAATAAATAATGAATAATAAATTATTTAACAGACATGAATACGTTTGGGTTGAGTCTCAGTCTTGAACTGATGTTTATTTGTTCATTTATCATTACCACGTTAGAGACACTGTCTAACATATAAATTCAAATATGAAATAATATTTTTAAGTCATTTAATTGCCTTGCCGAGAGGATAAAATTAATATGATTTATTTAATTATTCACGACTACTAACAACTGACATAATAAATGGCTGATCGTTCAATAAACGCTACATAAATATATTTTATTCATAATTTCATTAATGTCACGCTTGTACTCGATAACAGGCAATGAAAAAATAGCAACAAAAAGCTTTATGATAAAATACATACATATAATAGTATTAATATTATTAAAATTATACTCTCTATAATTACTTATAAAATTCGAAATTATGTTTCAATAAAGTTATCATTGATATTAAAGTTATTTCATTAACAGTTAAATAGCATTTATTTACAACTGTATTGTGTAACACAAATGTTATGGATTATTGATTCTTGCTTTTATTATTATTATTATTATTATTATCATCTAATTGATTTACCCAGTTCATTTCTGTACAGTATTCTCCACACACAACATTTCTCCGATTAAAACTCTAATTATGATTAAATTATTATATATATATATTTTATTCTATGCATCCATATGCATTGAAATAAAAATAATATTCCATTTTTGGTGTGGATGAAAAGAAGAAACTTGAACAAAGCATCGCTTTGTTTTATTAAAGTCTATACAAGGCCTACATTGAGCTTGCTCAAAGGTATAATTTGGTTTAAGATATTTCGATCGACTGTTAAAAAAATTAATTCCATTTTTTTCTAATTAAAATAAACGTTTTATTTTCTAATAATTTTTTATCATAATGCAGTAGAAAAAATCGTAAGAAATACTTTCTGTTCTTAGGTGAATTGATCCGTCTTTAATTTAATGATCTACATAAAAAAAATCTTCACATAAAAATAGAAATGTTTAGTTACGTTTTTAGGGCCAATCAACAATATTGATTGTTTGGCCTCAATTACTTTAACGATAGTTAAATTAGAACATCCATGTAATCTACTTCTTATGAATAGTTATTTGTAACACCGAAAATAGGGATGAATAAAATTGTTATTATTCTCTCGGCTGGACTTCATCTAATATGCATTGTGAAATAAAGAGCAATAAATTTTTATACATAGCATATTTTACATTTTTTTTTATGAGATAGTTTTTATTTATAAACCAACACTTTTCTTAACTAACGAACAACTTTTTCAAAGACTTTCAACTTTTAAATCAGAATTTTTCTGATATTTTGCTATCAAGAGTATAAACTTTTAGAATTAAGTATAAAAATATCGTACATAGTTGGAAAAATCTCTTTACTGAGAAGCTTATTAAAAAAGTACACTGAGAAAAAAATTTACTGTGAATAAGTAATATTTTTTTCAACTAGTAAAATCAAATTTTTGAATAGTTGCCATGGAATATTTTTTTTAGAATTAACATGGTAGAATTTTTACAGATTTTATGGTTACTTAAAATAATTCAGTGAAGAAATACATTATTATTGTGCTCAATTATTTTTAATAAAATTATCCGAGTATTTAACATCTGAAAGATACTTTTTTTTAAATATAAAAAAAATATTGAAATTAAACAAAAAAATTAGGTTTTTAATTTTTTTACTTTTGGGGATGATTTTTCTTTAAACTATAAAAGATAGGGGTAAGAAGGTGGTATAATTATTTATACAGAATCGCAAAATCTACATTTATCGATAAAAATTTTTTCAGGGGTTATTACGACCCTTGCTCGAGGTTAGAGTACTATTTTTTTATAGGGGAAATTTTGGATCCATTGAATTTTAAAAAATAAGAATGAATTAAATGTCACTTTTATTTAAACTTGTCATAATCTTAAACTCAATATCAATTTCAATAAAAAATTTTATTGCGAATATTTTAAATTCTTTTTATTGATTAAATAAAAATTTTTTTATACAGCGAAATTCTTTTCCAGTGTACACGAACTATTTTTCCCGGAATCATGAATCTTTACAGAATTATTGCAAAATAAGAGTTCGTTAATTGAAAATAACAGAAAAATTCGTATTGACTGGTATTCTCTTTAATTATTCATTCATGTCGTGATCAATCTTTTTCCATAAATAGCAACCTCACTTCTCTCGGTGGATCGATTACTTTATCTTTCTGTCTTGTTTAATTAACCATGACAAATCATAAAAAAAATAAAAGTTTTAAATAAAACTGATAATTTTTGACTCTAATATTACAAAAGATTACTATTATTCTGTATGAGATATTGATTTTAAAAATAGAATAGTTCAACAATAGCAACTTCAATACTCTTATAAAGTCAATCACACTCAATTTTCTTGTAAAGCTTCAATGAGCCACAAAGAAAATTATCAAAAGGAAGAAAAAAAAAATTTCTCTCACATTTATTGTACAAATATTGATTTTTAATATTAACTAATATATTTTACAGCTAAATAAAAAAGTTTTGTCAAAAATTGTGAGTGTTTTTAAAACTTAGATGAATAATCTTGCTACATCATTAGTTAAAATGAAGAACAACACAGCTACAGAGATATTTTAAAGTTATTTAAAGAGATATTTCGAAAGCAGCTAAATTTAAAAAATATCCACTCATTATGTGTTCCAGTAAATTTTTATTTTTTTACTCTCTTATATATATATATATATATATATATATATATATATGTATTGCTTACATATATATATATATAATGTGACTCAAAAACATGAAATAACTATGTAGATATAAAAATTATTTACATACATTTTTTCCATAAAATTCGAAAAAAAGAGATAGAATTTTTATTGAAGTAGAATTGTAAAACAGAGTCATCACAATAGAGTGTAATTTTTCCACTTTACTTTAAATAAATGACACAGATGGCGTATCTGTGAAAATAACAAACAATAATTGCTATTACTATAAACTGTTCTCGTATGGAAAAAGTACTCTGACTCTATTATATCGGTTATTGTATCACATGTATTCAAGCTTTAAAATTATATTAATGTATATATAATGCAGTATAATGCATGTTGTATTTTACATATATTTTTTCCTTCCATACTATTCAGTTTGTAATACGAATGAAAATATATTTTTCTTCTCTACGCTGAAACGAGTGTTTTAAACATGAATGTGAAATTTCTTCTCTAATTTACATATGAGGAGAACTATTTTTTTTTTTGCTGATCTGATCAATGATCATCTAGAACTTTTACTAGAATGTTTAATTTATATGTCTAGATAGTTAATAGAAGATAAGTGAATAAAAAAAGTGTCATGTATTACTCATTGAATTAAAAAAAAAAAATTTATATTCTCCACTTTTATTAATATACCATGAATTATTTTTTTGTGTCATAAAAAAATCAATTTCAATAGTATGAAAAATTTTAGTTGAACTTTCATAATTTAAACTTTTTAATTTGAAAATTCCTACAAATTCGCATTACTCTGGTATAAAAGTACTTATCTTTGACGATGTCTTATATTTAAAAAAAGAATGATCATTTTAAAGTTTTGTAAAAAATGTCATGAATGCAAAGTCATAAATAATCTTGAAACCCGGTGGAATGTAAGCTAGTGATGATGCTAAATGTACACTCTAAAAAATTAATAGTTAAGTCTCATAGTTGGATTTACAATTGTGTTAACTTCTCATTCGGTAGAAAATATTGGAATCTTTTTTGAACTAAAAATATTGAATGCAAATCATTTATTTCAATACTTAGCTGGACAAGGTGTTGGACAATACTTCCTCTTCGTCCCTATAGTAGAGACCCTAACTTGGACTCTTTCCAAGCTTCCTTCCCCTTTCGACTGACTCTCGGTATCCCACCCATTCGAAATACTATTACGCACATGGTCTATTGAATTGCATCTGCAGTCAACTTACGTCCTAATCACTGCATCGCATTTGCACGAGGACATAGGGAAACTGCAAAAAACCTGTGTTGATACAGCTGACCTCAATGAAGAGACTTCCTGATCCTGGTGATCTTTTAATTAATTAATATAATATAATTAATTAATAAATTTTAATTAATATTGCTCTCAATGTATGGTTCACCTCAACAGGAATGACCATTCGATTTGTAGAGGCTGAAAAATATAAGAGATGGTTAATTAAATGGAGATTATCTGAAGACTAGAAAAAGAAGAGATGGTTTGGGATAACAAGATAATTTGTTCAAATAGTGTAAACACTAATGTATTTCAAGGTCAAGGTCACTAGAATTGAAGCCTATTGTTTACATAATTATTTGTAATTTATTCATCCTAAGATCACTTTTTATTAGGTCAATAACATTATCTTCAATGTTTGTTGAATGAGATCGATAGATTGATATCAAGTTGAATAGTTGTAGTTAATTGTTTTCTTATTTAGACTGAAAGACTTCAGATGATTGTCATTCAAAAAGAGAGAGAGGTAAAAAATAACTCGTCTCCACTAAACTTTTGCAAAAAATTCACTTTTTAATTTGAAACATGTCGCACTTTCTGCATAGGTATAGTGAAAAATAGTTTTCAGCCTTAGGTATAAGGCAATTAAACCATCTTAAACCACGTGCTTACCACGTGTTGGTCTACTTTTCTTCGGTAAGAGTGAAAAGTACTATTTTCTGTCACCTACTGAAAATTGATTTGCTTGTGGTAAGACTTGCGAACTATAACTGTTGTGAACATCATCAGAAAACGAACTAACTGAAAAGTGCAATGTTCGAAAAAGAAGAGTTCAACGATTCTAACCAATAAAATATCAATTTTCAATGATTAGATGAAAATAAAAATAATAAATGGTATCTGATAACATGTTAGAGAATTAGAAGGTATAGAACACGTACTAGTTTATTGTCAAGATCTTTTTTTACAGCAAACATGACGCTATTTTATGAACTTTTCATTAAAAAGTTGTTACAATGTGTCTGATGTGTTCTTACTCCCTTAACCACAACACTCATTTCAAACGTTATGGAGTTTAAAAGTTTGTCACAAATTTTCTGTACCTTGTTTAAGTCAGTAAATGTTGGATAAACATTAAAATGTTTGTATGAAAGTGTTAAACGTGCTTTATTTCAGAACACTTACATGGTATCGGAATCAGCAACATTACCGTTGATTTATTTGCCACTTTAGATTACAAATTCACATAATCGGTGTGGAATTGTCGAAACTGTGAAATTTCAAACTAATAACCACATAGTTACTGAAGAATGTATGCCATTCCGCAGACTACTTATTTCAAACAATCATGTTTAAGTTAGATTCTATAGCTAAAAATACCAACAAAATATAATAATAGCATCGAGACTTATTGATGTGTATTTAAATATGCATAAAAAGTATCCTTGGAGATCTAGAATAAAAAATAAATGCAATTAATATTCCATAGTCAACGTATATTAGAACTACATCCTGTACTCCTTTCGACCGAATAGTTTTTTTTGTTAACCTACAGTAGGTCGTAGAATTGAATAAAAATTATCACTCATTTATATCTACATAAATGATCATAAACTTTATATTTAATGTTTTATTTTAGCTATTTATCATCCAGTAGCTTAGAGCAATGAAGAATCTAATTCAAATAAAATTTTTTTAAACATATGAAATCATTTTAAGTCAGTAATTTTAATTAGAAATTTCTTTTCATAAAATAATTATTAAATAAAATGAAAAAATAGTACTTAAAAATCTAATATCAATTATGATAAAACATTTTTTATGTAAAACGACGAGTATTGTGGGATATACATGTTAAGTAATAAGTAGTTTTTATACTTTTCTGACTGTATGTGTATAAAAAGGTTAAATAAAAAAGATCTCTATTACGGTTATACACAGGCTAATCAAACAAAGAGATATCCTTGAAATTAGTCTATATTTGTATTATTCAATTAACATGATGAGTATCGAAAGTGAGAACATTTTTACGTAGGATCAACTATTTTACTAATGTCAATTAATTAGTAGCTGATCTATTTTCAAAATTAAATAGCGGCATTGATTATATTTAATTTATTTATACCTTTTGGAATAGACCCTTTATACTGTAGAATATTGATTTGAGAAGTTTCCAAATTATTTTCATCTCAGTGACATTTTCTCTATTATTATAAACATTATAATGAAAATAACTTTTGACGTCAACCTAAATACAATGTAATACTTAATGAACATTCAATCGTTGACCTTGACAGAAATGGCTCTGCTCTACCATATCCACTGCAAACTATAACCTTTATATTTACACCAGTCATGATTATATGTAAGACTGATATTTACGCGTTAGTTACGCTGGATATCATTGACTTGGTATAACTTAACTCTTTACTCTCGTGCACGTGGCATTCGTATTTTTATCTATGCTTATTTTTGTAAGATATCGAATCATTTTCTCCCTGATGATACAATCTTTTTTGTAAGCATATGAAAGAGGAAAAAATTTTATGCTACTAAGAATAGAAATTGTTTCATAATGGGGGATGGAAAACAAAGTTATCGGAAATCAAATAACTACGCGTGAAAAAAATGTAACATCACCTGTCTCACCTGATGGATAGGCCAAAAATTAGCCAGATTAAAACATTTATAAATTTAAACAATAGAATATAAAGGGGTAAGTCTGGGGTAGATGGCCATATGAGGAGAGACGACCAATCGAAATGATTTATAGAACAGTTATTAGCTGATTTATGAGATATTTTGTTACGAGAAACTTAATTGAAAAATATTTTAAGAATAAAATTCACTAGTTGGATAATGTTAATGGCCTCAATACTAAGATAGTAAAACATGGCTTAGATATTTCCCTTGATGTCACTTCTTGTCTGTTAGAGTTTCTACCATGCAAGAGGGATACTTGGCCGTCGTCTGTTTGCGTGACTCTGACACTTCAGGAAGACAATTTAGGTCATGCTCATAAAATTTCAGTGACAAGTCGCGTTGCATTGAAATATCAAGATCATACTATCAACTTATAAATCTACATTATATCCATTACATATTCAGGTTATTGACACTTGTATTAAAATAATCTATTATTTATGTGTCATAGATCAAGGCAAATTAAATGCATGACAAATTGGATCAAAATAACAAGTGATTCATTAATGAGGGATTGTTGATACTTGTGATGGATGTGAAAAGAAGAATCAATTAATGCAAACAACTAGGATACTTCATTTTATTGCTATCTGGCTTTCAAATAGTTATTAGTGGTTTTAATGAAAAATCGATGTACTTGAATCAGAGTTAATTAATGATTGGTCTAATTTTTATCATTATGTTATTAGAGGACACTGTATATTTAAGTGCATTACACATTATAGCATGATCAACAATTATTGATTAAAAAAAAAGTAGAAATAATTATGTTATCAATAATAATTTTTATTCATTTTAAAAATTTTCTAATTTATTTTTCATTCAATTACACCTTGTTTTACATCTCAACGCTTAGAAAAAATTTGTGCTTTATAAAAAATGTTGAATGAATTAATAAAAAGAAACGAATTTTATAATAGAAATTTTTTTTTAGTAGTCCTGAGAGCTAGAATGATAAATGCCAACTTGTTAAAAAGATTTGTTTATTAAAATGGCAGCAAAATATGAGCACATGACAGCACAATATATCCATTCCCGAAAAAAGAAGAAAACGAAGCCAATTAATTTTGAAAAAAAGATATTTCAATTTAAATTGTACTCGTCTATTTATTAAAGTAGAGTTCAATTTTATTTACAGGCGAAAATTACTTCATGTGTTACATTTTAACGAACCTAAACTTGTAGCATGAAGTGGATAAAATTTTTTAATAATCGTTCTTTATATAAAATACTTCAAATAAAATTATATTATCGGATCTTCAATTAATATTGAAAAAGAATACTTTTTGAGTGAGGAATTTCTTTTTAATAAAATGCTTCTTGAGTAGAGCTTAAATTGAATCGATGTATGAAAATACTGAGACAATACAATTACATACCTTTCTAAAGGAAATTTTGAAAGCATTGATGCACTTTATCGCGAGCTTTTTTTATTAAAAATATTCTTAAATTCTGAAAAACCATGTACAGATATCAAATACAAAAGCTAAGGGCTAAGTTATGTAAACATTTATAATGCATATAACAGTTTATTCAGCATAATGAAACATTTTGAAATTGTTATATCAACAATTAGCAAATGACACATTTTGATTGCTAAAACATGGCTGTTAATTGATTTCAATTGAGATAATACTATCAAAATAAATTGAATTTATTCTACCGAAGTAGATAATTTATTGATTAAACAATGGAATAAGGATCCATGTGACATTTTAAAAACAAACTTCTAGTGTGTTCTAGAAATGTCAGATAGATTGAAACATCTTTATCGTGTTTTAGCACGGAAGATTCACAAAGGTTAGGTTTCAGAAGTGTAACGAAAAACGAAAATATATTATTCTAAATGGTGCTTTTGTGATTGAAGATTAAAGATCGAACAATAAAAATAAATCATAAATCCTTAATTAAACAATGAAATTACATAAATAAATTTGAGACAGATTATAAAGTTGTTATTTAGTTATTAAAAATTAAATCTTTCTGAATATACATCGTTATAGTAGATGTTTAGTCCGGTAGTTCACGCCTGTCCGCCAGATGGCGTCTGGCTGGAAGTTTGTGCGCAAGAGAAAACTACTACTAGAGTAAATAAGTTCTGATAAACTTACCTTATATCTTAGTATCGAATCCGGGACTGACTGAGAGTAAAAGCTTAAAAAGAGACAAGAGACCTGTATATTACAATTAAATTGTTTGTTTTATTACAATAATTAATAACGATTAATTAATAGGTACAGTGTTCATTTATTAGTTCGTAATATTTATGTGAATTAATAATACTCGTTTATTCATTTAGAATAAATGAAATAAATTTTATCTATTTGAATAAATAAAATAGAATAAGGAATCATTAACCCCAAAAATGAGTTTTATCTCTTAATTAATTTTCTGTAATCGTTGTTCCATTTGCCTTTTAAAAACTTCATCACGAATGTATCTGGTCCCGATAAATTTAGCATAGATAAGCATCAGGTCTAGTTAAAATAACGCTAAAATAAACTAGTGTGTTAAAGAGAAAAAAGTCCATGATATATAGAGGAAGAATTTTTTCTATATTCTAAAGTTCCGAATTTTTTCCACCCCTATTCTTGACAAGCATGCTAAGTAGTGCAATCGAAAATAAAGATATAATTAGACACATTTGCATTTAAGATATTTTAAACCAACTCAGTATAATATCCAAGAGAATTTATTTAAACTTGCTAATAAAAACATTGTTTGCATTATATGTAAAGTATCAGAATTCAAATCGAATCACTGTATTTCGTTGTTAGAAAATCGATTCAATTTGAATAAAAATTTTAGATCACCTGCTCCAATTGTATGCCATTTTATGTACCAAATATGCACCAGATGATTTTTAGATCACTATTTTTTTAAATATATGAAAAAAAATTATATAATACGTTTCGTTGCTTTTTTAATATTTTTTTTCAAACATTTATGTTAACGATTTTAAACAATAATAATGTTTTGTATTAAATAAATTTATTCATTCATCTTCGTAAATGCTAGTTTCATTTTTACGATTTTTACACATTCAGGAAGCAATTGCTTTTTGATGTATAATCATATTTTATTTAAAGGCAGTACATTAGTGATGATAAAAGTCAAACAAATCATATAATAAAAACAGTCGGTTGAGAATTTTTTGAACAAAAGCAAGCGAAGCCTCAAGCGGTTGCTAGTCATTAATAAAAAGGTTTTATCTTTTTGTAAAAAAAACTAAACATCACATGAGAATTTATTATTATAGCCTAGGATTCAAATCGATTCCGACTAATAACAATATATTATTATAAATACATAAATAAAATTTAGCAACTTTATACTTTTAACAAACCATTAGATATTTTATATTTTTTCTCTTCAAAGTAATTTGAGATTGTTTTTTTTTTATTAATAGGCAATAAATATAGAACAAATGAAACTTGAAATAAAAGCTTGCCATTCACTGTACAAGGAGTTGCAAACTATTCATTTACAAACAATTAACTTTCTATAACTACTATAAAGTTTTATTGTCAGTAAACTCTGAAAGATATTGTAGTTTGACTGGAAATTGCTCTCCTACTGTAAATGTTGCTTTCTATAAATTTTACGAAAGTAAAAAAAAAAACAATACTAAATGAACCTATCAAGAGTTTATAGCAAAATTTTTTATTATTTTATAAATAATTTTAAAGCTCTCAATCGGAATAAAGCAATGCATTTATTGTCTACGCTTTAACAAACATTCAGTAAAAAAATTCAAGCTGAAGAACATTGTTACTTTATTGACATCCTTTGGAATACAATTTACTTCATTACAAAAGAGTTATATTGTGGAAAAAGTTTTGAATACTTCACTGCTTTACTCTGAATTAAAATTTTTTCTTTTACATTCGTAACAATTAATTTGTAGTAGACAATATTAATTAATTACGTTATTTTATTAATTAAAAGAGTAGTTTATTGATTTTTTTGATATTATTTTGAAAATATTTCTTTTTTTCTTATCTTAAAAATTATAAATTTAATTTTTCATCCTACAAAGTGTTATTTTGGCAACATAAATTTTATTGATTCCCCACCAATCAATAATTAAATGATTATAAATAACTCTTACTTTCTTAAAAAAAAATACCTTCCAATATTATTTCTTAATCTTTCGATAGATAAAGAAATAAAAATAAGGGTAGCTCCCTTCTTTTAGCTGATTATTTTGATTAGTTGAAGGACTTGAGCCAATTTTTCACGGTATTTTCTAAGAAAGGTTTATTTGTCTGACGATTTATCATGATTAACCCTAGTTTTTCATTTATTTTTCATATCTGTCAAGACTTGAGTATTAAAAAAAGAAAAATGGCAATTATTGGACACAAATATATATTTATCTAGAATAAATAATAAATACTACCTTGTTAATAATATTACCTTGAAATTTTATACATTGAAATTGAGAACAATACACTTTGCTTATTAACAAACCACACTATTCAATTTATTCATTCATTATATGTAGGTTCTTAGTACGCATGTGTGTCCTTATGCAAGCTATAGCCACATGAATGTATTATCAGGCACACACTCTATAGCTTACATATGTCATCGGTGAAAACGTGGTTAATGAAATATCGATTGACTTTCGTTTTTACTTATTCTGAATCAATACCCTCTTTAATTATCCAAGCGTCCTTACTATAAATTCAATCCACGTCGTAAACATGTATATTTTTAAATAACAGTCACTATAACGTTTTAGATTAAATTTTCAAATTATTTAGCATTTGATTTGCACTCTCGTGGTTTAAAAAAAGAAAATAAGACCAACGCCATCTAGTAATTATTTATGAAATACGTAGCTTCATGGTACAGTATCAGACATTAATGCTGTTCCATTTTTTAAAGGTTATACATGAGAATTTCGTGTACAAAATTGACAAAGTTTTAATGTCTGATACTGTACTCCGGCACGATAGTTTCACTAGCTGCCACTAGGAGGCTTTAATCAAAATGATTCTCACAAGATCTTATTGCTTAGAGCTTGTAGAAATGTTGTAATTATTATTCAAAGAGATTTATTAGAGTCTATTGTATTTTAGAGCCATGTTGGGTATAATAATTGAAGTAATCTATTTTCTTAGTTGTCAGAAGTCAAGATTATTCTATATGACTCATTATTATGCAATAAGCTGATAGGTAAAACTAGAATTAAATTATAGAAAACAATGGCTTTTGTACAAACATTTCAACAGTAAATAATTTCTGTAGCTAATTAGTAAAATCCAACAGATGATTGGAAACTACTAATGAACAAGTAGTACAAGAAACATTTTAAATTATAGCAAATAATATTTATTTATGTATCTAAGTTTAAAACAGACATAAATTAAATTTATTAATTATTCAGAGTTACAATGATAAATAAAATTATTGATTATGTCTTTTACACTCTCTTCAATCATTTTCGGTGATCACTCAATACTTCAACGTCATTCAATGCTCTTGTCAGCACAATGATTAGCCTTAAGCTAGTAGTCTACTATAATAGAGACAGTAGACACTGGACAGTGGTCATAATTACGTTAACCAGTGACTAGTCCGAGTGTAGTTATGTCGTCTATGTCGCTATCAACACATAAATAATACTCCTACTAATAAATGCATAAAAATAACCCCATTTTTACAAGCTTCACAGGAAAACTATTTTTCCTTTTATCTCATTATAATATAATTTTTAATGCCTATAAATAAGTACAAATATGAACAAAGTTGATCTACTTTAATTCTGAGCTTAAAAAGATTTTATTGAACGGTTCACTATGGCTTCAAAGTTCTATGACTTACTTATGTTCTATTTTTTGCTCAGTTTTCTTTTAATTATGGAAAATTTCCTTCCTTTATAGCAACGTATACCTTTTTAAATCTATCATAAACAAATAGTTGATTCTAGAGTATACGTAACCACTATTTCCATTAGAATTGGAGAGATTTACTATTGAAATGTATTCAATACATTTTTTTATCAAAGAATTGCACTATCTATAGCTTTTAAATAGAGTGTTAGATGATTCGTGGTGAATTCACGCGTGTGACCGAGTGAACTTTGATAAATTTCCGCACGTACGGGTTTGATGAAAGACTTTGAATCAAACACTCACTCTTTTGCTTTTGTACGGAATACAATCAGGTTTACCTGTTTGCTTTAGTAAGAGGTCGAATGTAGGCGTTTTATGAAGTGATCTATCAATGTACAACGAAAGCTTGATTTATCTCCCTTATGTAGGGCGTCATATAACCTATTTAAACCTTCTCTCTGTCCTACCACCAGCACTATCCATATGTTCTTTCATACTCTTTATCGGAATTAACTTTGCCACCAATTTCTACAGCTGTCGAACGTAACTCGATAAGCACTTAACTTTCTTCTATTCTTTATCGATTCTAAAAGTTTGCAAGCATTAGGCTTTCAACTTCAATTCCATCTTTTTCCTTTGTTTGGCAACATCGATCAATGACTTAGTAATGAGTATTTTTGAATGAAAATGATAAAATTTAATAGTTACTTGATATAAATCTTTATCTATGATTCATTTTATGAGATAATAATTTCGTTTATTTGAGATTTATCATTTTTAATATAAATGAAAATACCGGTGATATTTATTATCAATGCACTTTTAATTAATTAGTTGGAAAAAAATTTTATCTGAATAGTACATGAGATATAATACTCTCATGGTTATTTGTATTTTAGTTTGTACTGTGTACGGCGCATTAATTTTCTTGCTCTTCCTCTCCACTCTTTTAGTCGCACAAACTGCATCTAATTTTAAACATAACGTCTCTGTGTTTGTCAAGCTGATGAGGAATTTACATATTAGTCTGTGGATTATACGCATTTACTGTACAAATCTGCCCTGAGTGTATATGTTTAATGTTTTCTATTCATTTAAGTTTTATTTAAATTGAAGAATAAAGAGAAATTTACGTAAATAATATTAAGATCGATTAAATTCTATCGATTTTTAAACTAATATTTCATAGAATATGATTGCATCTACAGTTTTATTTGAAAATGAGAAACAATACACTTGGTCCAATTTAAGCATGAAGTCAGGTGAATCTAGAGAATGCTTGGAAGAGGTAGGACTAATTTGGGTTCAGTCTAATAAAATTTTTTTTCGACAAATCAACAATTGTACAAAAAAAAACTTCCATGAAACTTTGAATTAAATATTTACGATTGGCATTCAACGAGATTTCGACAATTTTTGTCATTTAAAAAATGAGCAAATGATAACTTTTATCACATAGAAATTATTTGTCATAGTCATTTGCGACGTGTACTTGGCGCGACGTTTTATTGACATCCAGAAATAGCTAGAAAAATTTCAATTATGTTTATTTTTGATCTTAGAAGTACTGAATTTTTTATCCTTTCTATATTTCGAAATGTTAATAAATAATTATCTATTAAATTACTATCTCTAAATCCATTAATACTAAGAATTTCGTATCTCGTATCCTGTTACAGACAATGGCGACGTGACTGATTAAAGAAGCGGAAGCGGGTGTCTAAGAAGCCATGAATGCCAGCGGAAATGCTGTATCGCAGGAGGGTGGAAATAGTGGTGACTTTGGAAGTAGTGAAGAAACAGCAGCGTTGCTCAGTCGAGCCCCTCCTCCAGTTGTAGTTTCTTCAGGATCTCAGGGTAAACCAGTCTTAACACGTCAAGACAGAGCAACTTTTTTAGTTGCATCACCCCAACTTTCTGCATCCGGTCTTGGTGGTTCTGAAGAAAGTGCAACCAATGAAGACCCATCAACAAGATCCGTTCCAGATATTGAGTTGCACTGCAGACTCGATGGCGAGCCACAACATCAACAACAATCTCACCATCCAACTACTACTCTTTATCGCTCCAGGCAACCATCCCATCAACATAACCGATGTCGATGCGATAGACGTGATTCCCTTGCGCCTTCTTCTGCGCTTCATCTGGCACGAAGTGTATCAAGGTGAGCATTTAAGTTATTACTTTAAGAAAAATTTATATTCTAGTCACACAGCATGAATATTAGTTGGATGAAACTCTTCAATATTTTATGACTCACATAAAAAGCCCCAATTTGTTTTTTTGGAAAAGGGACTTTTTAAATTTAAGAAGTTTAACTTCTTCATTCTGTGACCGTCTGACTTGAATTGCTTGTCCCCACTTCGATGGCAGAAGTACTACTAATTCAAAAATTTATATCGCTGAGATCCGTCTAGCTGATCACCCTTCAATTTTTAAAAAACCCTTTACCATAAGTTTGTTAAGAATAAACAGTAAATTTCAATTAAAAAAAAAAGTAAACAAAAAAATTGAGTTTAATTGTTTATAAGCTTATCACAACCAACTGAAAGGTTGGAGAACCTCTACATCATATAGATATCATAGTAGACATCTGTATCTTTCACTTGAACAATGCTAATAAAACAAGTGACGTCGTATTTACACGCTTTAGCCATGTTAAAATAATACACTTCCGAAAGTCGAGATTTACAGTGAACTTCTACTGCTTTCAATAAATATAAAATCTAAACTGAGTTTGAACGTCCTTAGGTCACTCGTAAAATTATTGCAGACATTTCTTTTCGAAGTGTATTTCGTTTTGAATGACTTTTAAGTACACTTAGTAAGTTTTTAGTAGTATTAAAAATTGGAATAAAACGATTTAAACGACTCCAAGCGATGAAAATCATGAGACATATGAATAATTGATTAGAAAGAATCAATATCGAACAAATAATATGACACGAAAAATATTCCATTGATATTGCTCACGTCATGAATTCAAAGTTAAGTATTTTATCAATACTTTAAGATGTTGTATAAACTAAATAAATGAACATTATTTCAGTGTAAATAAAAATTAAAAAGAAGAGAATAGTTGGAAAAACTCAGATCAACCAGAGAATTAAAAGGTTATCTGTAAAAGGTCATTCTGAGCTTTGAAAAGAGGGAAACTTTTTTTGTTTGATAACTTAAAACATCCATGTTGGAGACTCCATTAACGTTATTCACCTAGACTCTCTGTCAAATTAGGAAACTAAACGGAAATGCACTACCACCGACTGATTGCATTTATTGATCGATGATTGAAAGCATCCATGAAAGTTTAATGGCTAATTGATTTTAGATAACAAACATGTTGATATGTAATAAAAAATTAAAGTAAAACCCTTTATTAATCAGTTGAAACAGCCATGTGTACTGGAAATTATTTGCTTGCTTTGAATTCCTAGCAGAGTGAACTAATTTCAAACTTAACCCTTTTAAACTTCAACCACTAAACACAATAAATACTTTTTATTAAATAAATACAAAAATTGGAATGGACCAGACATGTCGACTGTGTTGATTTTAATACAAAATTTTCAACTGTGAACCTGAGTAGTAGATATGAGTCCCTATGGGTAGTAAAATTTACATTCAAACGACGTAATTGTGATATAAAAGGTCTATAAAAATTACTTACGAGACGAGAAATTTTTTCTTCATTTCCGTTATGTCCTAGACTTACGTGAAATAGTAGAGTAACTTTCACGTGAAAATTTTTTCAGTTTAAATATCACATAAAAAAAAGCAAAGATCTTGAGTTAGATAAACAAGAAATTGGATTAGGTATTCATGAGTGTGACTATACTCCTGCGAGAGATATGAAGAGTTATGCACTCTCTGGAAGATCATAGATACTATAAAGCATTCCTACATCCACCGGGAAATCAATTTTATTTCCTGAATTGTCGATAAGAATTATTGAAATTTAACATTGAAGATGATCCATTTTTTTCTTCAATTCTTAATAAGTAAGATAAAACTTTCAAGATCACCGATTATTCAAGCAATTCAAGAGAGAGAGATATTGTCATTGAGACAGGAAACATATGAAACTACTTTTTCAATACCATTTAGTAATACTGATAACAATTCTCAACATCAGAACTTCGAGACTAAAGGTCGTGACCGTTTAAACGAGAAGCAATTTAGAAAAGTGCTCAGACCTGTTGCATTCTATAGAACTCTAATAAAAAGAAAGATACTTATATCGACCGTTATTAAGAAGTAGTTCAACGATAAGTAAATTTCCGTCATTGGTACCTTCTGAAATTAATCCCATTTACAATCACATCTAAAACAGCTTCTTGTAGGCCTGTACAAAAATGTGTACCAAGTCTAAATGACGACCAAGATCATCTTTAATCATAGAATCGTATTCTCACAATATTATCTTATTTAATATTATTTGTATATGCATGTTATTGATGCATGAATAATACTTTATTGTATAGATAGATCCAAATGTAATGTGCTTACTTTTTTTTGCCATGTTAAGCAATAAGTCTTCATCCTGAACCAATGTATGATTTTATGATTGATTAAGAATAATATGGGAGAATAAAAATGATAGAGTTAACATGAATGATATGTGATAAGCCTTTGTATTCTTCTAACCAACAGGATGAATGCTATTTTCCTTTAGTTTTAGGCAAATCATTAGATTGATGATGAATGATATTGCTGTCTAGTCAACACCAGCCTGATACTTCCCATGTCAGATGAGGGAGTGTAGATATCTCTTACGGTCTCTATCATGACCAAAAAAATATTTAAATCCTTCAAAGCTAAGTATATAAATTTAATTTTATTAATTTGCTAATTTTATTTGCAGGGAAAGTGTGAGAAGTGGCCATCACTGTTGTCCATGTCAAGCACCACCACCTCCAGTACTTGTAACAACATCACCAAGTACTCGAATAATAAGACAAAGTTCACAACCAGAAGGAACTGCATGTTGTTGTTCTGGATGTTGCTGTCCTGTACATGCTGGAACAGCCCCTAGCGCCTCTCTACGTCAACTCCGGGAACCAGGTGATGGTATTGCTGGAATTGCGGCGGATTCCCTCAGGATCAATGGAGGAATTCGACAATTTCGACAGGTAAAGTATCATCTCCACTTCATTTATTAAAAGTAGTCTTTTTTTTCAACCCATTTTTCAATTCCTTCATATCATGTACAAAATATACCACCTATTATTACAATTCACATCATTTGTATTATGAACCAGTCGATTTAAATCTTATCTTGAAACTCATTATAACTATTTTCGAGTCAACTGGCATTTGAAACTGATACCTGGATTACTATCAAGGGTTTTACAATCTCCGTGATAAGTTATCCTTTCCAAGATATTCTCTCGTGACCGATAACTTACTTTCAATATATTACTTCAAAAAGTGATAAATGGTCGTAGATTTATAAGTTTCTAGCTATTGAATAATTAAATTGCACACCTTAATCTGGTTGATTACTTCTAGAATAAATTGTGTTAATTATAAGATTAACCAAATGAATGATGACACTGGAGAACGTGACGACGTTTTTCTCTGTAATTTCAAGCGTAATAAGAAATTTTATTCCTTGTACTTGGTCTGCAATTAACAAAAATGATACAAGAAACCATTGAAGACTTTGTTAGGATTTATTTCTTAGCTTTTCTTTACCAATTTATTTCAGTCATTTTAAATATAAGCAGATGTTGAAATGTCATACTTAGGTATTCTATCGTACTTACCTAAATGTATTTTATAATTTGTTGGAATTATTTTTCCATTTTCAGTAAATATCAAATTATTTCTATTTAGTTTATTAAAAAAAAAAAAAAAAGTTACTTTTCATTTCTTTTTTTTTTCCTCTTCTTCTTCATGATTCACTTACTTTATGTCTATTAGTAAATAGGGCGCATTGAAAGATGTCTGAAAACGAGAAATGTACTTGATGTACTTCCGTTTTCTGAGGGAACATCGTTTCCGCCTGGTAAAAGACTCCCCAATGCACTTAATGTGGCTTAGAGGACTCACTTACTGAAATTAAATTCCAGAATGATAGGATAAGTTGCAAGCTCAGTTGTAGCTTACTTACTAACATAACTAAGAATCTTAACTAGTTTTCTAGTTTAAGGTAAACTTTTTTTTTTTATTTATATTTCTTCACTCATTCAACTTATATTGAAATCACAGAAATGAATATTTTTAGTTCGTTGAAGAAACGAAGAATAATTGACCTCAAGTTATTTTAAAATATGATAACAATGAGTATTCTATACAATTATCTATTTCTATCAATTCTTGCCTTTTCAATTTAAATAAAAGTTTATTCTCATCATAAATGTCAATCTATTTAATGAATATAAGCAACCATTTCGTAGTAGTTATATACATTAAAATTATTGTGTCTTTTATATAATATACATTCAATTAAATATAAATTTGTATAAAAAGATAAAAATACACGAAAAGAAATTTTCTTTTTTTAAATTTAATATTTTAATAAAATTAAAAACACTAGGATAAACCGATACTCGATCATTTTTACCGATTATTAATATTTAATAACTGGTAAAAATTGAGAAATTGTAATAAATGTAGATAGATGTTATTATATAAAATTCAGTAGTTCAATATCCAGTAGTATTTTTATCAAGCTTAGCAAAAAGAAAATTATAGCTATATAGAAAAGTTGTTTTACTCACTCTGATAAATTATTAGTAATTAATTATATTAGTATGATATTCACAACCATTATCATTAAATTTATACCACGTAGCTGAATTTGTAATAAATATTTATGATATGTTATTATTTTCATAACCATATCGATATAACCAACCTATTTTACACGATTGATTGAAACATTGTAAAATTAAAGACACTTTGATATAAAAAATTTAAGCCATATTATAAACCCAAGAATAATTATTTAGAAATAATTTAGTGTTTAATTTACTTATGAAAAGACAATCAAAATGAACTTTTTTTTCAATTGATTCTAACATTCGTACGATAACAAAAGCAATACGTAAATTGTGGTTGACAATAGAAAATTCATAGACAATGGGAATAGGATTTATTGACAGAATTCACGTTCAGTGAAATATAGAATGTTTGTTAAATGAAAATTGATTCTAATATTGCTTAAAAATAATCTAAAGAAAATATCTCTTGCTCAAACAAGACAGTTGAAATTATTAGTAAAATTAGTAACTTAAACTATTCAGCGGAATAATTTCATTTCTTTTTTTTATTGCATAGAATTGAAGTAATTTAAAACTAATTTTATTAAAATCTCTTTTTAGTAATTCTTTGAATAGATCAACGAGATTGGCTGTTGAATAAAATCCGGAAATACCTAGGTTCGATAGAATCCAATTAACTCTAATAGTATCTCTATTGGTATATAAAAAGTATTTCCAAGTAGAATTACCTTAGTTTCGTCAGACCATTCATGATAATTGTCCGAATTATTTCAATTTTTTTTCTTAGCAATCTACTATATCGACATTAGAGAATTTCAATAACCCAGTAAGTAATTTACCGACATGTGAGTGACAGGAGAAACAACTGTCGATAAATAGGTCGAGGAAATAGCATCATTGTATTATCATGAGAGGAAATACCAAGACAGAACAATAAAACATTGAGAATTTATTACTAGCGCTGCTAAATTGTATTTTAACTTGAATGCAGATGACAGGACAAATAAATCTTGAGTTCCTAGATATTTACAACAGCCTTAGATACTTGAAGAATTCTTCTCATTTTTTATTCAGTCCTAGAGAAAAATGTGAATCAATTGGACGAAAAAAAAAAATAATTGGATTTACTTGAATTGAAATCGTAGATTTAATTGATTCGGTCTAATGAATTAAATTAAATGAATTCTCAACAGATTGGAAATAACTGAACCGAGAAAAATGATAAATGCTTTGCCCTCTTACTAATTCCATTTAATCTACTTTGATTAAGTTTACTAAATACTTGAACTAATTTTTTTTGATTTTCTTAAAAAAAAAAAACTATCCCACTCAGATAATCCTGATTCGCACTGATGAATAGATATTGAATTAAAATAATCAATAGTTATAATTAATTCAGAATTATTGAAATTCTATTGAGTTGAATTATTTAGAATTAAATTGTTGTCAGATTTTGCATTAATTTTCATTCAGGATAAGTTGGCAGAAATTTTAATAAAAATACTTTTATAATAATATTGTTTTGAAATTAAAAAACAAAAAAAAGTTTGATAAGTGAAGTTAGTGTTATATCTTAGTTAAAATATATTCATTATAAGTTGAACTAACTAAAAACATCAAAAATTACTTAACTTTTTCCCTGAAGGTGTAGGGTAAGGTCACTCTAGGATATTTTTTTCATACTAATATTATTTTAATGGCCAAATTGATTTCATTCTTCCATTTATTCATCCACTTATCTAACATCTGTCAAAATGACAAAGACATTTCCAAAAAAAAAAACTTGAAATATCTTCTGATAATTATCTTTGATACTTTTTTTTTTATTCACACTCATAAATTTTTTTCTGTACTTAGCTTTTTTGTCAATATGATTTTTTCCTTCATTTTGGACCACTTTTCTACCTATTATATTTTAAAGGACTTTTCAATCACCTTCTTAGGCCTCTCAATTGAAGGTCTCCACCATTAAGGATGAATTTCCCTTCCAGATGAACAATTTTTAAACGTCGTGAAAGGTGGATCAATCATTTTTTTAAGAGTCGAAAAATTCTCTCAGTAAATATAGCAAAAAAGATAGAATGAACTTTGCTCTATAAGTGATGTTCAAATGATCTGAAAATCAATAGTTATCATTAAATTTCCAGTAAACACAGAAAAAAAAATGCAATCATGAAAAATAAAAAGTTAAATTAATCGAATGTTATTCCGAAAAAAGAAAAAAAAAGGATTGTTTGATAAATGAAAGAATTCTCAGTCAACTAAAGTATTACTAATTTCAATATTTTCTTCAAACTTATCATCATCATCTGCTGCACTATCTAACACATCCACTCTTTTATTTCTTTTTTTCCGTTGTTGCTGTCATTTTCTACTTCCCTCCCTATAGCAAATATTTATTGACCAGTTGTTTTTATTCGTTCGAACAATCATGAATATTTCACAGGGGAAATGTTCTTGGTACGCTAGGGATTAATAAATGTTGATTCACTTCTCGATGAACCTCCGATTGCATTGCCAAATTATCCCAATAGTTTCCAATCCTTTACCCCGAATATAACCAATAATTCAATGCATGTGAGCATATAAAATGCATCAAATTCCAGTTTATTATTTATGTTTTACTTTCATTCCTGTTCGTCATGTTTAACAATTTAAATATTATTTAGTACAACTAATATTACAATTTTTTAATCAATTTCACATTGAGAATCTTACGATTCAATTTTTTTTATCAGTAATAAATAATTATATCTTAAGTAAATTTCAAAGATACAATTCTATTTTTTAAAGATTTTTTTCTAAATAATTTTTATTTAATAAATTTTTTTATTGTTTTTTTATATAAATCAAACATTTTTAATTTCTCTATCAAAGTTCCCCTGTATTGACACCTTTAAGGAGTAAAATTACATAACAATAAGTGAGGTCTAGACTAAGAAAAGAAAAATACAAAAAAAAATATGAAACATAACTTAAGAACTACTACGTAAAATAAAACAAGGATTTATTTATAAAATAATTTTTTTTTTATTATTTGAACTTAGAATCAAACCCCTTTAAAAATATTTCTCCTTTAATTTTTTTCCACTTCAAATAACATCACATCTAATAAAAGACAGTTTTTTTGACATAAAAATGAATTTAATCTGTTCGGTTTAGTCAGTTTCATTGTAGATCATGCAATGAATAGTGATAGCAGAACTAATGACATGCTAAAATGTTCTGATAACTAACTATAAAGTAACTTATCTATTCTCAATGAATAGTAAAAGTAATAAAGATGAAAAAGGATCGTTAGTTGGGATAGAAAGGGTTCAAGGGTAGACATATAGCAGAGCAAGCAGGCCACAGTCATTTAGGTAGATAAGGCCAATCTTTCGCGTATAAGCCTTGGCTTTTCGCCAAAGTATTAGAATAATAACTAGAATTTCTAAGCTGATAAAAATTTTTAATTGTTAATGCATTCAATTTATTCATTAACACTTATTTTATTTCCGTTTTATTGAAAAGCTCTATTGGATATAATTGAAACTAATTTCAAATTATACCTTACTTAAAAATTTAATGAACAAAAACCGTGATAGTACATATGAACTGAGAGGAATTTTTTTACCCAATCAGCAAACAAATGATGGTCTTAGATAAAAGAGTAAATTTTTATCTGTTAGGGGTAAAAATGACATTGAGATAAATGTAATAATCTACTGAGAAAATATTTTACATCCAAATATTTTTTTACTCTGTGTAAAAACAGTGAATGCACTAGAGAGAATTAATGGGTAAAATTTTACTCCGAAACTTGGGGTGAATTTTTTTATATTATTGAGTTGAACAAGAATGAAAACGAGAGTAATATTTTATCTTTATCTTTTATCTTTAAATTTTATTTTATCTTTATCGTATGTAAAAATTAAAAACGTAAAATTTTTGTTCTAACTTTACTCCAAATTGTGGTGTAATTTTCTATCAACATTTTTCTTTATTTTTTCGTCCTCGATTTTGTAAAAAAAATTTATCTCAGGATATGTTTAGATTTTTATGTCTCACAATTAATTGTCTTTTATAATAAAATAAGTATTCATAAACATTTGATCAATTTCCTCTTTCAATGTTATAAATATTTATTTCTGTATTTCAATTTTAATCCAAATGTTCTATTCAATGAATTTTCTATAGTAAATACATGGTTAATTCATTCATAGTTAAATCAATCAATCTAGTTGAATGGTAGTTTATTCATTCACACTTTTATGAATGACTGATTAACGAGTACATTATGTGAAAAAGATTGTTAAAAATTTTTAACAGTAAAATAGTATATGAAAAAGTTTGTTAATTGTATAGAATGTTCACACAATATTTCATCAGTAGCCATAAATATTCAATAGTCTTGAATTGTAACTCACTGGTTCAATAAATATTTATTTAAAAGTGAAAAGGAAAAAAAAATGTTTTCGATTCAACTAGTAACAAAGAGTTGATTGGTTGAATTTTAACCATTTTTTGTTCTGTTGTTTTATTGGCGTGCTATTAGTTTTTGTCGTACCACTTAACGACCTAAAATAATTCTTTCAAACATTCCTTGCCAATAAATATTTCTTTTAATCATTCTTTATCTGTTCAATCTAATACTGAGATTCTTTCTTAAAAATTCATTTACATTCAATGACTATTGCCGGAAAATTTATTTATTTAAATAATTATTAATCATTGACAATTAAATTTTATTAAATAATATTCAAAATAAATTGTCAAAGTAATAATATTATTTTATCATGAATGATAAGAAACGATCTATTCATTAATTTCAAAAATTCATGATAGCCGTTATATGACGGAAATTTTCCATTCACTAAAATGATGTAATTATAAGTCTGTTTCAAACAATTAATTAAATTATTACTAATTCATTGACGAAAAAAAAAATATGGTCAAATAATGATAATTTTAATTTAAAATAATGATAGACATTAAACAAAAAACATGCAATAGTAGCATGAACAATAAATCAATTATTCATAAATATAAATATCTTTTGACATGTACATTACCAACATTGTACATTTCTGTATCGATCAGTTATGTTACTGTCAAAAATGATATTGAAATGTTTCATTTATATTTTACACAGGTGTAATAATTTTTAAAAATAAATATGAATACATTTATAATTATAATAAAATCAGAATAAAACGAAAATGACATTAATATTAATATGATACATGAAAAGGTCATTTTTTACTAAAATAGACTCATTATAGAAATCGATAGAGAGAATAACACGAGCACAGCAAACAATAAATGACAAAAGAAAAATTCCTAATGTCTAGAATGTCATGAAAACATGATCGGTGTCTGCGATCGATTTGGACGTGAGGAATAATGAGAAAATGTCTCAAAGAGCATCCAAGGACACGAGAGCAAATATCCTATAGGCTATATGCTTTTAGTCGACCGTTTATTCTCTGGTAGAGATTCCCAAGTACATAATCGTTATCGAATCCAGTGGTCCCTAACGTAATGTAAACTTATACGTAAACCTTACCTACGATTAATTTGCCCGTATCACATCGTTATTTTACTATCCGATTTTCACTATTTACATTAAAACCCACTCACTTGATAGCCGCAGTTGACTTGATAATTAACAATCAATCTGATGTTTCTACGAATCTAGAAACTGTGTAGTCATGGAGATCACTTTTCTAAAACCAATCAGAAAACCTAACCTATCATAAAATTAAAAGTAGAATTAGATACAGAGTAGTCTAGTAGGAAAGTATATTATCGTTTTCTCACTTTTTGCTGATTATTTCATGAGTCTTTTGATCAACTTTTATTCTTTTGTTCAAGTCGATTACTTGAGGAAAGAATGATGTATCTAAAAATAGCTTTAAATTAGTTTGTTATATTTTATACACTGAGAAATAAATAACATTATTAAGTAAATCATCTATTTTACATCATTTAAATACTTGAATAATTGAATATTGATTAGATATTTTACTTACCTCTAATGAATATTCACTGTAAACAGAATCAATAACATATTTACATGGTTCGATTACATCGAAAATTCAAGTGTGATGCAGTAAACATGCACATCCGTCTTTGATGACAAATGCTGTAAGCAAATAATAGATATTAATACACTCTCCATTGAAAGTCCAAAGTGTGTTAAAGTAAACATTTCTACACACCTCCAATGTTAAACTCCGTAAACAAACTATAGATCTTAACCACACCTCAAAGTGTGTTAAAAATGGCTACAAGATTCTATAGTTTGTTTACGGTATTTAACATTGAAAAAAATTAGCCTCTCAAAAGTGTCTAGAAGAATAACACACTTTAATCTGCAGTGTTTTTTACTCAATACATAAACTATTTATTTCTCAGTGTATTAATATTTAAATATTAATTCTTATCTGTATTTATTGGCCTGTTGTTTTAATTGAAGTAAATTTTTCCTCTAACCTCAAAATTTTTATAATTTCAAACAAACAATTGTTTTAATAATATATATTTTTTTATCAATATTTGTAGTTGCACGCAGAGAAATGTATAGTAAAAATTACTCTGAATTTTATAGTAATTTGGTGACACTGTAGGGTGAGGGTAAAAATTACTATATACATGGTAAAAATTACTGTGCACATTTTTAAAATTACCAAACTGCATAGTTATTTTTACTCTAATTTTACCCTAAAAATTACTATGCAGTTTAGTAATTTTTACCATGTATATAGTAATTTTTACCCTCACCCTACAGTGTCACCAAATTACTATAAAATTCAGAGTAATTTTTACTATACATTTTTCTGCGTGTGAAATTCTTTTGACTAGAAATATTTAAAAAGTATTTATTTATGTCTTTATAATTTTTGCAAATTTGCAAATTTAGTTTTATCTAAACACATATTGATAAGTTGTTTTCAAAGAAGGCTCAGTGAGAAAGTAAAAAATAAAAGTAGAAAAAAAAAACTCTAAATGCTAAAATAATGTGAGCGTAACACACATACTACTTAGTTTCCGTGGTGGTGGTGCAAATCGTCGGTGACGACGACAGCAACAACGCCTCCACCATTGATGGCGAGTTTCAACGCTGCTTCGGCATCTGGTTCTGGTGGTGCCGGGGGTACACAGGGCGTCGTTCTCTGCCCGCGCACTCTGTCGCAAGCTCGTCGTTCCAGACTAAGGAGAGCCATCACCGAAGCTACTTCCGAGACCGTTAGCTACGTCAAGACGGTGGGGACTTATTACTCAAGCAAAATTTATTAGTTTATTTGAAAAATCACCTCACACACTTGTTTTACTGCTACACTATTTGTTACACCTGTTTTCAGGTAGAATTTACAACCCCTCTATTCACGTCACCCCCCACCCCCACCCCCTTTCTCAAAAAGTAGTAGTATTCACATTAGCTGCACTTGAAAATTTATCACTTAAAAAGTTCTTTGGAAATTCAATTTAAGGCTAATTTATTATAATGAGTTCGAAAACTAGTAATAAAATGCTAATTTTTGAGAATTCCACTAAAATACTTGAAAGCTTTCAAACCTGTTACATACTTTACTATTTTATTTTGTCAATAATTCAGTTATTTCAAAAATTATTCAATCAAAAAATAGTAATAATAATAATAAGTAAAAATTATTTGACACACAGCCTTTAATTGAATTTTAACTTTGAAACACATATTACTTTTACATGTTTGAAACTATGAAGTAATTTCCTAGAAACAATGTTATGTATTCTAGAAATGAAAAACCCTGTAGCAACTAATTTTGTCTTTGTGAGAGTTTGAATTAGTTTGAGTTGTTTATTTATTTCTCTATATTTTTATAATTAATTTATATAGAAATGAAATATTTTTTATGATGACGGTAAGGTATACCTTCAAATGACGGAATATATGAGACCAGCAAGAAGTTTGAGTCAATAACAAATTTCATTTCAGCAGAAATGACATAATAAAGAGACTGTATGAAGTTGAAAATGCTAACGTTTAACGTTTTTTTTTTTCTTTTTGTTGACTTTTTTTTTTTGATTAGCTTTAAGCCTCCATTATTCCGGTTCTTTCCACTCGACATTAACTTGAAGAGTCTTGAATTTCAAATGAAGAATTATGGCGTGATAATTCGCGAGTGGAGACAAAAGGATTTTATGATGTATTGATTTAGGTACTGAAGATTTTTTGGATTATATGTCTCTTGTATTGTCATCGTACTGATGACAAGTCAAATATATGGTGATAATGTCTTCATTTAGAGGAAAAATCATTTGAAAAATATTTAATCAAAATTTTTTTTTATTAAATCTGATCATGAAAATCGGTCTAGGAGTTATAGAGGGATACTTTTAATTCCTTTTACTCCTGATTAACCTCAACGTCTAAAAGCTGGTCACCATCTCGACTAAGGTATTTACTACAAAAAATTAATTAATTATTTTTTCAATTAATTATCAAGACTGACAATTTCATTCACACTAATCCTGAATGTTGTTTAGTCTTCATAGGGTAAAATAAAAAAGACAATTTATTTAAAAAATTTTTTTTATTCTGGACATAATGAAAAAGAATTCCCTAACGATTTCGATACTATTGTTTATGATCATCAGAAAGAAGAAAATTACATAGATCGAATGCCTGTTTTTTTATGAAAAAAAAAAATATCCCACAAATGATCACGAAAAAAGAAGTCCAAGTTTGTATTTCATTCCAGATGATGACTAGTAGTAGTGCTAACTACTTAAATAAAAAAAAATAATCGATTAAACTTTTTATTTTATCACGAATCTTTTTGATTTATCCAAGCCTGAATGGTGATGAGATGATAGCGTCATCTATTGAAAAAAAATGCTGAGTTGGATTCAAGTTAGATATTTTATGAAAAAGTAATATTATTTGATAACAGATTGTAAGAAGTAAGTAGAAATATATCGTATTGGCCATTGGAAATATCAAGAGAAGAGGAAGCTTTTCTCTCAAGTTGAAACCACTTTATTTCCCTGTCCATCGTAGTCTAGAGTCTGGTAACCAGCATGTCCGTTTTCTCTTTTCCTCGTTTCTAGTAGACTCGTGATGCTTTCAACAAAAGCATCGATCGCTTTCTCATGCACCGAGTGACATGTTAAATAAAGAAAAATGACACGATCCAAATCTTGATGACAAGATCTCAACTTCGATAACATATTCTCGAAAACCCTTCCAATTTTATAAATCAGAATCAACTTGGATTTGTTTCAAATTTCATGAAACATCGGCAAACATCTTTCTCAACTTGACATTAAAAATACGAATTTCTTTTAAGAAATAATAATAATAATAATTTTTTTAACAAAAATTATTTCATTCCATCTCATCTAATTATTAAATATTGAATAATTTTAATTAATAATTATTTATGATAAATAAAAATAAGTGAAAGATAGAAAAGAAATAATAAAAATACAGAAAAAAAATTAAACATTAAGTAAAAAAAAAAGATGTGGTGAGAGTCTTGACTGAAAGACAAAGTGAAATTATGTGAAATAGTAAATTGCATATCATCCACTGTAAGAAAATCATGAGGAAAATTTAATAGGTGCATATATATTTCAGTTGCAGATGCTTATGATAGTTATAAAAATGAGGTACAACCTGTCATGAAATTTATCTTCATGGTATAGATTTTATAACACCAAATATCGTCTCCTCTTTTAAAGATTGCCAAACTTCATATTGCATCTCATAACCCATATGAAAAAAAATATAATTAAAAATATATTTATTATACAGTCAATTGTATAATTATATATATTTTTATGTAATTCATAATAAAGTAGTGAAGTGTAGCTTCACTTGTTACCAAAAATTTTATCAAAATAATTATGGTAATTATTCCTTTCACAAAAGCAGAGTAGTTAATTAGTGTGAAATAAGCTAGTTGACAAATCATCACACCATTTTTTTACATTGTGTTGCATTAAACAACATGCATTTACACATGAACGAACATGCACTTGTACCTTCATTACCTCCGCTTCATAACTTTCAAAAGCTATTGTACGGTTCACTCGGACATGAATACTTGTAAGCAAGAAAGAAGCAAAGAGTGTGTGTAACCCATACAGTGATAGTTGAGATCATTGCAAATGACAAGGACAATTTGTCACCTCTCATGTATATGTTATTCAGCTATGATATAAGTTATCTCTCAATGTCCTACTCTCTTTATCTTATTGTTAATATGCACTTTCAACATATGCATAGCCATCAGATTTCAACTTCTATCACTAACGAAGTTTATCACCCAACTCTATCTCGTGCTTCAATTATTCTCAGTCTTTATTAGAATATTTTCTAATTTTATCATCTTTATGATATTACGACAACGACTTGCAAGATTTAGTTGACTAAATAAATGAAGTGGAATCGTTGTTGGAATGTATTTCATTTTAAGAGAGATTTTCAAATGTGCATCTGATGAATATAGCTTTTATGAATTTATGTTTGTCAAGTAATTACATCTAGAATGAATGCTTTTTACATGGAGAAAAAGAAATTGTGAGTTTTAAACAAAAATGACACCCTAGTGGAAAAATAGTATAATAAAATAATTACAATTTATTTAATTTATTATTCTAAAATAAATCCGAGAATATTTACTGATTTTCAGTAAAAATAATTACATGAATTAAAAATTTACTTCAAGATGGGGAATTTTACTCCTGTTATTTTGGGTAATTTTTTCCTCCCCTCAAATAATGTGAAAAATTTTAACAAGTGGAATAAGTTTTTCTTTAATTGAGTTAGTGGTTTGGGTGCTAAAAAGACTGAGATAATTTTTAGTAACAAACTTTTTTTATAAACAGTATAATCATGATGTAATTAACATACTTTTTTTCTTTCATGTATAAATAAAGGATGGAAAATTGTATAAGAAAAGATTGAAATTTTCCGGTGGTTAGAGAAATTTACCCTAATTATTAAGTTGAATTCCAAGGTAAGCTAAATGGGTTTTGGTTTCAAGAGTCATGTTACTTGACTTTCTCACCAGATGGTTTCGAATATTTCATTAACCAGGTGTATAAGAGGGTTTATAATTAATACAACTATGATACTATCTCAATTGAATATAAACTTTTAATTCGTGTCTCAGTAATTAGGGTCAAGATCGAAAGAAAGTGAAAGTTCAATTTCCATCTCATTGTTTTTTGTTCCTAGCTGTTTTTGATAAATCAAATGAATTTTACAGATTCAATAACATGTGTTTGTGCTTTATTACATTTGTTCAGAATTCCATCGGATGAACTGAAATAGGAAATATTATATTTTCAATTAAAACTATTCAGATAAAAAAAAAATTCGTTCCACTTCTGCATCTGCTAAAACACAAAAATGAGCTTTTTTTTCTGTTATTGATTTAAATGTTTTATTTATTTTTTTTATTTTTTTCATTTAATGAATTGAGAATATTATTATTCAGTTGCTTTTTATTTTTATGATATTTTTACTGAAGTTCAAAAGTAATTAATGGAGGACAATATTAATGAAGCAAAATTAATACTTGTAATAAATTTATTTTCTACCTATGTCATCATGTAGGGTAAAAATGACTCTTCTTTGAAGTTAAAAATCTATTCGGGATAATTTTTACCCGAAAATTTCCTCCGTCTAAATATTTCGTAAAAAATCATTTCAATCAATTTTTACATCCTTTACATTTTGTGATTGTTAAAAATTTTTACCTCACAAAAATTAGAATGCACGTACACTTAAAAAGATATAAGTCAAAAAATGATTTCACTTATTCAGCATTTATTGATAGAATGAGTAATTCGATGGTCGATGTAAGTTGCCAAATTTAAAGTTTTATAGGTGATACGAAAGTTTGTCGCATATACCTTAAGACAACCAATGAATTCGTAAGTAAGTTAGCAACGTTTGCACGTAAAATGACACTGATTCGATTGCAAAGGTAAAGAGATAGGGAAATCGTGCACCGATTACATTTATGATAACAGTTATAGCGTCTTATAAATACGTATGTATATTGAGATGGCATATTCTTATAACATTTCAAGCTCAAGTTTTTCACTATAACATGAAACCGTGTTTTGAATATAACTTCAAGTGCACCATTTTCCACAGGGACTTTGACGCTCACTTTTTATTCATTTCCCTCTCGAAATTTCGTTCTCTTCAAACCACGAAAGCTCTCGGCTGTTTACTCACTTGAATTTCCGGCTACCAATTAAAAAGACCGAATAAAACCTCGACTCCTCTCAAAAAATATTACGCTCTAATCGTCGTTTCAGTCTGCTGAATTTTAGATAATAAACGATGTGAAATTTTTTATCAATTATTTTTCATCAAAAGAATGATAAAATTTTATTTAAGACAAATTTGTTTATGTAATCATGCACGATGATGTAATTTTGATGGATTCTGACCTAATATCTGTTCAAAGTGTTTATAGCTAAAATTCTATTACCGTCAAACTTATGGAATTTGCAAAACTATTTAAAATTAAAGTTCATTTTCAAATAAGTGCTTTCATCAGATAAAAAAGTATCAAAGTAGTTTATGAAAAAATACCGATAAAATTGAATGAAAGTAATTTCAATAATTTTATATAACAATTTCCGTAATGACATGAAGTAATTGTCCATAATAATGATGTAATATGATCACAACAGGAATATTTTTAATTTAATTTTCATTCAATTTTTTAACTGATTATAAAATGAAAAATATTTATAATATTTGATTTCAATACTTTTCAATTAAAATATGTAAACAATAATAAAAAAAAATTATAAAAATAAAATATTAATATTTTTAGGATGTTTAATAATTATTTTTTTAATAAATTAGTAAATATTAATTATTCTTTTAGTAATTTTTATTAATTTATTTCCAGAGAGTGTACTACTTATTTGTTTAATAATTGACAACATGTCGTAGATAGCAAAAATTAATTAATTATTCAATAAAAAAGTTAAATAAAAGTATTATATCACTATTTTATTATGTATCAAAAAAAAAAAAATGTTTTTAAAAATAAAACGTTTAAAAATATTAATTATAATTATTTTCCAAGTTAAAAAATGACTTGAGCCAACATTAACATTATTTCGAATAGGCGACATTAGAGGCAACAAATAATTAATTATTATTCAATATATGCACTTGTGCTAAGACGTATAATTAATAGTGGGTAGAGGATAGACGGAAGAAAAACCAGGAAATAAAGTAAAAAAATATTGATTTATACTTATCAAATCGATTCAGCTGGCTTTGCTGTCGCCAAAGTGGTCATGGCCCACATGGTCAGACATTTAGACGCTGTCTGTTGAAATACTTGTACAGTCGACGAAAGTTCTTATAATAGTTGCGATAAAATCAATATTCTAGTTTACTTGAACTTGAATAGTTAAGAGAAAAGATGAAAGTTTGCAACACTTTAAACTTTATAATTCTAAGTTTCATTTACTCTATTCCAATTTTGCAGATAATATTATCTCAATAAATAGAAAATAAAATTAGACTGAAAATTTTTATTATCACTAAGGATAATGCACATGACGAAAATGCTTTATTTATATTTTATGGAGTAATTATTTAAATACAGACAAAGATAATTGTATAAAAAATTTTTACAATATTTGCTAAATTATAATTTAGCAACATGCATGCAGGAATATTTTTTCTCCTTAATATGAACTATCATATCGATTTTATTCAAAATTCTGAAGCTCAGTAACTCATTTGAATTTTAATTAGTTGAAAAACTATTAAGTCAATATAATTATAGTTATATACTTGAGCTTTTTGTTAAGCTTTATTGATATTTAAATTCATTTTGGATCGAGTTTTTTAGCTATTGGTAGAGATTCAGTATAACAAAGACTAAAAGCACTTTTTGAACAATAGAAAAACAAAAATTTCAGTTCAACTGTAAATTTAGAGTTGTCGTATTTTTTGGCAGAATTTTTATTACAAACAATTGTTTATTTAATTGTAAATTTGCATATGCATCATTTATTTACAGTAAACTTGTCCAAGTTTACCATTTTGATCTATCGAATCTAACTCGTCGAGAAAGTTCCATCAATTAATTTTCGGACATTGGTGCTTCAGTGATGTTTGTCATCAGTTAAGGTCCTTCCAAACTAATTATTAATTTAAAAGTAATACGTCTTCGTCAATATAAAATTGTAAATTTACTTTTGATTATAATTAATTTGTCATTTTGATTAAATTTGAGGTGACATAACGTTATCTCCCTTGTCCTTTATCAAAAAACTTTGTTTTCTCACTGTCGGAAAAAGTTTTGTCGACTTAAATTATCATTTTCTGGATTGACAAAAACAAATGTTGTCATTATAGAGAAAAATTTCGCAATCATGTTTAAATTCTTTATCAGTAAAATATCTAATAATTTAATAAAAATTTTTGAAATAATTAATTTCATTAAACTTTTTTATAAATAATAAATTCAATATAAAATCTTCTTTCTATTAGAGAACATTTATTTCATCTTCAGAATCTCTAGATTTATCAACCAATTACTGTAGACGTCAAAAAAACTGAAAATCCATTGTAATAATACCAAAAATGACAGATACTGATACAATAGATCTCTCATATTTTTTTGTTATTTAGCAAAGAGTAAAGAAAAAAAAAGACGTATGACAAGTGTTAATTTTTTTTTTTTTATTTAAAAACATTAAAATATTTTTTAAAAAATGCGACTATAAAGAAATAGGGTGAAACAAAGTAAAAAATGAATAAAGACAAAGATACATTTCGAGAAGAAGGATAAAGCGTGGTAGTAGAAGACGGAGTAGGGAGTGATCACTGATAGGGGTGGAAAAAGGGAAACGAAGAAGCAAAATCAAGTCAGAGGCAGCACAGTCCTGTCGGAAGCGTCGCTGAGTGCAGACGCTCGTCATGACTCGTCTCTTTTTCCTCCTATCTCGAAATCTTGTTTTCATTCCCGGTTATAAAACAAATACTAGATCGTGTTTATGATTATAAACAATATGTGAATTTATTTTATTGATTAAAGTTTAAAAAAAAAAAAATAGTTATTTCTTTGGAGAAACAAAAAAATAATGAGAAATAATGAAGTTAAAGTGTTTGAAATAATTAATAAAATTATTGAAATAAATTAATATCATTTTATTCCTTCGATAATGTTTTATCGAGATAATTCGCGATTTATAAAGAAACAAATAATAAGTGTGAGAATGAAAAAAAAATATCTATCGGTAGTTAAATGAAGTGAGTATTGAAATAAAAATGTTGATAAAAAGAAATAACACTAGAGGTATTTACCTCGATTAAAACTCATTTTAATTATTCTTAAAAGTCAGCTAATAGATGGGATTCAGTCACGATGCTGAATTTTAAGAATCGAGTGTTTTGGTCTTTGATGTTGGCATTTTTCTTCAAAAGTGATAGAGCTGTGTATTTATTGTCACAATTGTAAGTTGAGTGATTGATTTGTTTGAAGTGTTAAAGAATGTATTTTTATTTAAGTTCAAAGTGATAATGAAAAATAAAAAGAAAACTTGAATGAAAAAATAATAATAATAATAATAATAAAAACAATGAAATTGCATGTTAAAATTGTATTGTTAGTTTTAGTGGAGAATGTGTGTAAAGTGATTTTAATGAAATATAATCCCATGTTAAATTTATTTTTAAAATAGTGTAAACGTATAAAAGCGAACAATCGGAATTGCCCCATGAGATATATATCTGAGCAGACATATTCATTAAAATCTGAACGACGGACGTGATTTTACTGCTAATACAATCCTCCCTATCTTGTTCAATCTTTTGTGCTTTTTCTCTTACTCCTGTCTTAAAATCTTTAGTTTCCATGCTCATCTCTAACAGTCTTAATATATTTACCAATTTCTTTATTGGGTAGTTCACTGAAATGTTTTAGTAGAGGCAAGTTTATTGTGATGAGAAATGCATTTAATTCTTTAGATTAGAAAATTAATTTTTATCATCGAAATATTTATCAACATTTATTTTTGATTAATTCTTTTTCTGTACCAATTTTGTAAAGTTTTTCCAAGACAAAAATATTTTATTGGAAAATTGTCACATACATTGAACAATTAACAAGTGTTTTTGTTGGATTAATTTAAAAAAAAATTAATTTATTTTTAAATTAATATTTGTTTACAGTTAATTTATACAAATTGGTATGAATTATTTATAAAATTGTTTCATTGTCCAACAAACGTAAATTATTGAATATTCCACTATTTTTTTTTCAATTTTTAAATTACTTTATTTAATAAAAATTATTTAGTATTCTTTAGATTTAAAAAATATTTTTATTTGAAAATAATTGTTTGAGAGTTGGTAGTTAGTTTGTAGAATAGGTATTATAATAAGTGTCAAGGTGTAAATTGGAGCCAAAAAGAGGTGATGATTGTCACCTAAAATGTGCAGAATTAATTTAACATTGCAAAGCTTTGATTAGAAAAAAGGTAGGGTTGACAGAAATTAAAATTTTATATTTATTCTTTGTTTAGTAAATATAAATAGTAGTCCTGACTCGGGTGATAATAGAGAGAAAGAAATTGTAAATTTTACTTTGATACACACTAGTCTGTCATTTTAGTTTAAAAATTTATTCAATTTTGATATTTTTATCATTATTTTTCAATCAAAATTTCTATATAAATAAATAAAATACCACATCGAACTTCGACTTGAAATTAATTATTTAAATAATTGACATGTTTTTGTATTTCGATGAGTAAATATATTTACATGTTTCCTTCTTGCCACGAGACTTTGTACCTGTCATAATTAATTTTTATCTTCAACAATATAATAACACAACAATCGATCTCATTTTGTATCAAAATGATAATTTTTAAAATTATCAATTAACAATCATCTCTGTGAGCCATATCTTTATTTGATCTACACAATGTTGATGTTATTTAAATAATTATTTTATTTCATACAATAAAACAGGAAGATAGAAGTAATTATTTTCTTACTGTTATGTTAATAATATCATGTAAAACAGGACAGTTTTTTATATTTTACTTATTAAAATCATAATATTTGCTATGCTCTCGTGTTAAAATCAGTATTAGAAAATCAAACTCAAATAACATAACACAAAACCAATTCTTTTTTATTGTCAAAGGTAAATTTTTATTCGATAACAAGAATATTTGAATATTCGAAACGAAAAAATTTCAAACAGGAAATTGTCTGCAATTGGGTACAATAAGTATAATAAATGCACAAGAGGAAATCTTTATTTATACATATACATTCGATACACACATAAGAATTATCATAGTAAAAGTTTATTCTCTCGAACAAAACGAAATAGAATTTTCGATGTACTCGAATGTTGTAAAAAAAAAAAAATACATGATCAATTGGAAAACAAAATAGTTTTCAATTGGGGTGCGAATGTAATACTGAACTAAAACTGGGACACAAGACAAAAGGAATAGAAAAGATGGACGATAAAGTAAATGGACATATTGTCAATCCAATAACCAGATTATAAAAAGTATGTAATACCATTAAGAACTTTGGACTACAAATTTATTTATAATTACTTGATATTTTTGTTTAACAGCAGTTTTAAAACAGGACAGTAGATTTGGTCATTTCAATTTTTTATTTATTTAACTACAAAAAAAATGATCAATGATAGTTGTAACATAAGTAATGAAGAAGCTTCTTATTTTCAAAAAATATCGTTCAACGACTGTCGCTCTTTTCTTATCACTCATCCCTTTCATTCTCACTCAAGCACCCACACAATATTGTCACTCAGGTCATCCGGATAAAACCCATCCGTTCTATTCAGAACACTCACACTAGAGCTTCAGGAAAAAATGCCACATTAGATTAAAGTTGGGGTACTTGACTAATTGCATAAATATAATGGAAGATAATTTTTTGAATGTGTTAGAATGACATTTTAAGTATTTTTTTAACTCTTTAAGGTCTCATGTGACATTTCTGTTACTAACAATAATCTTGCAACAATAACAATAATACAAAAATTAATACAACAATAGTAGCAATAATTAATTAACTATTTATTATTATTATTATTATTAATATTGAACAATTTAAATATCTTTAAATTTCGAGAAATATGTGTTTTTTTATGCCTAAACTTATCTCATTATCAAATAATTTATTTCTTTAAGGTTTTGTCTACAAAAATATCTCGAAAAAATATCTTATTCATTAAATTATTAAAAACTACTTAGTTTTTACATATAAATATTTAATTATCTGTTTTTTACATATTTAATGTTGTTAATTAGGAGACTTTCGAGTGTAGATATTAATTCTTCATTGAATAGCAAACAATATATAGAGAAAATTTTTTTTAGTAATGATAAATGAAAAAAAAATGATTTAATTATTTTTAATTATCAAAGTAAAAATATTTTTTTCTAACAGTTTATTTTGAGTTTTCATAAATTAATTTGATTTATTATAAAATTTTGTAATAAAATAATTACTTTCAGTACTCACGTAGTTTCAAGTTCAATCACATATATTTAAATAGTATTAATAATACTTTTTCACTATTTAAAAATTAGTTAAATAAAGATGAATGAAACAGTAGTGTTCAAACCTTGAATCGCAAGAGTTTGTTTCTGAAGAAAAAAAAAAGGAAATTAAAATTTTACTGTTGGATAAAACTAATTATACTTCTACAATCAAAAAGTACAATTGAAATATTTGTACGTACAATAAGCAAAAAATTTCTCTCTATATATTAAAAATAAAAATTTAGTGCGATTTAATAAAATCAATGATTTGTTTGAATAATAGTGATAGATTTAATTTATTGAGATAAAACAGTCTGTTTGAGAATTGTATTAATCTGTGTAGATGCAGAGGTGTTAATTGTATTACAAACAGTTTAAAAACTTCAATTTTTAAAAAGATTCATTTTGAATCATGGGTCTATTTTACCCTACTCTCCCCTAATATAATCAGTACAAAAGTGTGATGTATTCACACAAAGTGAAACTCACTTTACAAATATAAATCCCATACAAAATGAACTACAATTATTATAACAGAGTACATTTATTTTATATCCATTCAGATAAATTCTTTTTCCACCATGACCAACATAAATCACTGTTCAAAAATTTCGTTCATTTAATATTCAGAATTTCAAACATATTTTTATTTTTGACTATATCAAAGCATTTGACTGAACCTAACTATATTAATTACCTGATCACAGTAAATATTCTAAATGAAATAAATTTATTATAATTATATTCATTAATTCATAAATATCATTAATTTAATTTCATGAATTCTATTGAGAAGTTTACATAAACCCATTGAGCTTTACAATATTTTTAATAAAATAATAAAATCATGTAGAAAGAAAAAATATATAAATAAATACTTTTATCTTATTTTATAATAATAAATTTAATGGCTGCATGTTTTAAAGAAATAATCTAAACATAAAACATTGATTTGATCAGAGAAAAATAAAATATAAATATCGATTTTGATTTCAAGGGGTGGCAAGTATCCCAACTTAGCCCTCGAATACCTTGAAATCAATTATAACGCAATAACTTGTTAATCATTTCAGAGATGATTTGAACAAAATTTTAATAATGGGAGTAAGAGAATTAAGCAGTTAGAGTGCAAAGGGAGTAAGTTGGCAATTCAAATGGATAGGTATCTATTAAAGTGAAACAATGAAAGCAACCGACAGTGTTATGGACATATAGAGTAATAGAAATAATAGGATTGTAGCAATTGAAAGCAGAAAGAGAGAGAGAGAGAGAGGGAGGGAGAGAGGAAGAGAGTTGAGTGACAGTTTAGTTCCCTCAGTGAGAGAATTCTCAAATGGCATTCTAAGTAACTAATAGCTAACAAATTGTGATTACAAACTTGTTCTGTACTTGAACACAATACAAAACAACCGATAAATCATGTATTTCTGTTACTTATGTCATGATCGGAAGTGCATGTAATAAATTATCTTTATAAACTCACAAACATAATTAATTGATTAAAGTCAAATGATTGATATGAAATAAAATGAATTTAAAAAAAGATATAAAGAATGATAAAAATAAAATAATTCGTTTATTTTAATTACTTAGATTACTTAATATTACATTGTAAAATAAAAATGCATTATTCAATGTGTTCGGTTAAAATAAATGTTATAAAAAACTTAACAGACAGTGATGAACACAGTGTTCTTTATTATTATAATAAACAATTAATATTTATGAAAAATGGCAACGCAGCCCCTAATTCAACCGATTACACATGAAACTGGTTCAATCGATCCAGATGCTACGCCAAAGGTAATTTTTTTCTTATTTTAAATTATTCACAGACGATCTGACTTAATATATATCTATATATTTTAATTATTATTATTATTATTTTTAATAAGGAAAAAAATTTAGATCCATTGATAAAATTCTGTTTGTTTCAATTCCATTTTAAGTTAGATATTGTTCTGATTGTGAGTTAAGAAAAAAGGGTAGTTATGTCACTACAGAAGGATTTTAATAAAATTCAAATATTTTATTCATAATCATTAAGTGAAATCGTTCCTCAAATTTAAACATTTTAGGGTACATCAATGTGGAGGAAATAAAATTTAAAAAATAATTTTTTTAATTTAAATATTTATGGGGATAATTTGATTCAATAGCGAAACTACTTTATCATCTGAGATGATTGGTTCCAGAACATTGCATCTTACTTGGATTTGATACTAATCAAATTATTCTATTATTACATTTGTCTCATGGTGTAGTTGAGTGATTTGCTATACACAAATTATACCATCTGGTATCCATTTTAAATCCCTTTTGAAGTGTGTTAAGATCTATAGTTTGTTTATGCAAATTCAGCATTAAGCACACTTCAAGGTGTGTTATTTCACAACTCCGATTTGTAGTGTATATCGTTGACTATTGTAAACTTGAGACCATTTGGCTCAATAAGTGATGCTTATTTGGAATAATTACCAGTAAGTGACTTTAATGAACATGGTAAACTTCCAGATGAGATAAAATATTATTTATACTCGACTATCCTAGATAACTTGATATAATCCATTTTTACTACTCTTCTTGCTTTTGCCCATTATATAACTATTTGTCTTAAAGCTTTCATTTGTACACCTCCTTGTTATGGAACTTGATATCCTTGATCCTTTCAGATGAGAATTATAATAACTTTCTCGAAACTTGCTCGAATAAAAGTCAGATTATCTGACTGAAGCAATAGACTCTGGCAAACAACTTACTAACAAATATTGTAGCTCTAAGCAGCAATAGTTTCTCATCCTTCCCCTTTGCTAGTCTTCTGAAGCTTCATCTTGGTCAGAATTTTTATTATTTGTTCATTCCATAGATAAAAATCTAAAGAGTTTTATCGAGTGGTTGTTCCAATAAATGGATCAACAATACAATATTTTTAGTGACCCTAAGCTCTATCCCACTAGGGAGTGTCCTACGTCAATGAATTAGAAAGATAGTTCACCCCAATCTTAAGGACCTTACAGAGTTAAGGATTTGTTGTCTAGTGTTGTTGGTCAGCAACAGGACAATTCATACTGTCAATAAAATACATTTTATATTTATACGTTGAGATAAGAAAAAAACAAGACATAATTTATTCTATAATTTCAAAGAAAAAAGGTTTCACAATAGCTAACACTACAAATAACTCTAGACCAACCGAGCATTTGTCATCTGTGCTCGATGCTAGTGGAAATAATCGAACCGACGAAATGAAGAAAAAGCTGCTCGACGAAACTTAAATTACTTTTTAGTTCGAGTAGGTACGTGAAAGACAAATGAAGAGAAAAAAACGATCAAGAAGAAATAAAATAAAAAAAAAAAATATGAAATATTAACTTGGTAAGCTTTAATAATTCTTGTTAAAAAATTGTTCTTTTCATTTTACGAATTAATAATGGCTCCAGTGGATATAATCAAAATTTAAATTTCGTGATTGAAATAACCGCAATGCTTAACGAAGCTTTTTGCAGCATAAATCACACTAGTAACGTCATTTTTTTGTGCAATTTATTCATAAGAAAATACAAAAAGTGTAATTGTGAATTATAGAAATAATATATATTATTAATTTAAATGTTTCAATTGAATTAAATCACTAGATAATGATGGTGATTATCACCAAAATACATAACAAAAAAAATGCAATAAAAATGAGAGAAATTAATAAAATATTGATAATCAATTCTTAAAGAATAAATATTAAAATTATTTGAATTTGTTTTTTGACATTGATTTAATAATGTTGGCAATAGAAATATATTTATATATCTAGGCTATTTGGTAAATATGTCAAACTCTCTCTACTATGAGAACAATTTGAAATAACAGATTGAGTCAGAAACTCGTGTGCATATTAGTTTATAATTCTAAATATTGACAGCACGATAAGCTGTTGTCGTAAATATTCACAACAATTTATGAACAGAATAATGAATTATGTAGAATCTTTTATTTTATTATTTAAATAACACTGTAATATAATGGAGATTACAAAAAATGTGTTATTACGAAAATTAAATTGGAAAAAGTGAAGTAGAATTAAATTATAAAGCCAAATTAATCTCATCTCGGTTATCAATCACTGCTATTAAATCAGAATAATTCAGTGTCCGTGTGAAAAGAGAATAAAAGTAACACTCACATAAACGGGATAAATGTGTAAAAATTATCTGGTGTAAAAAGTTTGATTTATTTTACAAGTGTTAATTTTGAAGTGGCATTAATTAAATTATCAATATTGTTTAGTAATGAAAATAAAAGTGATTATTGAGAAGGAGTAAATTTTTACTCCATAAGGGTGTAAAAATGATTTGAAATACAAATTTGTTTCGTTTTAATTTTTCGTTAAAAATAATATTGAGTAAAAATAGCCCTTGAAATTGGGAAATTTAAAACGGGGTAATATTATACAAGGTGGGGTAAAAATTATTTTTTTTAATTAAGATATTAATTTTTTTTTTTAAATATTGATTACTAATCATTTAAAAAATCTCATTGACAATAGTCATTCAAATTTAAAATGTGTAAAAATTACTGAAACATTTACCCACTCGCTAAAAATAAAATAGTGTAAATTATTACACTAATTCCACAATAATATTTACCGATTTATTTTTAGAAAGTTAAAATTAATTACATACTTCATTTCGCGAGAAATAAATTTTCCCTTTTCAACTCAGTAATTTTTACCCTTTTTTTTTCTTCTTTTTATTTGATAATTAATTGTAGCAACATACTCACAATATTTTCTAAAGAGTTCAAAAATTAAATAACACTTACAAGAGCTTTAAAATCTAGTTCTTTCATAAATAATATTGTGACACAACACAATTTTTTTATGATTGACTATAAGTCTTGTAATAGGATTTTTCCACGAAACTTTAAGATTTACAAAGATCAGGAAACGATTCTCATGCCAAGCCCGTAAACATAAAATTTCTAACATCCATAAAAAAAATACTATACAAACAAAGATAAAAAGAAAAATAGAAAATACAGTAAAAGATTGCATTGCCACTATTCCTTACAGTGTGCAATATCATAGTCTTCAAAGTTGACCTGAATCTCTTGGAGCACAATTGTTGTAATGTCACGTGATTGTCAAAAAAAAAAGAGCACAAAAGAGAAAAACAAGTGGAAACTTTATAACCCTGATAAAAAAAAATTTTATTCCTTTCAAAAACATTGCTAAACTGATCATCTTTCGTAAATATTTATCCTTAGAAAAAAAAAACAGCATGAATAATTAAATAATTAAAAATATCGAGTTAGAATGAAAGAATTTTTGTGGTAGAAGAAAAATGGAATTAAAAATTAAAAATGAGAAAAAACAAAATAATGAATAGAATTAAATGAAATAAAATTTGTTGAGCCGGAATGGAAGAATTAAAAAGAAGATGAATATATAACAAGATACTACTAGGGAATACTTCCAAGAGGTGACACAAGCGCGGTAATTACAAATACCAAAGCAATGAGAGTCTTTAATCAAGGGGATACCCCATAGGGCAGTAAAAGAACACACAAACAAGACAAATTGAACTGTCTCACTTTTCCACGATACATATTTATATTTAGACTATCATATCCTACATTTTTAATCATACTTTTTTCATTTTCAACATAACACTAGCTATGGCTATGTTTATTTTGTTTTTTATTTAGAGTTTTTTTTTTTGGTTGAATATGACAATTATCTGCAGCTGCCAACTGGAAGATATCTAAGCAGGAAAATCTTCCAAAGGGTAATACTAGAATTTACAAATGAATTCACTTAGTCATTGCACCCCATTTAGCAATAAACTCAAGTCTCTTCGATTCAACACCTTCATAATAATACTGATAGATATTTATGATGGGTCTGAATGTGAACAATATTTTAATAGGTGTTGTTATTGCAGAATAAGTCTCACATAAGTCTTTGTATTCATTAAGAAACTCAATAATGGACACTGATAAAAGATGACGAAAATCAATAAGTTCATGATGCTATCGATTTCTTGAATTTTGAATAAAGAGGATGAAGCACACAAAGCCTGACTAACTAACTAGTCAGAGTAGAAATTTATCAGGGCGAACTGAGAGCCATGTCAAAAATGCTTGGTTTTGGAAGACCTTTATCAGCTCTGAAACATGAGATTTTGATCTAAATGAAATACCTAGATTGGTCAACATGTCGACCGGAATAAGAGCCAAGTTCTGCCTCTTTGATTCTCAAATGATCAGGGTCTTATATTTACTACAGAGCTACACAAATATAACTTGACTTGGCAGTTGGAAGAGACCCATTTTAACTAGAACCCTAGAACTAGACGCCCAATTCGGGCTCGAAAGTTCCAAAAATAGACCCATTTGACTCTCAAAGGATCAGGATCTTAGACTTCACATAGAGCTAAACAAATTTTCTTTTTTGGATCTTTGAAAGCTTCTATTGTTCTTAGGGCCTGTCTTTGTTAAAGTAAAAAATTTAATCTATTTTTAATGACTAATTAAACATAATTTTCAAAATCTTATTAGGAGCACATCAAGGACCCAACTCTGCTATCCTAACAAAATTTGATGCACTCCTGATAGTTAAATAAACAAACCCTTAATGCGGCCAGTCACGGGTCCCATGCAATATACCTGGCCTAAAGACTCGGTGCAGGTCCAAAGACAGTTGACCAACCAATACCTACTTAGTAGGTCAACCCATATACCAGCAACATTTAAATATGAGGTCAAGAGTCATCATTTACTCATTATCCTTTTAAATGTGTACCTGACCAAAGTCTAATGCTAATTTCCTACCATCATGATCACCATCATTTGCCCAGGTAAAGCTCCTCAAACTTATCGTCACTGCAAGAGTAATATAAGTAAGACAGACATTAGGCCCACTTTACAATCTTGCATAAGTCTTGCCTACTTCAGCTCCCTATGGGCCAGAATTTACCAGGCTTTGTTGTATGACAGAAGTTGGTAAACTCTCCTCTAGGGAGCCAGAACAGCCCCTTAGTTTCCATAAGAGCAAGTGAGAGAGGCTCTGAGTCTCTGTTAGAAACTTGCAATAGTTCTTCTGTCTCTAAAAGAGATCTGTTCTACCTACACGCTTCTCATCTTCCCATAAACCTCCATGAAATAATTTATACAATCCAAAGCTTCTTACCATTTTATCATAATTTAAATTCACAATCCAACTGGATATGTTCTAATATTTTTCTGCTCAAAAACATTAGAAGGGTTCGTCAGAGCTCAAGCTTTGAAATCACCAACTTTACTTTCAAATAATCAAATAACTTAATCGCAATTAAAATGTAATTTTATATTTCTCTGTAATGTTCTCTTAAAACAATTATTTTCCACATCTCTATGATCATTGATTTTAATTCAGACATTCTGCGCATCTAATTCCATTAAAACCGAGTTCAAATATACAAGTAAAAAGACATACGAGTTTTAAATGTAAAATCTGCAATATTACTATCAAGAGAGAGTTTGAAATTTCGTTTACTAGATGATTAAATCGATCCTCGTAGGATAGAAACAGAATTCAATTGAAAAGTTGACCATAATAAGGAGAATAAAATTTTAAACCCACTAAAATTGTTCTAGAATAAATTTAAAATTGATAATTAATAAAAAAAAAAGAAATTTAATTATCAATTCCACTTGATTAATTGAATAATATCCATTTAATCAGAATTATTTCATTTAGAAACAGTCATCATTGCATAATCAAACCTATCAAGCTTCTCATCAATGCCTAGTTAATTAAAACACGTCACTACATAACTCATGATTAACGAGTCTTTTTTAAACTTCTCATGTCCTTTGACTTATTCGATTTTAATTGAAATTAATGTACTTCTCATATTTCTCATGTTTCCTCAATCTCGAAATATTTTATCACCACTTTCTCATTATCAGCTTGACTATAATTCTTATTAATCACTTTTTAAACTATAATCAATCAAGTGCATGACTATAAATTGAATAATTAATGAAAATTATAAATCATTTATGATATAATAGAATCATTGTTTTTATCATTTTGATTTCCATCACATTTAATACTCTGGTCAGATTTCAATATTGATTTTAATTAATTCAAGATGAAGTCTGTCATTGATAGGAAATCAAGACAAGCTTGCTTTTAGATAACTCATCATTCTGAGATGCTTTTTTGATTATTTTTCACCTGGTCCAGGTCCAGGTTCATTAATAAGCACAGTAGATCCAATCAAAGTTTGATCACCAAACCTAGCATATCTTTAGTGATAGACTTGATCAAATGCATGCATATATAGCACAAATTACTCCAACTTTAAATAAAATAAATTACTACTATAATATTTCAATATAATTGGGTAGATTCTTAATCTTGATTCAACATTTATCAAAATAGATTTCAATTTTATTTGGCTTGAATAAAATCAATTTTCAGTGGAATAAACTCATAATAAACTGACTGTAAGAAAGTATAAATTTTATTTTCCTCGAAATCAATTTAACAATTCAGATGTAATTTTCTTTATGATAATGAAATGAAAAACAATGAAAGAATTTTCTGTCGTCATCTTAAACAAACATTCATTTATTCTTTGAAATGATTATTTTTCTCTTACTCTTATCTCCAACGTCTTCCTCATCTACATGACAATTGATACCATTATCAAGTAGACACGATTGAACTTGCAGTGAGATGGATAATAGATATGTACCTGACTGAAATTTGACTCGTAAATCTTGAAAAGTCTGCACTTTATTGCTCTGTGGAAGTTGATGAAGCTCTATAGCCATATCTAGATCAAAGGATGTCTCTGTTTCTAGCATCAAAAATCAATCATCTATCAAGTCTATCACATTTATCAAGTTTTTTTGAATTTCAATAGTCAATTCCAACATCAATCAAAATCTCACTTTTTATCTTTTACGTTAAATCTTTTTTGATAGACAGAAGATATTTATAATTTCTGTATTCAAATGGTTTTACAGATTTTCTGCACAAAAAGCTAATGTGTCTGGTTGTGGCTTTGATATCTCCCAATCACTCTTTTGAAAAAATCTTTCTATTGAATATAATTTTTGTATTTCGTGAGACTGTTCAATTTGTCACTTTTTTTTATCATTAATTGTTCATACTTAGAATAAAATAGTTTGCTGAGTTGTGAAATGTTGGTTTGTGTTTGCATAAAATTAAAGTTTTGATGGATGTTATAGAATATATGTTACACTTTTGATTGAAAAATCATTCCATTGTTGGAACAAAAACTGTAAGATCTATTAGTTTTATAAGAAATACTTCTAGAATAAAAATAGACAAATGAATTGTTTTATCATACTACAACATTGAATTATTAATTGATCAATGAAACAAGTTCATGCATCATCATCTGGACTACTTTGACTTGAAATAAGCTGTTTTTTGCTGATAGATTGCCACTTGGTAGCCGATTAACTCTTTGGTGAAGCTTAAACTGGTCAAATTTAAGTGTAATTTTATTCAGTAAACATTGATTAAAAAAAAAGAAGTCACTTGAACTCTGAAAGTAAAATTGATCAAAAGAAGAACATTCAACTGATGGTCTGAAGTAATAAGAGTATTTCTAATTACAGCTGCGGAAGCCAGTATCGACACTTTCGATTCCTGGGGCGATGAGAAGTAGCAGCGGGGCTGGGGGTGTACCAGGTAGTGGAGGAAGTGGTTGTGGTGGTGGTGTACTAGGAAGTGCCGATGATGCTGGTATTGCTTTGGTTGGAGTGCACTCTGAGTATCCTCGCTACATGGACGAGCGTGGTCTCAGTGGTGGACCAATCAAAGGTGCACCTTCAGGCAGTATTGGCCCCGCATCGAAACATAAACCAAATGTTGGCTATCGCCTTGGTCGGCGGAAGGCCTTGTTTGAAAAAAGAAAACGAATTAGCGATTATGCTCTTGTTATGGGTATGTTTGGAATCATTGTTATGGTCATTGAGAACGAACTGTCCAGCGCTGGAGTTTATACAAAGGTAAGTGAACAATTGATTTATGCTATTAGATTGATTTACCAAGTAATATCTACTTGGTAAATTAACCCAAGGATCAATAACATTTAAATCAACCTAAATTGCTTAGCTCTGCCTTAGAAAGAAAATTTTCTTCATATCCACAAGTATACCATTCTAAATCTCCATTATTAGCTTTTTTTCCATCACTTTCTAACATCAAAGGAATTATTTCAATCTCAAGCTTTATAGCTGGACTTTGCTTCTGACAATGACAATTAAATTATCAAATTGTTTATTAAATTATAATTATAAATTTATATTATATCATTGATTATGAATGTAGGGGATTATTGCTATTGAATTATTTATATATTGAATGACATCACTGGAACAGTCAGGAATGTCAATCATCAAATTGTGTTCTAAATTCAAAGCTTCTATAAATTTTAATAATTACTTTTCGAACAACCAAATAATTAATACTTATATGAAAAAAAAAATATTTGACTCTATAATTACTTAAAGAAGAAAGAAGAAGAAAATTGTATTATTTTCTATATACAGATAATAGAGGTGCTCTCTCTTAATTGTAGCAAAACTTACAGAATTCTATTAGAACATCCAAAGTGTTGGCACAAGTGTGGTGCAGTTTGAAAAAGAATTTGTTCTATGAACTTCCTCAAGCCTTTCCTACCAATTGATGGGTGTTGAGTAAATACATATGTATAAATGTGTTCAATGTTGGATGTTATAATCAAACTACTAAATTTAACATACCTTACATTGGATAAATTAATTATAGACATATTCTATGCCACTTCAGAGGTAAAATGTACTTCACTGTGAACAACGCTAGACTGCTCCAAACTTGTCAATTAGTTTGCTTTCTTTGATACCTTTTTTGTGCACAACATTTTGATGTAACTTTGCTAAATATTTATTCATTATGAAGTCATCGAATTCTAAACCCTTATCGTTCGCTATTTTCTGCAATGTTACAATGGATTGTGAATAAAAATATTTTAGATTGAAAATTTCCTGCTGTTCAATGATATTTTTTGACCAATTGAGCAAATATCGAGGAAGTTTCAGCATGTAGTTGAAGTATTTTGTACCATTCACCAGATTTTTTTTTCTCATTAAAGGAATTGAATTTCTTTTAACATAATAATAATCATAGTTTACAATAGCATAGATTTAATCTGGTTAATATTTTTTCTAGTATATTATTATTTTTCACAATAGATGTATATTAAATGAAGCTGCTTTGTAAAATTTTTCCTGATTGAACGTTTGTATTGACACTCCAAGTTCTGTTGATTTTATAGGGACGAAAAGATAGTTTCCTATTACCATAATAGTTGTTCAAGGCCGTGACGGATTTTAACCATTGATGAATGCAAGTAGATGAGAAGCAGATGCTTAGGAAAGTGCCAGGAGAAGTTGAGTCCAGTTGACCAACTTCTGCCTCTTTGACTCCCAAATGATCAGGGTCTTATATTTACTACAGAGCTACACAAATATTACTTGACTTGGCTGTTGAAAGAGACCCTTTTTAACTAGAACCCTAGAACTAGACGCCCAATTCGGGCCCAATAAGTTCCAAAAATAGGCCCATTTGACTCTCAAAAGATCAGGATCTTAGACTTAACATAGAGCTAAACAAATTTCCTTTTTTGGAATCTTCAAAAGCTTCTATTATTCTTAGGGCCTGTCTTTGTTAAAGTAAAAAATTTAATCTATTTTTAATGACTAATTAAACATAATTGTCAAAATCTTATTAGGAGCACATCAAGGACCCAACTCTGCTACCCTAACAAAATTTGATGCACTCCTGATAGTTAAATAAACAAACCCTTAATGCGGCCAGTCACGGGCCCCATGCAGTATACCTGGCCTAAAGACTCGGTGCAGGTCCAAAGACAGTTGACCAACCTACTTAGTAGGTCAACCCAAGTACCAGCAACATTTAAATATGTGGTCAAGAGTCATCATTTGCTCATCATCCTTTTAAATGTGTACCTGACCAAAGTCTAATGTTGATTTCCTACGATCATGATTACCATCATTTGCCCAGGGAAAGTTTCTTAAACTTATAGTCCCTGCAAGAGTTAGTAAGACAGACATTAGGCCCATTGATGAATGCAAGTAGATGAGAAGCAGCTGCTTAGGAAAGTGTCGGGAGAAGTTAAGTACAGTTGACTAACTTCTGCCTCATTGACTCCCAAATGATCAGGGTCTTATATTTACTACAGAGCTACACAAATATAACTTGACTTGGCAGTTGGAAGAGACCCATTTTGACTAGAACCCTAGAACTAGACGCCCAATTCGGGCCCAAAAGTTCCAAAAATAGGCCCATTTGACTCTCAAAAGATCAGGATCTTAGACTTCACATAGAGCTAAACAAATTTTCTTTTTTGGAATCTTCAAAAGCTTCTATTGTTCTTAGGGCCTGTCTTTGTTAAAGTAAAAAATTTAATCTATTTTTAATGACTAATTAAACATAATTTTCAAAATCTTATTAGGAGCACATCAAGGACCCAACTCTGCTACCCTAACAAAATTTGATGCACTCCTGATAGTTAAATAAACAAACCCTTAATGCGGCCAGTCACGGGCCCCATGCAGTATACCTGGCCTAAAGACTCGGTGCAGGTCTAAAGACAGTTGACCAACCTACTTAGTAGGTCAACCCAAGTACCAGCAACATTTAAATATGTGGTCAAGAGTCATCATTTACTCATCATCCTTTTAAATGTGTACCTGACCAAAGTCTAATGCTAATTTCCTACGATCATGATCACCATCATTTGCCCAGGTAGAGTTCCTCAAACTTATAGCCATATTGCAACAAGTCATACCTAAACACAGGTCTCTTTTACTTTAGCTCCCTGAGAGGAGAGTCAGAGTTTGCCTGGCTGAAATGTATAGGATACTCTTCTTCCAGATTTATTATTCCAATCATGCTTCACAACTGGACCATCATCGACATACCAACCAGTGCTGGTCTATTTATTAGCAATGACTGAGTAATAATATCAGGCCCAAAAGTATCCTATACTACCAAGTCAATAGCAATTTAAATTGCTTAGCTTTGCATTAAAAAGAAAATTCTTTTCATATTTACTTTATTAGGACATCAGTCATTTTTTTTTTAGTTGGTCATCATTAAATAATATCATCACATTTATCCAAGAAATTCTTTCAAAAAACATTCTTCATGCTATTAATTTAACAATAAATAATTTATTGACTCTTTACGTATTTCCTATTTACTTACCACTAGAAAACCAAACATCTCCAATAAGTATCTCACTATTGGCTATTTAATTACCAACCATTAATTAGTGGATTACTGGCGTTGTTTTTAGATCTGACCTTCTCCAGTGAAGAACTACAAGCTGATAATATTTTTTGCTTGTTAACTGTTTTATTATCTTCTTAAAAAGACTTTATTCAGAGGTCATTCATTCTCTAGGAAAAGTTCATTTTAAAATATCTACTTCTTAACATTATCTAATAAAAAAAGCTTCTATTAATTATCGTTAAATTACCAGAACATGACAAATTGCATGAAAATCTATCATTTTTCTATTCACACTGAATAATTGTCAGAAAATTAGGTGTAAATGATCACGAATAAATGAACTATAACACTGGATAATGGACTGCTTTCACATAGCTATAGAACAGTCGATTCAAATTCGTTGCCTCATACATGTAAACCAGCGTATCATAGAACGTGGCCCGCATTTACCTAAAACCATGCCAGTAAACATAAGTAATATCTATTGTCTCTTGTCTACATAGTCTATTAAATTAAACCTCCATTTAATTCTACCTTTATTTTTTTTATTTAAATTGTTGGACCTCATTTTATCTGTACATTCAATTGAATTCTTTTATCAAACTTCGAGTCAGATTATTCATATAAAAAACTCACATTTCATAAAGCAAAAAATAATTATAACAATAAAAAAAAACAATTTCTGTTTATTTAAACTTGATAATTGATCAGCAAAATAAATTGCTTTGTCAATATTTAAAATATAACAACTGCTTATATGATAGTTGTATTGTTTGAAGTGATAAAATTTAACAAATCAATTGATAAAAAAAAAATCTAAGAAACTTTTCAACTAAACTAACTTTAAATCTAATATACTCTAACGTATATTTTGCATTCCTATAAACGTTGATTGCATGATTCATTTATGAGCAATCGTGGTAAAAAAAATTGTTACCATATATTGAAGAAACTGAGATAAAGTGAAATGTTGAGGTACAGAAAAACACCAAAAAATTCTTTATCAGGAATAAAGTAGGTCAATCTTTTCCTATCAATGTATTTTTTTTTTTTTTACTAAAAAACATTTTTAGTATCTATCAACAACTATTACATTTCACTTTTTCATTACATTTGTCTTTTTTAATGTTTATCCATGATAAATATTTTCATTAAAATTAATTACCCCTCATAATAAATAAAAATATATATATATATCTCAATTTGTTCTAGATAATAAAGTATTGTTTTTTATCTCAGACGTGCTCTATCTTTTCATTTTATCGTAGTTTCCCTCATGTGTGTTCATTTAAGTGTGGAATGTTGGAGTAAAATCAAACAATTCTACTTGTGGATTGCTGAGTACAAAAGTCATTCTATGAAAGTATTCTTTAAAATACTGGAAATAGTATTTTCTGATAAATTCTGTGGAATGAGTCTAAAATAGTTCTCAAGTTCGAGTTAGGATCAAAACTGACCTGATACTGTAGCTTATAGGCTAGTCTAGCTTTTCTGGGTCCAATGGTGAGCCAGAAGCAAGCTAGCTTAGCTATTCTTCATTCAATCTCAGACCAAGAATGGGCCAGTCTTGTTTCTTGCTAGCTTTGAAGGCACATCAACAAGTCTAAAAGAACATCAAGGTGATCAAACCCTGGTATTGGTGTTGCTAGCTAGGTTCAAGTTTAATAATTAGTAATTAAATAAATAGAAAATTGAGAGATTGGTACTCTTCTCAAGCAGGAATTATCTATAATAAGCAGTGATATATTGTTGGCTCAAGGAGATGGAACATACACGGTATAAAATAAAGCTTCATAGTAAATTCTTCAATATATAACATGTGAGGGTGTATTATAAGGACTAAAACTGAAGAGCCAGCACATGCGTGCTACGTATTGTCGAGCTCAATATTATATGACCTGACATAAACACCCATATAATATTGGCTAACCGAAAGAAGTAATGTAAAAGATTATTATACCGTTATTTTATCATACTCATTGTTATTCATTGAAATGGTAATTTTTTTTTTGGTAATAACTATGTTATTTAAAACAACATCAAAGAATCAGAAATCATTTAAGCATTTAAACTTTGGAATAATGATCAAACTCAGCTAAAACTTTTGCTGGAGATATTTGCAAAGTACTTTGCACGATTTCTTATTGATGAAAATATTTAGAGTCATATATCAAGTGTTAAGACCTTCATAGAAATGTATACATCCCTTTATTTAATATTTTAAAATTTAATAATTCAATTTAGACAAATACCTTAGTAAAATGATCTCATGAAACTTCATCACTTTTAATAATACAGCTTAGGAATGTAATGAGACTTTGGGGTAAAGTAAGGGAAACAGTGACATCCTAGTGTTTCAACCCATAAATATTGACTTAATTTTCTTCCAGAATAAATTCCATAAGCATCGTAATTGTAAGACATTGTTAATTATTTTCATTTATTTATTTATTTCCTGAAAAAAAAATTACCTCACTATGAAAAGCAATTCCATAAAAATTCTAAATGTTAAGGAATGTCTTTACAAATGAAATTTTAATTAAATTCATGTTTCTTTTGGCTTAACACATTGCATCACGAGTTGATCTCTGCAATTCAAGTGTCTAAAAGTAAGCAACTGGATCACTTAATCAACAGGCTTAAATTGGATGTTTTGTAATACCTATAGTTAGATTATGGACTTGAATGTTCAATGGATCATCTATTCCACAAGGAACACTTGTTTCCACGGTCAGTGCGCACTTTAGCAACACTGAAGTACACTCATGAGAGTACCCTCTACTTCTAAATAAAGGCGGTCAAGAACTTTCTTCACGAACGTGTACTCTCTTCTGTTCACTTGTAAAATTACTCTTCAAATTCTGCAGGCATTGGTAGCTTGTTGTCATCAATCTCCTTTTTTGATGATCTCATTTTTTTATATTATAAATTGTTTCATAGATATTTTAGTTGTTGGCTGGAGACTGAAAATAGAAAGCAAACTAGGATGATGGGATTTATTTGGAGATTAAGGAATAAACTATGACTTATCAGCTTGTAGGGTAGAATTTTAGTAACAAGCATGGTCATTAAGCTAACATATCATGTTGAATATTGTTATATTAAATCGAATATTCATGCTAAAATCGATATTTTGAAAGTTCAGGCAACATGAGAAGTTACTTAATTGGCTATATTTTTAATCATAATCTGATTGATCATTAGATTCATCAGCTAACTTCAGGTAACTCAAAATATCTATTCTAAAATCGATGCCCAATAGTAATGAATATATTAAACATCATCAATTAATAATTAATAATTGAAATTACCTCGATTTTTCAAATTTTTAAAAAACCTTTTTGAAAAAAAAACATCTAAAATAATGGAATTTTCTTTTTTTTTAAGTCGTTCAGAAAAGTTAGTTGCATTCATCTTTTAGAATTTTAACTTTTCCTTTTTGTTTCAACTAGAAAAGCTGAGCAAGAAAGTTTGCGAGAAACTATTGTCGTAGTAGAGCTGTTGAAAATTCTTACCACAATGAAGTGAACGATTGAGTAGAGAACATTGTCTAGTCAACATATGCCTTCTCATGAACATTTATTCCATTTTGTGTAATTCATGAGTTGATGCATGGGAAAAAATTCTAGTTATTTTGAATGTGAGAATTCAAATGTGTATTAATAGCACGTAGAAATCAATGGTAGGAAGTGATGTGAGTTTGTATGCTCAATTGGAGCTAAAGTATTTTTGTCATGCATTAGGTACTACACTTGAAGGAAATATTACCTGCTTTTAGGGTGAAGGTTGCTTCAAACTATGATAGTTTCCTATTACCATAATAGTTGTTCAAGACCGTGACGGATTTTAACCATTGATGAATGCAAGTAGATGAGAAGCAGCTGCTTAGGAAAGTGCCGGGAGAAGTTGAGTCCAGTTGACCAACTTCTGCCTCTTTGATTCTCAAATGATCAGGGTCTTATATTTACTACAGAGCTACACAAATATAACTTGACTTGGCAGTTGGAAGAGACCCATTTTAACTAGAACCCTAGAACTAAACGCCCAATTCGGGCTCGAAAGTTCCAAAAATAGGCCCATTTGACTCTCAAAAGATCAGGATCTTAGACTTCACATAGAGCTAAACAAATTTCCTTTTTTGGAATCTTCAAAAGCTTCTATTGTTCTCAGAGCCTGTCTTTGTTAAAGTAAAAAATTTAATCTATTTTTAATAACTAATTTAACATAATTTTCAAAATCTTATTAGGAGCACATCATGGACCCAACTCTGCTATCCTAACAAAATTTGATGCACTCCTGATAGTTAAATAAACAAACCCTTAATGCGGCCAGTCACGGGCCCCATGCAGTATACCTGGCCTAAAGACTCGGTGCAGGTCTAAAGACAGCTGACCAACCTACTTAGTAGGTCAACCCAAGTACCAGTAACATTTAAATATGTGGTCAAGAGTCATCATTTACTCATCATCCTTTTAAATGTGTACCTGACCAAAGTCTAATGCTAATTTCCTACGATCATGATCACCATCATTTGCCCAGGGAAAGTTTCTTAAACTTATAGTCCCTGCAAGAATTAGTAAGACAGACATTAGGCCCATTGATGAATGCAAGTAGATGAGAAGCAGCTGCTTAGGAAAGTGCCGGGAGAAGTTAGTCCAGTTGACTAACTTCTGCCTCATTGACTCCCAAATGATCAGGGTCTTATATTTACTACAGAGCTACACAAATATAACTTGACTTAGCTGTTGAAAGGGACCCATTTTGACTAGAACCCTAGAACTAGACGCCCAATTCGGGCCCAAAAGTTCCAAAAATAGGCCCATTTGACTCTCAAAAGATCAGGATCTTAGACTTCACATAGAGCTGAACAAGTTTCCTTTTTGGAATCTTCAAAAGCTTCTATTATTCTTAGGGCCTGTCTTTGTTAAAGTAAAAAATTTAATCTATTTCTAATGACTAATTAAACATAATTTTCAAAATCTTATTAGGAGCACATCACGGACCCAACTCTGCTACCCTAACAAAATTTGATGCACTCCTGATAGTTAAATAAACAAACCCTTAATGCGGCCAGTCACGGGCCCCATGCAGTATACCTGGCCTAAAGACTCGGTGCAGGTCTAAAAACAGCTGACCAACCTACTTAGTAGGTCAACCCAAGTACCAGCAACATTTAAATATTTGGTCAAGAGTCATCATTTACTCATCATTCTTTTAAATGTGTACCTGACCAAAGTCTAATGCTAATTTCCTACCATCATAATCACCATCATTTGCCCAGGTAAAGTTCCTTAAACTTATAGCCATATTGCAACAAGTCATACCTAAACACAGGTCTTTTCTAATTCAGCTCCCTAAGGGTCAGAGTTTGCCTGGCTGAAATGTATAGGGTACTTTTCTCCCAAATTTATTATTCCAATCATGCTCCACAACTGGACCATCATCGACATACCAACCAATTCTGGTCTATTCATCAGCAATGACTGAATAACAATTTCAGGTCACAAAGTATCTTATACTACCAAGTTAATAGCAATTTAAATTGCTTACCCTGCATTAAAATAAAAAATTCTTTTCATATTTACGAGTATACCATTCTATATCTCCATCATTAGCTTTAATTTCTCATAGCTTATGTACAACCTCCTAAAGATTACTTCTGTTAGAAAAGATCCTAAAAAAAATTCTTATTCAACAAAACAAAAAAAATATGTCACTACAGCAGAGAATATTATCGAATAGCTGTTCTTTCTCATAAAATACTAACACTCATGAATTGAAAGCTCTAAAAGTCGAAAGTTTAAAAGTTCGAGTGAAAAGAAGCTTCCATGAGATTTATAAATTGAACATCTAAAGAACAAATTTCCAATTGCTCTGAAAAAATATTAAGAGAGTATTAATGTTTACTTTCATAAATAACAAACAAAAAATATTAACAAGTATGATTATTAATTGATAACATATTTTCCCTCATTAATACCCACATTTCATTATTAAGCACAGGAGTGTTGAATAATTAAATAATTTTTACGGGGAAATTGCAAAACGGCCAAGTATTTAGAAAAGGTTGCGGCTTCAACATCTTCATAATTCCAAATAGTTTTATTTGGATAAGAACTCTCGAGAGACTCAATTGTACTTCAAAAAGCTTACGGAGTTCCAATTAAATGAATAAGTTAGTTATTAAGCTTCCAGCTTTAATCCATGTGAACATGGAGAAATTGTTTATTACCAGCATCAAAAAATATTAAAAATGTCTTAACTTAATTTATGATGAAAAAATTCTCTTTTTCTCTTACACTGATTTGAAAATATTTATCACTATTAGGAAACGATTAATTAATTTTATAAACCGTTAATAAATATTTTATAATAATAAATAAGCTTTGTTTATGAACTAATATAGAATTGGAGGTTATCCAGGGAAATTATTTTCACGCATGCGCACAAATTATTTCTGAGCTGGTTCGCTCAAATTATTAATTTTCTGTACAGAAAAATCTCTATATAATAATTTCTGATAATTAATAGCTTTAAAAAACTTAAAAAAATATATAATGAGTACATTAAACATAACTTAAAATTAATAACTTCTCGTATAACCTCCAATTTTACTATTCCAGTGTTTCGATTATAATAAACCGGCGTTCGCAACGCCACCTAGCCGTATATTGACTAGAACTATCTTATTCATCAATTCGACTTTGATAACCTAACTTTTTGTCTTATATGTACATTGTTTTTATTTATACAAATTACTTTTTTCCATCCAATCTACTATAAAATATGGATTGTATTGGTTATATTTAATTTCTTAATAGCCAAGAAGATTCATTATTTGTTATAAAATATTTTTTAACCGTTAAGAAACCTTTTTTGCCACTACAAATCTCTTCTATCAGTGCAGTGCAAGTGAAACTTAGCAAAGATAATGACTCGATTAGATCTTATTTCAAATATTAATTTACTAATTTCCACCTAATTAAAATGAAAGCAAAAAAAAAAAGAAATCATTGAATATGTAAATGTCCAGAGTTTAATTCTTCAAGGTTTGTACTCAATAATTCACCGAGCCAATTACTCCTGTCACGGTAAATTGCACAGGCGCATCCCTAGTTTTCGATCACCATTGATGTATACGATTAGAAGCAACTTTTTCTTTCAAAACTCTATAAAAAAGAACTTTCACAATAAAGACGAAATTTCCTCTCTAACTGTATGCTTCATTTTTCTATCCAAAGTTAATAAAAAAAATCAATAACTCATACAATTACCAATTTATTTTTTTAGAATAATAAAGAAGTTATAAAAGGCTTATAAGTTTCTTATTATCAATTTTTAAAGGGCGTGACCGACAGAAAACCGGTCGAATCTGACATGCGCAATGATAAATAGTAGTTGTCCTGGCAACTCGTAGGAATCATGCATTTATCCTGATCTCTGTATCAAATTCTGTGCAGACAGCTTGTCTATTGATATTCAGATTAATAATTTGACGGTGAAATTGAATTTCTCTAGAATCTCAAATGTCATCTTTGACTAGAATATACAATAGAAGTATAACATCTTCGTTTAATGAACTTGTCAACCAACTTATGCAAACCAACACTCTCCAATTTTCAGCACATTTTGTCTTCTATTCATGATCCATACATATATACATATTTGATGCTTGAATACTTCATCTAAAAGCCAATAAATAAAATAAAAATACTTATGTTTCAGGCCTCGTTCTACTCGACTGCACTTAAAACACTGATCTCCGTGTCTACTGTGATACTGCTTGGCCTCATATTTGCTTATCATGCCTTAGAAGTTCAGGTAAGTCAATCAAGCGATACAACCCTCAATCACAAGTCACTTCTTAATCAATAAGAAGGTTTAATAAACATGCCATCAATTATTAAACACTAACAAGCAAGATTTGCTTTCATTTATTCTAGATTGTTGAATCAGAAACCATCACATCTAGGGAGCCATGATTATTCATTTAATATATATCGATTTAATTGGATTACCCAAAATCAGTTTTGTAATCAAACTGCTGGAAAGAGTTTTTTCTAATCCACCTTCTAGAGATTTGAAAAAAGATAATGGAACTTGGGAACCTGCCCCATTAGATGAGAAATCATTTAGCAAGTCCTTCAGGATTAAATACAGGTTCTTTTGATTATTATTTTACTTAGGATTATTTTATTTTAAATATAAATATAAGAATTTATTGCAGTAAAATTTATCACATATCGATTCAGTGATCACTGTATTTTAAAGTAAGTCCAACATTGATAAAAAATGTGGTCTTCTTGCTGACTAGTGAGGGTTATCTTGTAGTCGTTTGGTGGAAATGTATCGGGAAGAGTATCTAAAGATACTAGATTTACGTGACTTCCTCCATAGACACCCTAAAGTTTAAAGAAACCATTAATTACTGAAGAATTTATTAAGTAGAAAAATGGATGTTTTGGTGATTGCTATATTTTTATACCGGAGGAGATGGACACTCTTCTTCATTTATCCCCAATTGTCGGTATATATGTTGACCAAAAATAGGTTCATCGACGGCACTACATGCTTTAACGGTAAAATCAATTCCAGTTGACACAACAAATTCACCCATTGAAGCTCCAATCATCTTGAGAGTTATCTGCATTGAAATAATATTAATTTATAGCTTGTACAGTTAAATTTAATTGTAACAAAATTTCTAAAGTTTATTTTAGATACAAAATTCACCATAGCATCAGCTGGCAAGATTTTGATTAATGTAAAATTGATAAAAAATTCGTTATCTCTGCCTTCATTTTCAATATATACTTCTATATCTTTAAAGTACTCAGGATCAGCTATAGGACACTCGACATCATAACTGACAATACTCAAATCAGCCTGGAAAAAACCATTTTAATATATGATTTAGATGAAAAATTACTTACTGTAATGCTTTAATAGTATGAGTTAGAAAAATTCCATACCTTGGTAGTTTGGAATTGATTAGAAGCAAAAACAATTGCTATTGTAATTAAAAGATTTTTATTCATCATTACTTAAATAAAAGTAGTGATTTTGTCACGTTATAGATGGGTAAAACCCTACCACATTCACTTTGTTTTAGAGAATGAAACTTATCAACATTCGTAGTCATATAAATAACTGATAAATACATTTTCAAGTGCATTCAGTGACGATTTAATAATAGACTTACACTATAATTTTATCATTAAATAGTAAATTAATGTACCAAACTTAATTATTTCTATATAATTATATTGTATCAATATAAAATATGAGGGAAAAGAAGTTCGAAAGCTACATGAGTGCACTTTTATATCAACTATCAAATCATCACAATTACTCCCTGACATTAGACATAGATCTATTGTTTTATATATTTAATTACTATTGTTGTTACTTTGAAACAGATTTCAATGTTTCCTATTTTTTACTTCCTTCTTTCGTCACATTTACTCAATCCAAGTCATTCTTCATCAATTATTTTGGATATGTGGTATTAAAATTTGTTAATAAAATTTATATTCATTTTAATTCTAGACCTGATAATCCAGTGTTGAAGTTCATAGGCTTACTGCAGTCCTAACTCAACTGTCCAAGCTTGTTTCGGTTTTGTTGTAGAACTAATAAAACTTCGACTTAGTCTCTTTGAAAGAATTGCCATCCTTCAGAAGCTACATTTGGAGTTTTTAGGTAGAACATCACCAAAATGTCTTACCATCTCCTTTCTAAAGCTTTCCATAGCATGTGAAACCTCTAGTGTGCTTATAAGGACATAGATTGATTGAATCTATCTTAAAACATCAATGATATATTTTTTATTAACCTTAATAATCACTTCATAATGGTCTATTTAAATAAAGAAAACAATTTTCTATATCTTTTTGATGTAAGAGAGTTCATGAAACATAGATCTATTTTTTATTCCACTTAATCTAGAATATTTCTGTCTGTTAACCAATGTTAAATATAAAAACAGGTGACTGTTCCCACGGTTTATACATCCAGTTTGTTCTCTCTGACTGTATTTGATATATTTTCTGCTTTTAGTGGTCAAGCAGCTTGAAAAAATGAGAATCATTCCATCGTAATGAACATTCATATGATTCAATTTATAAAGTGGCTATTATTTTTTTTTCCTTCTCTCATTCTTGTTCATTCGTATTTCTGAAAAACTACTTCAATTAAATGATATTGGTACTTTTTACTCATTAATATTAATTTTGGTGGTGTAGTGTAGAGTATTATTTATTTTATTCCAATGTGCTTATGTTAGAGTATGCATTACCCTGAAGTTTGATTCTTAAAATAAACTATGATTTGTGTATTTATCAAGTTAGCTCTTTTTCTGATCATAATTCCGAATTTCCATTTGTACTCTTACCCTAAAAGAATAATCATCTATAACAAGTCCCTTTTGTAAAGTCTCTTAAGAAAAAAGTACTCCCTTCTATCACTCCATCATAATTTACATCCCAAAAAAGTAAAATTGTGTAGCTCCCAAACATATAAATATTCAACTTAGTTTTACGAATTTTTAATGGATCCTTCACTAAAATTTAATACATTGCCCTTTTATTTTTATGTGAGTTGAAACAGTAATGTTTCTAATGAAGTCATTTTTCTTTTTGTACACAAGAAACTCAATTACCATAGAACTTTTTACTAAAATATGTTGTAAGGTCTGTTAATCCCTGTTTGGTCTAAATGTTCCCTGAAGTGTTCAACAAAAAAAGTGACACAGAACAACACTAGAATTTTCCTACAAATGCAAACAAAAAACTTCAAAGTATCCAACCTTTTAAAATTAACAGAATCCTATTCTAGCTAGATCCTCAATGTCATGGAAGTTCAACGTGTAATATACTTAAACATACTGTTTGTTTTTCAACTCCAAATTGAATATTCTGGTAGATACTTTATTCTAGCAGCATGTTCTTTTAATGAAGTTTGTGTACATTGTATTTAAGTAATATTGCTAATTCCCTCTGCAAATATCTAAGTTCAGTAATGAATAGATAAATGCTTTAGCTCCTTGGTAGTACCGATAATTAGCACAAATTGGTGATGTTAATTAGCAGCCCAGTCAATGGAGCCAAGCTTCGGTATGAGACTACCCTTCATTGCTCTTTGATAATTAATTATCTTCATTAAATATCCAATTCTTATCGATGAATATGAAATTATTCAAGGAAATAAATCTTGAAATTAATCACTGCTTATCGAACTAACAATAAATTTTAAAAGATCTTTTAGACAGTTGTAAAAGCACAAAATTCCAGATCAATTATTTAGATTTTTATTTAGCAAAAAGATCCATTTTGAGTGATCACCAATTGATGTGAGTGAATGGACATAACTTTGTCTGTAACACAGCTTATTTTAAGCTTATCATCTCATTTCATAAAAATTAATTGCTCGTTATTTTTTTTTAATTCATTATTATCAATGTAACTCGATCATGATGTAGCATTGTGAATTATGTAATTTCACATTGATAATAGGATAACATAATCTCAACCTTTATTTAATATTTCCAACCTTTTTAATAAATTAAATCATGGAATTTTGATGTTTAATGAGAGGTAGTAATTATTAATAAATGTGATTTGAGAGGATTTAATCATTTCATCAAAGTATAAAAGCTTATTTCTCTATCAACAATTTCTTGATATAATAATTTATAAAATGATAAATTTTAAATTCAATATTACTTTTGATCGGGATGTTTTTTTTTACAATTATTCTTTCCAGCCCTAACATCTAATTAGTCACAATAAAGGTTGTCAGTTTTAACAAAACAACCGACTAATTTTCAGACTTTTATGATTGTTATCCTAGAGCTAAGCTAAGACCTACTGGTATGACTGACTAAAACTTATCTATTTATTCTGGTCTTAATGATACTTCTAGTTTCTTCTATTTATATTAATTATTGTAATTATATTATTGCAACTAATTTTAACAATAAGTATTAGAGTAATTAATTTAACTAAAGAATTCAACAGAATCACATTAAGAAGAATAAATAATCAAACAGTAATATTCAGTTACAAAACTATTATTGGATAGACATGTCACAAGAAAAGATTTTCAAGAGAGAATGATTTTTTAAAGAATTGAATGGGAGTTGGTCGAGGGGGTGCTTGGAGATTGAGTAGGATTGTAGGTGTAGAGTGGGTTCTTGATGGAGATGCAAGAGATGAACAGTGGATGAATGATCAGAATTATTTCCTTCATATATCAATTATCACTTTATTTTTGAATAAACTCTTTTGCAGTGCTTTTCGCTGATTCATTTTTAAAAAGTTCTTTTCAACTTTTTTTTTATTTGTGTCTTTATAACTCCACTTGAGAAATCATCAGTACTTTACTCATGATTAAAAATAATTGGATATCATCAATATGTTGATCCTGGTTGTACAGGATTGATTTCTCTATTGTTATTAATACTTTTACTTAGGTAGATAAAGACTAATTACTTTTCTTTTATCAAACTAAGTTGAAGATAATCTTTGATTCCAGCATTGTATAAACAGCAGGACTAAACCTCATACAGAAGTTTCAGTAGCTTGAACAAAAAAAAATTCATTAATTAATGTTTAAATATATGATTTGAATAACTTTTGAGTAAAAGTAGCAAAAAAGATTCATTAAATAGCAGTTCAACATCTAGATGGTGAGATTAAGATGAGTTGCGTCTATTTAGTGTGCATGAATATACTTGAAGGCAAAAAGTTGGAAACAAAAACAACAGGTTTTTTGTCACAGTAAATTATTTTTTTTTTTGTCAAGATAACAAGATAAGCAATACCAACTATAAAAAAAACAATTCATATAATTCTGAATATGTTCGTTTTCTCTCTACATTTTATTAGATTTTAAAAATTTTTTTTATATTCATAAATGTTAACTTTTAAAATGTCCTACGTGTATTCTGACGTATTCATGTACGAGTGTTTTGAATCATTCATCCTTTGCTACTTCTCAATATTCGCCAAGCTGTTCAAATAAAATACGAGTGGAATGTGTGATGAAAATTCTGGCAGATTTTTTTAGAAATGTCAACGTTATTGTCGATGTCTACATATTTTGAAAGCTTCTGAATAACAAAGTTTATTTTTAAGATTAACTTTTTTTTATATTGATAATTTTATTTTCCTTTCAATCTGAATTTAAATAAAAATACTAGTGAATTTTTAATATAAAAAAATATTTGTTGGATATTTTGATGAAAATGAATGAAAATTCTTGAAGGGTTCTCGATTTTTATTATCAAAAATTATTCATGGTAAGATGGAGTATTGGAATTTTAAATAATCCAATGTAAATTCTTTTATAAAAGATGTCTATTCTACCTAGACACGAGACTCAATTAGAAAAAAACATCTATCAAAAACTCTACTGATTGATAGGCAAGCACTTGAAGCAGTCATTAGAAAACAAACTCCTGATTTAAAAAGTTATCATCAAGCCAATATGGACGTATGGTAGCTAGCTTTGAGGCTCAGCATGCATTAGCTCAATTCAAGTAATACAACGATGTCATTCCAAAGCTCTAAGAGTCTTAATAAATTCTACCTGAGTCGTTACAAGTAAAAATATTCACCAGGATCTTGGAATAAGCACTGTCGAAGAAGGAATAGCACTATTCAGTATGAGATTTATCGACAGGCTCAGCTACCACCTGAACAGACTGGTCTCAATGATCCTAGATAGGAGTAATGAAGCACATAGACTTAGAAAAAAATTCAAGCCACTAGACCTACCATAAAGATTTATAGAGTGAAGGTTTGCAGTACTCTAAAGTATTATAAGACCTCCTAATGTTCATAAATAAATCATCACAATCACTACACACTTTAAAGTATCTAGAACTTTCTTCATTTGAATTTTATATCACATCTTCTATTGCAAAGAAAAAAAACCTCAATCATATAAACTACCTATGATAGATGAACGTGATCTAAACAAGCTGTAAATCATCAAACTCTCGAAGGGTTTGATATAAAACGTCAGGCTTTGGAAGATTATTTGAATTTCCGACATAACTTGAGAACCGTCTAATCAATTTCACTTAGAATTTCATCAATTCTAATTGAACTCAGAGTCTATTGATTGATTAATAATTAGAATCAATCGAAACGTTCTTGACACGTCATTAAGATGAAATTTTTCATGTTTATGTAATATTCGCAAGAAATTATTGATGCAATAATTTAAAAACAAAATAGGTAATCGATCAATGATGTTATGATGTTACAATACATGCATGCATGTAAAGCATAGATCAACTTGATTAGTTTAATTACATTCTCGACCACTACAATCGCTATTAATGTATAGAGAATTACATTATACAGGAATTCATAGCTACCTGACAAAAGAGAGGATGTAAGGTAAAGTTCTAGTATATTCTACTTTTTTTATTCATATCAATACATACACTCTCCTTGGAGTGGTATTCTTCTCTAAGGTCTAGGATAAAAAAAATAACTCGAGATACTTAAAGTTAACAAGCATTAATTTTATTTTTTATCTTCTAAAATTTGCTCAACAATTTAAAGGATTTTTTTATCTTAATCGAACTACAATTGGTTCTTGTTCTCTATTTCTTTTTGAATATGAATGTTTGCAATCCTGAAATCGAGCCAAATATAAGATTTATTCCCCAAGGCATCAGCTCACACATGTGATAGAAGGATTGACACTTGGATCTTGATGTTCTTTTGAATGGAAACTTTTTTTCTGATATCAAATATTCTAAAGAAAAAAAGAAATTCAAATTATTCATTTGATAATAAATAATTCTACATCGATTACACTCTTGTATTTTTTTTTATTTAAAAAAATACAGCATGAAAAAAAATTTTGCATTCAAATCAATATTAATTGTTACCTCTGAAGTAAATTAAAACAATTAAAAGGTGGATACTAACCTTAAAAATGGGTAAAATTTATTTTAAACTGGTCAACCTTGAAGTGAAGTCAACTGCAAAGAAGTATCATGTTCCATGTGTTAAAATTTACTTTAAAATGGGGTAAAATTTTACCCCAAGATATATTTTTTTCTTCCAATCACAACGATTCTTTTCTTTATGTTATCATCATTGTGATCAACTGTGGAATATGTAAGCATTGTTGTTGATAGACTGGTGTGAAGAGATATTATCCAAAAGAGACTTTCACCCTTACGAGCACAAAAGGTCATATGTTCTCAGCTATTTCCCTTGGTGATGATGTCCTCTTGTTTTTTGTGAACACTAACGCACGTACCTACTTGATATGTACGTAAAGTAAATTGCAGAGTCTCTTGTCTCCATTTTTTTTCTTGTACATAACTGAGGTACTTCTTCACTTCAAATATTCCAAGTCACGTTTTTTATAAGATCGTGCTATCGACTCTCACTTTTTACCGAAGAAAATGTTTGTCATCTTGTTAAAATATTTTTCATCCTCATTATTTATTACTGAATATATTCTTAAAGCTGTTCAACTTCCATGTTATATTTTTGAAGCTTCAGATAGTTATGTATTCCAATGTTTGCAACTTCTAAAATTTCAATTTCATTATAAAAAGATATTTCTAGTTTATTATAAATATAAAACTCACTGTAGCGTCATTTGGAATGGATCTTTTTAATGTAAAATTAATAAAAAAACTTGTTTTCCTTGCCTTCATCTTCAATGTACTTAGGATTAACTTTAGGACACTAGACATCATAATTGACACCACTCAATGCAGGCTAAAAAAAAAAACAATTTTAATTTGCGATTCCAATCGTATGAGTTAGAAAATTTCTATACCTCGATATTTAGAAATTATTGTTATTACTGTTAGGAATTATTGATGAAAATATTGTTATTCATCATTACTTGGTAATTATTCATTTTTTAGTGTACTTTTTGAAAAAAAAAATAACTCGATAATGTTAAAAAATAATATAATAGAAATTGTAGCTAAAAACATAAAAATTTGTCATTTTTTCAACTTTTGAGAACCAAACACTGATTTAAATTTCGTTTTTTCGATCTAGCTCCATTTTTTATCATAAATGCGCCGTAAAAATGAATAAAATGAAAAAAAAAATTCCTATATCATAATTTTTCGATTTTTTATAGCCAAAAATAGGGTGGACCCCACTTCCAAATAATTACCCATTACTTAAATAAAAGTAGTGATTTTATATCTGTCACATTACAGGTGAGCAAAATCCCAAAACCTTTACTTCGCTGAAGAGAATAAAACTCATCAACATTCGCAGTCATATAAATAACACACATTATTAAGTGACGATTTAATAATAGACTTACACTATAATTTTATCATTAAATAGTAAATTAATGTACCAAATTTAATTATTTCTATATAATTATATTGTACTAATATAAAATATGAGGGAAAAGAAGTTCGAAAGCTACACGAGTGCACTTTTATATCAACTATCAAATCATCACAATTACTCCCTGACATTGAATATAAAAAAATATCATTCAGTGTATTCAAGAGTAATAATGCGCACTTTAATTTTATCATTAAACAATAGATCCATCTGTTGTCTCATATATTTAATTACTATTGTTGTTACTTTGAAACATATTCCAATGTTTCCTATTTTTTATTTCTTTCTTTCGTCACATTTACTCAATCCAAGTCATTCTTCATCAATTATTTCGAATACGTGGCATTGAAATAGGTAAATAGAAATTAGGTTTGCTTTAGGTGTTAAAAATTTCCATACATTCACACCATGATTTTCGATTATTACGAATTTGAAAGTTTAAAGTTCTCCATATCAAATTTATTCGAAATGAATGGCGTGATATTAAAACACTTGAAGTGTATTAAAATAAAACAATAAGATTTGTAATGGGTGTTCATAGGATGAATTTTATGAACTAAGAAGAGAGAAAAATAAAAAGACTAGAAAAATTATCTAATAAATAAGAATGACTCAAAAGTCTGCATTAATATTTCTATTCAATAAATATTTTGATATTCGTTGAAGTTCAAACTGATTTGCAATATAAAGTGCATTTAATAAAATTCATCAAATTATGTTGATTCAATTATTACTGGATTTTAAAGAAAGCCCAACACTCATACAGGATGCAGTTTTCTACTTGACCAATAACGATTATCTTGTAGTCGTTGGGCGCAAAATTATCTGGGAGAGTATCTAAATCTACCAAATTTATATGATTTGCTCCATAGACACCCTAGAGTTTATAAACAATAAAACCATCAATAACCAGAGAATTGATGAAATAGAAAAATTGACTTTTTGATGATTAATACTATTATACTTTCATACCGGAAGAGGTGGACATTCTTCGATGTTTATTTTTAATTGACTGTATATACGTTGTCCAAATATAGGTTCTTTCGTGGACTCACACAGTCCAAAAGTGAAGTCAATTCCAGTTGCCACAACAAATTCACCCATTGAAGCTCCAATCATCTTAAAAGTTACCTACATTGGAATTGTATTTATTCATAGTTTCATTGAAGTGCATTCATTTATACAAAACGTACCGTAGAATCAGGTGGCAAGCTTTTGATTATTGTAAAATTGATAAAAAATTCGTTATCTTGGCCTTCATCTTCAATATATACTTCTAAATCTTTAAAGTGCTCGGGATTAACTTTAGGACACTCGACATCGTAACTGACAATACTTAAATCAGCCTGGAAAAACCATTTCAATTCGTGATTTAAATCAAAAATTACTTGCTTCAATGCTCTAGTCATAATAAGTTAAAAATATTCGATACCTTAATATTTTGGAATTGATTAGCAGCAAACACAATTGCTATTGCAATTATAAAATTGATATTTATCATTACTTATGATATTTGTTACGTTACAGATGGATAGAACCTCAACACTTTTACTTTGCTTAAAAGAATGAAATTTATTAAAATTCGCTTCCATATAAATAACAGATAAACACATTATTTAGTGCATCCAAGAGTGACGATTGTAATTATAAACTTATGTAATAATTTTAATCTTGAATAATAAATCAATGTACCAAACTTAATTATTTCCATATCATTATATTATCAATTATACTAAAAAAAAAAATGACACGAAGAGGAATTAGATGCTTTATTTTTATTCGTTTAATGTTGCTCAATATTATTATTTTTTTTTAATTCCAAGTTTGATTGGCTCTCCAAATATACCACTTAATATACCACTTAATTTAAAATTTGGACTATTGTTGCTGTTTGATTTTCTAATAAGATAAAATAATAATATAAATAAAAATTTCGAAATCTATAGTCCACTTCTCATTCTCCACTGAACATCCTAAATCACTTTCTGGATAATGAAGTGATATCGGACCTAGAAATTAAACGGTAATTTACTGTGTCAAATATTTCATGAGAGTCTGGAAAGTTGTTCCATCTTGACTTTTATTTTCCTGTCAGCACTCAAATCTTCAAAATCTTTCCAAAATATTAAATTAAGTATCAAGAATTATATTCTTATCATCTCAATAAATAATGAATCCAAAGTGTAATATTTTTTCCATAATCATTTGAAAAATATCTAGGGGAATAATTCGGTAAAATATTATAGATAATTACATAGATCACAAAGATTTTTCATTGACCCACTTATCTTTGTTCTTAAAATGATCAAATAAATATTTCTGCTTCATCAAATCCTATTTTCTTACATCAGCTTTACGAGAGAATGACCTTAATATTAAGAGAAAAATTCTAGAATCGTTTCCAATCAATCATCTATTAAGTTTACTTAATTAATCACAATAAGCTTAGTGCTGTGTTACAGATAAAAAATTTGATCATTAGAAAATTTCCATGATCGATAGATACTCATTAGCTTGGAATTGGATTCCATTATTGCATGGAATATATCAAGTAAAATCGTCATAAGTTTGGGTGCAATTCTATCAATTCAAATGACTTTTATTCCTCCAACATGACTATGAATTATTATAAAATTTATTGGATTCTTAAAAACACAACAGGCGCATGCGTTTAAAAAGTTTGACGATCACGAAAAGTGAGTTTGTCAGAAGGAAGATAGTGGGTGGGATTGGGTGTGTCTAGTGTTGTCGCATTCTTAAAGTAATCTTGATGGTTTAAATTTTCTCCTTGACCTTCTCTCCACTTACCTTATGACATTTTTTGTTTTTATTCATTTTTACCTCAAACAAGTTTCAACCATTATTTCAAATCAAAGTCAATCACTCTAACATTTTTTCTATTCAACTGAGTGATTACAAAAATCTTAAAAAAAAATGGCCATTTGTCAGATCAACTACATTTTAATCAAATCGGGTTTGATGATTTTATTATCAATCATTAATTCTAGACTAATCATTTAATTAATTGAAGCAATGAAGCACTGTTTAATTGTGAGAAAGCTCACAGCTTCTTTGCCTTCAGAAGAATCCTTGGAAATTTCGTATGATAGTTTTATTTCGATTGTTAAGATTCTATTATCTTATCTGGAAGGTGTATAATTGGTGGACTGTACGATACATTACGGTGAATTCGCCATAAGAATTTATGAGTTGATGTTAAGTCTTATCCTAGGAATCGTAGACTCTTGGTGGAGTTTACGACAATAGAGACACAACTAAGTACTATTATATGGAATGGCCACTCATAAAATAGTTCAAGCTCAGTAAACCGGCTAGTTTATGAGGTCAGCAATACCATCAGCTGTTTGAGTGCTTGTGATTATCCTCCATTTTGCAGTGAGCTTTTAAAAGCATCTCTCGATTCATTGTCCAAAAAGCTGACGTAGATCAGTCAATCTGCATCAACATCGTCGACCCTTATATTTTCTATCAAATCCCTTTCTTTTCATTAACTAATAACTTATCATTTCAACTCACCCCATGGTTGACCAAGTCTCACTAGAAAACACACACTCGAATAAAATCAATAGCTCTCGTCTTTTTTCGAAATTTTCTTTTTTCTCTAAATTCAAATTTATATGCTTGTTTGTCCTTAGTATTAATCTCCATTAATTTCTTTGTTAGAAGATTGAAAAAAATTAAAGTTTATTTATCATTGAATACACACACCAATCAGTAGAAGCTAGCAGATGAAAGACAATGTTTATGTTGAAAAAATTCTCTGACTTGGGAAAGTCAATATTTGTCTTATTTGTACCCAAGTTTTTTTTTTTTTTTTTTGAAAGAATAAAAGGAGAAAATTTAAATTGATGTAACAATTAATCCGCTTTTGAAATGAGCTTAAATTTTTATTATTTGCATTTGTGGAATGTTGAGATTCATTAATGACTGATAAAAGATAAAGATAATTATTGATGTGGAAAGAAATGCTGTAATCAACTTCATAATTTAGTCTTACAATTAATTAGTATTATTAATAGCCATACAATAAAAGTAATCTAATTTTTTTACAATGAATAATTTAATTTACTTCATAATAGAGATGAGATATATGAATATTTAATTATTTTATTATTATAAAAAAAATTTATTGTTTATAATAATAAATATTATCCTGATAAAATAAAGTCAATATTAATACTTCATAACAGAAAATAGCTATTTCTATTGTTTTCAAAGAGATCCATTTTCAACTGCACTTTAAATTGCATTCAGAGCAATGTTTTCTTTTCAGTGTAAAATAAATATAATTTCATTTAACCAAGGGCTCAGTAGAGAATTATCTAGGTTTTGATACCATTTTTCTATTGCTTGAGCTCAAATGCGAGGCAAGTCAAGTCGAATAATTATACTTTCAAATATAAAACAATTTTTAAAAAATTCATAGCACTAGTTGATCGACCATGGTTGCATTCACCCTAAGTATGACTGGTACATTTTTCTATCCACTAATATTTGAGTGTATTTATAAATCTGTCTTCACCAGAATAATAATCTTGCAGTCAATTTTATTGTTTTCACTGTTTCATTTTTATTGAATTGGCTTTTAATGATTTAAGAAATTTTTTGTTCATTATTTCAAATGATATACTTTCATGAAAGTATCATTTTAAGCACAATAATTATCGTCCTCGTTATTTATACTTGGTGCACAGTTTTATTAAACCCTTAAGGCTGTTTTCGGTTAGATATTATTGTTGCCAATAAATTATCCTACTATTTAAGACAACGAAAAAGTATCCTGTAAATTCAACTAAACAAATTTTATAAACAACTAAAAAACCTCGAGATGATATTGCAAGTATCTCATCCTACATTTCCTCCCTATCATTAGACTTTGCCTACAAGGCGAAATTATTATCCAACAAGTGCATTCTCAGCGGGATGTTATTTTAGCTAACAACGTTCAGAGTTACGACTTTCTTAGCTATGAAATAATAAAGTATGACAACTGATGCTTGAAAGAAAATCAAGTCTTATCGATTTTGTGTTAAAAAAAAAATAACAATACGTCTAATGATATTCCAAGGTATTTTGAGACGAGGTCAAAAAAAAATTTATCATCATCAATCCTCAAGCTTCATTTGACCAGAATCTAAAAGTTGATTCGACTCTTAAAGATTAAGAGAAAAGTTAACTTTCTTTGGCTCACTCGAAAGACTTATAAAAACAAGGAACGTACATTTTGACGCTAGCCAAAAAATATAATAAGTGTCGTCTTTACACGTTTACAATTGTTTTCTTAGTTCGCAGTAAGTAAATCACTCGGTTAAATCGACTGACTGTGAAAACAAAAAGAAACGTAAGTAATTGAAAAAAGGCAATAAATAATGGAATGAATTTCGTACGAATTCGAAGATTTTAACGGATATTAAATGAAAAAATCAAAGCACTAAAGATTATTCAGTCAAAGCAGAAGATGTAATATATTATCTCGTAAATGTCATGTATGGAATTAATATCATGGGTGTTACAGGGGAAGACGGTCATCATATTTCAACATGAGAAACTGTTATAATTTATGGAATTCGAATATAATACTTTGCAAGCTTTTTTAAGTGTATCTAAGAATTTTAAGCTAATTTTTCCACCACTATTTTAAATAAGGGACACAATTAGAATCAATTTTTTTTTACATATTTAATTTTTACCGGTAAAAAAATCATCAATTTGATGTTAAAATTAATTTTACCAACTATAAAATAACAAATGTAATTATTAAAAACTATTAAAACAAAAATTGTATATAGGTATTTTTTTTTTTCATTTAGCAATAAATCTAACACACTCTACTAAATATTAGAAGTAACATTTTTAATATTTATATGTCTCAATAGAAAATGAAATAAGTAGATAGATAGATTAAAATAACCTTGAGGTTCATTAAATCCCAAAAGATATTTAATAGTTATAATAGAATCGTCAATAGATTTTTATTTCAGACTCGTAAAAATCACTTACCATGCCTGACCAAACTCCCACTCGACTACTTGAAGTCTAATTTTGTTTTTTATTGCCTCTCTTTATATAAAGCCGAAATTTTTTTTTCATTTCCTCTAGATCAATACACGAATGCAATCAAGGTTTTAACTTCATTTCTCAGTCGACTTTACTATTTCGACTTTTTTCCCTTCTTGACCATTTATCCTTTCCTTCCTATCGTATCGAATATCTTGATACCACAGAAGGTCACTAAAGACGTGAGGATTTGGCTACGGACCAGAGAAATGCCTTCTAACTCTATCCTTTTATCTCTCCATAATGTCTTCATTTTGAGCTTTTCGTAAGCTCCTTTAGCTCCTAGCCTATTTGATAACTTCCATTCTTTATAGAACTTCCGAAATCCTATTGCATCATTTAAAAGATGTGGTTACCCAAAAAAAGAGTTGGATCCACAAAAATTCTATTTTATGGTTTTAAAAGTTAGTTGATAAAAGAATATTGGAGTTAAATGATTTTATAACACTCTTTGGTTGGTTGAAAAACAGTATCACAGGGTTCGGATCAATAGGCATGGCAAACGAGGCTCTACTTCACTAGCGGAAAGCTCATATTTCGGCAACGGTGCTGTGGGGAATTAGAAAATTAGGTTTAAATTTTGAACAGAGGAAATACCTTTGATGTTGTAGAGCGTGTAACTCCATGTAATTTTGTTATTTTATTCATTAAATATTGAACAAAGTACTTTAGAAATAAAATTTTACATCATAAATTTATGAAATTTTCATTTTAATAAAATCCTTTCTTACAAGGCTTTGATATTAAATCCGGACAAATAAAATTTTTATGAGTTCATTCAAATTCTATTCGTCTGTCTTCTACTAGATAAATTATCTGAAGAAGAGAGTTAAGAATTCGGCATTTAATAATTGACCTACATTTTTTTTTTTTAGCAATTATTATTTAAAATTATTTTAACATAGATTTTGAGAGAGGTTGAAAATAGAAAGAAAAATAAAATTGTTTTTTTGTTGATAGGTCATGTGGGATATTGAATAAAAGGGCTTTATTTGTATATCCTAAAATTACTTTCGATTTTATAGCAAACTGTTTCAATAGAGGAAAAAGCTATAGTGATGGTTGTTAGCCACACAATTTTAAAGAAATTGATATTCACATTTTGCTCGATTTTATAGTTGAGTTTGGTTTGCACTCGATCAGTTTTTCTTTAGCTGTAAAATAATATTTATTGAAAAATCTACATTGGGAAATCGTATGTATGATATGGAAAAATAAACACTGATATCTTTGACTGTTATTTTACTTATGTCACAGATGTAGGAAGAGATCGAATTAAAGTAGAAAATATTACTTAACAATTCATTAATAAATAGAATTACATTTACTATTTTAAAGTTTAATTCACAATAAAAAATTACATATCTTAATTAATTAATAAAAATAAATGATGGAATAAAAACAAAAATTTAGCAATTATTTATAAATTTTAATATATATATACAAACCACTTACATGCATTAATTACATCAGTTAATTTACCCTAAACAAACTTTTACATCAATATATTAAAAGTTTATTCTTCCCATGATGTCTAGATGTCACCAACATTCAATGAAGTCTAGCACAAAGCACATAATTTTTATATTTTGTTCTGCATAAAGTTTTCAAACAATTTCTATGTCACGTTGGGACTGGCTTGTCACTACCAGAGTTGTAATTTTAGAGTAAAGCAACCTACCCGAAACATTCACTTGCTATCTTATCAGGTGGTATAATTTGTACAAACAGACTGGAATGGTATGTCTGCAACCACTCTTGGTAATTGCATGAACCAGCATCTTATCGTAATGCAATTGCCTTTCTACCTCTAATGGAGGGTGTCCAGCTCATCTTTTCACCACTTGAGAATCAAGTTTATAGGAGCCTAACTTATTGAGACAACTTTATATCCTCCAGGGGTATTATTCCCCCATCAGAGGGTGTCCTTATCTTTTAGGGATTCTGGTCAAGTTGACTGGAATCCGATACTTTTATTCCTAGATCTTTTTTTAAATAGCAAATCTGGACATGAACTTTTGTCATTTGATAGTCCAACTGCTATTGGAGACTTAACAGGCTATATCTACTTGATCTCTTCATGTCTTCTAAATTGAACTCGACAACAAAAAAAAATTTATTTAAAGTAGTTTTATCAGTCCATTCGTATTTTTTTTAGATAGATATATATCGAAGGACATTTACATTCTGTTTCTTTTTCTGGTCTGAAATTATATAGTTGAATTGAAAATCAATAATCTGAAGAAAAAAACTTATTCCAAATTCAACCCTACCTCCAGACCAAAGTAATCAATTATTTTTCATTTATATTTTGACGTTAATTAAATATGTCATTATAGCACGTTGAAATATAAAACGTTATAATATTGTTAAGAAACTTTGCTAGAGCAATATCCGTTTCAGTTTATTCACAAGACTAAAGTTTTTTACCCTAAGAAAATTTTTAGCCTCTATAAGAAAAAAAAAGTTTCCTCATAAAAGGCACATCAACAATTATGATAGACATAAAAACAATAAAACTTTAGTCTTATTATTGCTAAACATTGGTAAAAGGAATAAATTATTTGAAAATATTCAAAAAGAAAGAAAAGATTTTGTTGGAGAACATGTAGGAGGTGTTGATTAAACTGTCAAGGCATCTCAACAGTATTATGTAATACCACTTAGTCAGAATAATGAACAATTGAATTTACAAAGTTTGAGTTAAATTTAAATAAGATCTTTATACAATCTTAAATTCTATTTATTTTATTTAAAAAAATGTAGAAACATTTCTGCAGATCATCTTCCTCAATATTGTATACACTACAAATCCAAGTGTGTGATTGTATGTGTTAATTTCACATACTACACAGAAATTTAGTGTGTAATTGAAATTTAGTGTTTGAAAAATATACAGATAAATTTTGTTACGTAATAGTTTTATACCTTTCATATTTTTTTTTAGATCAAACATTAAACTAAAACACATTTTAAGTATATAAAAATCATTTCTTAAATTTTATTATTGTTCATTTTGAACTTGGCTTAAAATACATTTAATAATTTATTTAAAGACATTAAAATAAAATTATCAACTCTTCAACAATAATATTTGAAATAAATATTATTTAAACTTCTCAATAAAAAAAATGTTTATAAACAAATTATTTGGAGTTGATTACAAAAGTGAGTAAAGGTCAATGCTGTAAACTTTTAAATATATCAACACATGTATACCTAAACGTGAGTAAAATTTTATACGTTAGTTACTGAAAGGCAGTTATAGTATGGTCACAAGTCGTAAAGACCCCTCAACAACACTAGCATTCCAACCCTTCACACCCCCACACACACACTTCTCTAGTGGAATCACGTTTTTTCTGATAGAAAAATGTGTCGACATAAAATAAAGTATTCTCAGCATATAAATCTTTCTTTTCTGTGCACATTAAATCTCGGAGTGTAAAGTTACAATGCACTTCAAGTGTGTTCAATATTAAACGTCATAAACAAACTGTATACTCTACACACTTTTAAAGTACATTTTATTTTGTGTGGTATTTATCCATAATTTAAGAGTCAGAATAGCTGACATTTATTATTGGAGAGATATCAGTTGTGCCATACCAACTTAATAGATTCCATGATTGTGGTTTTACACACCTGAATTAGTGGTTTAATATGATCGCGGTTTATCTGTTCCTATTTAGACATATTTGTTGTAGCAATAACATTATACATTTATGACTTAAGTATATGTATACATAAATAATAGATAAATATAAAATTCGGATATTTATTACAAATTAAATCAGTAATGATATGAAACATATCATGCTGAAAAATCTTGTTTTAAAGACTACATTAATAGATGATTTTTTATTAAATAAAATACTGATTATGTGGCCTTGAACCTCAAGAGCCTCTGGTTGATTATAAATTAAAATCAAATCAACTCAAATATTTACGATACTTTTGCTATGGAGTCTGACGTCACAAAGTAATAATTAAGTAACGATCTCACATGTTAATAATTAGAACAATTTTTAAGATCCATGTATTTAAAATGCACTCATGTTAATTTTCAATAAAGCTGCCAATTTTTAATCAAGTTGTAGAAGTCTGATGGAAATACTGCAGCAAAATTACAACATGTAAAAAACAGAATTTCTCTAAAGAAATAAATATACAATGAAGTAACACTTACGAAACGGAGTTCTTTGCCAAAATCTATATTTTTAGGCGAAGCTTTTTGTCAACTTCTCCATGTATTTCCTCCCAATTGTGTTTCAAATATTTTCCGATCACGTAGTTGACTTGTTCAAGTGGATACTCGGTATGAAGGAATTGCAAAATTACCGGGTGCAATATTTTATTATGCAATTAGAGGGTGACCCTAAATCCCTTTCTTGAATACTTTTGATTATACTCAACAGAGTTGAAATTGACTAGAAGTATTCTACATAATTTCAAGTGAATTCACATGTTAAATTATTTATCATTTAATCTAAAAAATGAAACTTTTATTATTGCAAAAGAATTTTTACATATTTATTTGAAACTTTTTTTTAGAGTCGAAATATTTGTATGAAAATTTTTTTTTTGCTGAGAAAAAAAAAATAAATTATATTCTGTTGAATAAAAAAATATTTTGAAGTAATTTAATATTATTACGAATATTGCAGACTATAAATCTAGATACTCGTTGGAAAAAAAACCCTTTGACTGAATAAATGAAATATATTGGAATTGAATAATACTCATCAATTACACGGTTCTCGAGTTTAATGAATACTCATTTAATCAATAAAGCATATTATTAAATTAATCGAATCATTTATTCAATTTTATTTTAATGAAACATGAAAATTTATTTTGGTGCTTCATAAATATATTGATAACAAAATACTTGAGATATTTTAATCACTCTGGGATGTATAAAAAAAAAAAGACCCTGGGTCCTTTGAAATAAAATTAATATTTTTTATTAAATATACACACTATCTTTCTGCATATTGATTAATTTGTCTTCTATTCCTTTGAAATACATCAAATGATTTAAAAAATAAACCTCATGCTTATGTTATCCATAATAAAATAAATAATTAATTTAATATTTTTATTAATAATAATAATAATAATAATAATAATAATAATAATAATAATAATAATAATAATAATAATAATAATAATAATTGATCAGAAAAATTGTTACATAAATATTCCAAAGTTCTGATGAATTTTTTCACTTCATTTTTTTTTGCTTTTGAATAAAATTTTCTTCATAAATAAAAATTGTTTTTTTTTTAAGAAAACTTTTTTGTATGTAAAAGAGTTTTGTAGTTATATCAAAATTGCAATCCAACTAATACTTTTTTCTCAATTAATATTTCTTTTAAGAAAACTTGGAAGTACAAAACAAGATGAAAAAATGTTTTTTTTATTCTTCACAAAAAAAAAAAGATAGAAAGTATTTACTAGTTTGAGGAAGGAAGACATTTCTTCGAGTAAATTTTTAAACGCACTCTTCTATAAGAATATTTACGAAGCTTAGTATTAGTGTGAAAATTCTTTTGCTTTGTAATACTCTTCTTGATATTCGACAGTTATATCACGATTACAAAGAAGTACTATAACTTAAACATAAATTCTTAAATTTTTTTTTCCTTTCCTACTGCTATTCAGCATCATTTGAATTTCAAAGGCTTAATTTTATATCAACTAGGTTTCGTTATCCTTTTTAGTTTTTATTTTATATTTGAGAAGTCTGAAAAACAAGAAGCCAAATATAATGTTAGGAATTTAGATTATTATAAAAGGTTAGAAGAGAGTTTTAGTTTAATTATTTATTTATTTTAAACAATTGCAAAAATTTTCTCCTTCTTTATTTTTTCTATCTATCCATGCACAATGCTACTATCTTTAATCTTATCTAATTCATTCTATAAAATAATTAAACTTACTAGGTGTTTAAAAAATATTAGCATATTTCAACATCATCATATTCTAGAACTAAAACTATAAAAAAAGTTTCTTCAACAAAAATTGAGCGTTATGAGTTTTTTAACGTATAAATATTCATAATCAACACAAAGATAATGTTCTTTGAAATACATGATCAATCATCATGCATGCATTATGCAAATAAAAAAGTTAGAACCATATATTATAGATCGATGCATGCATGATCATATCTAATCATGTGTAAGAAAGAAAAGTATATTAAATTTTATACTTGCTAATATGTAGTATCATATTTAAAAATGAAATAACTAAATTTAGTTAAAGTTCCAGAAAAAATTTAAGAATGAAGGATCCATGATCTTGACTTCATTTCCAAGATGTTCAATAAAATGTTCTGCTTGGAAATAATAATAATAATAATAATTGATAGCAAATATTAGAGACGATAAAAATACTGTTAGATAATGGAACCAAGTGCTGGAGATAAAATTAAAGAAGACAGTACGTTATCAAGAGAATAAGTGAGTTGATGATGTTGAATAAGTATTCAAATAACTCAAATAAAAATGAGCTTAATGATAGCAGCACATAGAACTGGTTGAATATTTACTCAACTTTATCAGTACCACTGCTTCAAAAATACTTGGTAAAAAATCACCTGCTCATTTTTACTAGATAAAAGTACCCCAAAAAGTTTGATGATATTAAGAAAGCCCATTTCAGTGATAATCATTATTCTGACAAGCAATCAAACAAAAAGCAACCATAAAGTTATTAATACCAAAAGTATCCAACTTCCAGGTCCAGAATCAACTGGCACCCATTTCGAAGTTTCCAACTTGAGTTTCTTGTTTTGGATTTGGTAACTGATATTGTTGAGTTCTTGATATCTAAACACCACTCTCCAATAGTTTTATTGATGTTATATATTTATTTCAATCTTCTATTGGTACTTGAAATCTTGTTTATTTCAAAAGCCATATCCTAAATCATCAGCAGAAATGAAATATTTGGTTAAAAAAATTTTAAAATAAATTGATATATACCTTGACTAAAAAGATTGAATGCAGTTTATAGTCAGACGTTTTTACTCCACTTAAAAGAACGATGACGATGTAATATAATACTAGAGTCCTTGGTATCTACCGATTTCCTGGTACAACTCACGTGTCACATCGATTTCTTTCTCTCTAACCTTTATTAGCTCTTTATTTTATGTCTACTCAGTAGTCGAACCACACACAATCCCTTCAAAGTTATAACACCAAACGTTGCCAAGAGAAACATTGTCGATGGAAAAGCACGAAAAAGTCTCTTGAGAATTCATAAATCATTGAACTAGAAGCCATTAAAATATTGCTCCAGTAACAAGAATCTTCTTATTCAGACCATTTATATTTTGTTACACTTCTGATAAATCACAACAAGCATTTGGATATGTTTCAATTGCCCATTGCTTTTTATTTTAGTTTAACATCAACAATACAAAATAATATAGATAGACTTGTTATGTGGTGTTATATACCTTACCTATCTACTTATATATTTTTAAAGAAACATCAGTTTTATAGTTTCAGAAAGTTAGGATTTCTCTATAGAAAAATCCCATTTTTATGTCCATCCAAAGTCCTTTATATATCATCTCTGATTCCTAAAAGGTGAACTTTGGACCCTCTAGATGTCTCCAACTTTCCCTTGAATAAAACCAGTTACTCTAGCCCTACGAGCTTGGCTTCAACCTCTCACTTGGACCTTTTGACCAACCCTTTAACTAAAAGCCCTTTTCCTTAGTTTCTAATACACTTAGAATCTATCAGATCCTAAATCACTCACACAACAAATATTTTATAGCATCATGTACTTACTTAGTTATCAAGAAATGAATCGTTTTAGTTTATATAAAATATGATCCAGTCATTGGGGATCCAACAGTGTAATATAGAAGAATTTGAAAAAAATAACTGTGAGAAAAGTAAGCTAGCTATAAACTGCATTACTTTAGTTTAAAAAATGCTATCTTATTACATATTTAATCATACAACGATGTTAGACTTTACTATCGATTTATCTCTTTATTCTTACTCTATTAACTGGCCTATCTATAGAGCAACCTTTAATCTTTTTTCCGAGGTTACGTTGATATACTCAATTCTGTTTGGCCTTAAAACACACAACCTTCAATCGCTAGACCATCGATTTTAGTTATCTATGAAAGATAATAACAAAAAATCATCACCATCTATTAAAAAGTAGTATATTATTGATAACTAATAAAACTAGGTCTAAATTTAGAAAATCTTGTTAGTTTGGTATGAAATTATTGAGCTAAATGTTCTTCCTAAATGATGATAATAAATTAATATCAAGTGTCTATAGAAGATGATTATTATATAACTTTATAAAACCCAGTCTTTATTATAATTGTCTATGGAAATTACTAACCTTAAGAATCTTATTTATTATTAGTTTAATACTTGCTGCTTATTCGATTTCTTTCATTTATACTGGAATAGAATGATCTCCAACAACCTCAACTTTCGGATGTTATGGATTATAAAAGTATTTTTTTAAAAACTGTTACGACTTCTTTGATCCTGTAAATGAATAGCTGAAATTATTCTGCTTCCTTGCAAGCTTTTTCATACTTTCATGACATAACCAGTCAAAACCTTTCCTGTTTTTTTTCATCAAAGATACTATCATCTTATGTTCTCACTCCTAGCTATCTCTTTTCTCTAGCAACTCTTTTCAAAAGACCTTTTCCTACTTCCAAGACAGATAAAGGGTTGGAGTTTTTATCATGACTTTGAAATATTTTGAATAATTCCCGGTATGAAGATCAACTTGATCTAAATTAATTGAGAATTTTTATTATTTTAATATCTATAATTAAATTAAAGCAACAATAATACTTTGTACTGCCAAAATCTATGGTGTATTTTAATTAATATATATATAAACTATATAAAAATATAATTACTTGGAGTAGTTATAGATGTTAAAACTATTTTTTTCTTTCACCACCTCCACATTGTTTCCACTAAATTAAACCAATTCTGTATATACCATTTCCTTTTGACTACTCCCAAATGTTGAGCAAATTCAACATATTGTTTCTCTTTTTGAACAGTTGGTATGAGTTTGTTACACTGAAAATCACAATTAACAGGAATTAATTAGTTAATTTATACTCCTAACAAAAACCTGGGCTAATGAAGTTCATTTTTTTTTACCCAAGACCACCAACGGATCTTCATTAGCAGAAAGAATGATAGATTTAATATGAAGATAAAGTAAATAGTGTATTCTTAATGTTTACTTTCCCTCAAACATACATTCTCTCTACTAAATTCTCGTTAAAAGTCTCGTAAAAATTCCATATCCTTCTAGAAAACTACTTAAGCTTAGTCTGACATTACTACTGATGACTACACTGCTATACCCCACGAACCCTGTTGTCACAATTGATATAAACTAGTCAATGGTATCTTTTTTTTTTTTATTTCTTTTTTACGAGCTTTTAGCTTGTGAGATTAAATAAGTTTACATCCAAATATTTTATATTCCCCATAATGTCAATCAACAGTAAACCTTCTAAGGTAGTTCTAGAGTTCATAGTTGATATTTATGGTATTTTCTCTCATCTCCTGATAAATACACACATTAAATAAATGTGAAATATTAAAATTTATTTCAATATAAATATATATTTTCAATAATAAAAATTTTATTTTTCAAATATATATATATATAATAAACATCCTGATAAAATTTTCTCTAGATTTCCTTTTAACTAAGTGTCCTGCTGACCCACATGAAAACTTTTATGATGAAACAAACTACATTTGACAATAATACTACTATAATACTGTTTATCAACAACATCAAAATTATTAGTGACATAATAATTTTTTTTTTAACACTAAAAATTATTAATACTTAACTTACAGTTAATAAATCTTTATATTATCACTTAAATTTTTTATTTAATTTTTGTTTAACGTGAAGATAAAATTATTTTATGAAGTAATTTATTAGGTTTAAATTTTATACTAGCTGAAATAACGATCAATGATGTGGAAAAAAAAATTCTTAATCAATTATAACTTTTGAATTGTATACACTTTCGAAGTTTCAATAAAATCCGTCTCTACGTGACAGAACTAACGAAAAGAGTTTGTCGTACAATTGTAATTCTCTTATGTTTTATGAAATTAACTTCTTCTCTTCTAATCTTCTGTTAAAGACTAAACTTTCCTAACTTTGAATCATTTCAGAATTTTTTTTTCGCCAAAGTGTACATTTTTTATTGGTTTATTTTATATAAAAAATATTTATGAATATTTAGAAAAGTGATGGTATATACTTCAGAAAACAAGAATTGATGGTCACACTTTGACGAAAAAAAAATTGAGATGATTTGAGATTAGTAAAGCTCAGCTTTAATTCCTATCTCAAACTTTTATTTCTTTTTTATACCCTAAATATTATATCTGTGTTTTCATTATAACTTTGCAATCTTTTTCTTCTTCATGACGTAAATGATCTTTCATTCATTCATTTTTATCATGGATTACTTAAATGTCTGACTATACACTGAGTTGTTCTACTTGAAAGCTAGTGAGTACAATTTTATAATAAATATAAGTAATAATCGTAACATAATATCAAGTAGAAGAAAAATATGTAAGTAAGAATTTAATTATTTTATACTTGAATTCAAAGACATACCAAAACTTACCAAGACCATTTTCACATCATGACTTGTAATTTCTGTCATTCTCATGACAATCACGCCCATCGTATTTCCCTACCAAGTATCCGGCTTGAGATTAGTTCACATAATACTCAGGGATAAAAGACTTGGGCTTGGCTTAACGAGGGGATGAATATGAAAAGTTTTATAGAATGACATTGCAAGGAACGAAAAAAAAAAAGGGAGTTCAAAGAAAACTGATGTTGGAAAAAAAATATGGATCTATAAAAAAAAAAAAATATTATTCATTAGAGAGAATGGAAGTTTTACTATAATGAAATTTTATGATCTTTCAATACCCTTATCCGCAACTATTAGTAGTCTTCGATCTTTTCTAAGGCTCATATTATATCCTATTTTGCTATTTTTAATATGAGAAAGCAAAAAAAAAATTTTATATTCATGAAAAAAATTATTCAAAAAAGTTTTATAGAAATAATAGTTGAAAATAGATTTCAGTTTACGACGTAATTCAAATGTCTTAAAAAAACTTTCATTGCTTGGAAAAAAAAAATCGTATTAAATTTTCTTTTTATCTCACTTAAAAGAAGAGAATTGAATCATAAAAATCATCCAATTAAATAAAAAAATAATGTAAATGTTACTACCCAGTAAAAATCAATAATCAAAAATGGAGTAGGGGTAAAAAACTTTTGTGGTCTGCTGTATACATAAAAAATATTTGGTGAATAAATATAAATTTGGCTCTATGTGGTGATTGAAATTTATTCTATTGTGACAAATCTTGAAGCACAATAAATTGATAAAAAAAAATATTACTTCATATCCTGAGCAATAAAATGTCAAGGCTCAACTTCAAATCGAATCAGAAATGGAAACTTCTTCAATAATATTCTAATAAAGGGGTAAAATTTACGCAGAAGAAATGTCACAATAAATAAATATAAATAAATAAAAATTCCCATGCAAAAATTTTGAAAATTATCAGATAAACAAATTACTTCATATGGGGTAAAATTTTACCCCATTTTTTACCCCAATTAGTTTGACATCTTTTCATAACTCTATGCTTTCGTTCTATCCTTTTTTACAAATCCACCTACATTGTGTTTCAGAAATATAACACAATAAATTGAAAGCAAATCGTTAATTAAAATAATAATTATTGGCAAAATTCATTTTTAATAATTCATCAGTTAAGTCATCCAATAGATACAAAATAAAATTGATGCTTTTTTGATTACAGTTGTTCATGATCGATAACTGTGCGGATGATTGGCGAATTGCAATGACGTGGCAACGAATATCCCAAATATCAATAGAATTAGCAATATGTGCAATTCATCCAATACCTGGCGAATATTATTTCCTGTGGACGACCAAACTAGCAAACAAAGGTGGTGACATAGGATCACAATGGGTACCTTATGATGTTACTCTCTCACTTCCGATGTTTTTACGCCTTTACCTCATATGTCGAGTGATGCTGTTACATTCAAAACTCTTTACTGATGCCTCGTCACGAAGTATAGGTGCCTTGAATCGCATCAATTTCAATACAAGATTCGTTCTCAAAACACTGATGACCATTTGTCCGGGCACTGTATTGCTAGTTTTTATGGTATCACTTTGGATCATTGCATCATGGACTCTACGACAATGTGAAAGGTATTATATTTTTCTTTTTAGCCTAACATTAGACCAAAACTAACCACATCAGTTCAATGATGATCCAAGAATGGATTAGCAACTTCCCAATGTTAATTCCTACCAAGACATCACATGTTTGTGTACAAAAGATTCCCATAGAAAGGTTTTCTGGATTGGTGTTATCATTCAGTCATTTTCAACGTCACGATCATCATTGTACTATATGATAACCAATGTAGGTCTAGGTGTGAGAAATGTCTAAATGATAACATCAATCCAGAGGTCTTGAGAAAGAGCAAATCCCAAGTGTGTTATAATTAATGCAAACATGAAGAAACTGCCAAGTCTGACAATAAGCTCAAGTATGACTAGGGTGGCTGAGCATTGAGAATTAAACCTTTGCACAATCAATCAATAATAAAATACATCTCTGTTATAAAGAATATTGATTATATTTTAATTAAAATATTCTCCAATATACTCTAACACACCACATCAAATATCCAAATATCTTGTGCAAACATATCCTGACAATTACTTAAAGTATTCCCTTAAAACCAACCGAAAGACTTAATAATTAAATTTTTTAATTAAAATAACATCTGTCCAAGCTTGACATCCAACATTGGGCCAAGGTTGTATGCCAAATCTAGGACAAAGTCATCATAAAGACTTTCAAGTAGATTTGGACTAATGTTCGTGATCAAGCTTGAACCCATGTTCACCAGGATTCATCTGATCATGTGTCAGATCTTGGACCTGTGGTTATTTTCTAAAAGAGTATATAAATGTGTGCAATATTAATTTATTCGCAGTGAGCATGTAGACTGAATTTCTTAACTTGGTCTCCACATGTCATCAAATGAATCTATAATTCAAACTTATCTCCAAACGTTGATTATAATTTAAAAAGTATCAAATAAATTGGACTTGAAACTTCTTACTACTTTTTATCGTGGAACTTTAGTTATAGTGCATAAAATATTCAAAATCACATATCTGTCAATAAACGATAGAAGTAATAATACGTAAGAGTAAAATTTATAAATTCATATCAGTAGTAGTATGCACTCAATGTCGAAGTAATAAAATTTTATTTACTCTCATATGTCTAGTTACCTCATTTTATTGATAACTTTATTATACTTTGTTATTAAAAAGAAAGAAAGTTATAACCATGATTACTTACACAATAAGCAGTTCACACGACGAATTTCCGAGTGAAAAAAAAATACCAAATACCATTCTATTTATCGTTAATTTTAATAACAATATTACTATTATTATAACTTAATGATATTAGCACACAACAGTACTTAACGAATCTAAAGTGTACGTTAACGTAAAATTTTAAAATATCACATAACCTCACTTTCGATATCTAATCTGGAATATTCTTATTCGAATTCTTCATTGGGAGCCAACAAATGGGCATGAGCCATCTGGCGGCGAAATGTGTAACTCGGATAAGAAATAAATTTCTACGAAAATAGTACAAATAAATCGTCAAAGTGTTTATTAAAATTACAAATCACTTAAAATAAAGAAAAAATTTTATTTTATTTTATTAACTTTAAAATTGCACAGTAAACTATCGAAATTATGATTAATTTTCCCTAATCGACGCCATGTTAATTAGGCTCTTTCATAACATAACCTTGTTTGAGATTAATAGGTTGTAATGTTAATTTTTGTTTTCTTTTTTTTGGAGTAAAATTTAATTATCAGATTTTTTGTTTTATTATAATTACATTACTTTTTGTAAATAATTTTTTCTAATTTCTGATGAGGTTAACTATATAAGTAAAAAAAATAACGCTGTTCCATTGGGAAGTTGGATTTTTTTTGACTAAATATGTAATAATACTTTTAATTTCCCAGGTTTCATGATGAGGAGCATGCAAATTTACTCAACGCAATGTGGCTTATTGCTATCACATTCCTAAGCGTGGGATTCGGTGATATCGTGCCTAATACATATTGTGGACGAGGGATAGCTGTATCAACAGGGATGATGGTAATGAAAAAAAAATTAATTAAATTCCATTAATTACTTTTTATAATAAATAAATGAATAATATTATTTATAGGGAGCGGGTTGTACAGCATTACTCGTAGCAGTCGTTTCTAGAAAATTGGAGCTTACGAGAGCAGAGAAGCATGTTCATAATTTCATGATGGACACACAATTAACAAAACGAGTTAGTGAAGCTAAAAGCATTTATAGTTTGTAAATTATATTCATTTACTTATAACACTAAATTCTTATGTTGCAGTTAAAAAATGCTGCAGCAAATGTTTTACGAGAAACTTGGCTCATTTACAAACATACACGTTTAGTTAAACGAGTTAATCCAGGTCGTGTACGGACACATCAACGTAAATTTCTTTTAGCCATCTATGCGTATGTATTTTTTTTACCTGTACTATATTATTTTTTATTAAATATTGATCCTTGTTGATGTTGGTATTTTTAATGGTGTAGTACAGCTAAATACTTCTTTTTCAGACTCAGGAAAGTTAAAATGGACCAACGTAAATTAATGGATAATGCTAACACAATAACTGATATGGCCAAGGTGAATCTTGTTGCAACTACAGAAACAGAAGTAACAAAACAAATTGCTGTGGTGAAATAGATTGAGACATTTTTTTTTTATAATTACTAAACTAGTTGAGTTGAATGACTTGATGGTGAAGTTGATGATTACTGAATTTAATGATTTTTTTAATGTAAATTTATTTCTCAACAATACTATATGTGTATTTAAACAATATTTTCTATTTTTTCTAATTAATTAATAAATGGGTCACCGAGTTGTCATCAAATTGCTATCAATGGTACTTTGTTACAATACCAATTGTTTTCTATTAACCAAACGAGAGTTGTTCGATCACCTTTGAGAGAAAAAACAATTATTTGTTTTATTAATTTGTTTTTACAAAAGAACGGTTTGATGATCACTAGAAAATTGAATACTCTCATATCATAGACATTTTAATATCGTTTTTAGGAATCAAAAATGTAAGTTGTCTGATAAAAGTCTATTTCATCTCAGAAATTTATTATGAGTTACCTGATGATATTAATAATAATAACAATAAAATAATACAAACATGTAATTTCAGACACAAAATACAGTTTACGAAATAGTATCAGACATGAGCACTCGTCAAGATGCATTTGAGGAAAGGTTAGCAAGTTTAGAAGACAAGCTAACAGCATTGCAAGAGCAACTGGAAATATTACCAGAAGCATTGACTCGATGTTTAGCGCAACATGCAGAACGGATGGAACAGCGACGAAACTTTCTACATCCAGACACAGCTGTAGCATTAGGAACAACACCAAGTAATTGTGGTGGTTCAGGAAGTGGTCTTGGTAACAGTTTAAGTGTTGGAATGACTGGGAATATAAACACATCTGCTCATCATCCATTGGGAAGCTTGTCTAATTCTCCACTACTGCCACACTCACGCAGTGTACCAAATGCACCAAGTACAGTATCTCTACATCCGTGGCCAGTTAGTCCAGTGTTACCGCCAGTTTCAAGTCGAACACCGCACTTGGTACCGGAAACAGGTAGTTCAAGACTACAACACAATGTACCAACTACAACGCAATCTACTACCAGGCTGACCACTCAGGCTGGCATGGGAGGACTTGGGACCAGCCAAGGCTCAGATTCATCACCACATAGCTGAGCCACGTCTTTGCAGCCGCAGCACTCTTACTAAACAATTAGTTTATGTTATAGGTAGAAACACTCATGACTTTTGATGGTGATTATTACAATCCTACTTACGAACTCGATAATTCAACTTAATAGTGAATGAATGATATTCTTGAGAACGTAAATAGAAATACTCCAATAGTTTTAAGAATAGTCATGAGATAAAAAGAATAATTCAAAATAGACTCATCAATTTGTATTATCACTACATCGAAAGTCATTGATTCGTCCTTGCTGCGGTCTGCTCCCTGCCCAACTTGTGTGCCTGAAAACGTACTTAATAATTAAGATATCTCATTTCAACTTAACCTAACTATAACTATCCGTCTTTCTCTCAATCTCTCTTACAAAATACTTGTATTAATAAACGAACGCCAGAAGTAATTGAGATTTTCATACGATAAACACTAAAGAATGCGATTTAAAATGAATACGGTTTTCCCAAATCCGAGTCAAACTCTATCTCTCACTTTTCGAGTTCTTTCAAGGAAAAACTCGGTAATTGTACAGTTAAACCTTCACACCTTAAGGACGGTGGAGCGCAGAAAGTCACGATGAGTGAGGAAGGTATGAAGGTAAAAATGTATGACTACCAAAAACTCTATCTATCTTTACTTTGTCTTCTTTGCTACATCGATATTCATTTAAAAAAAACAAACATCTTATTTATCATTTCCTCAAACTAATCAGTCTTGGACTAGTCTTATTGTAAAATGATGGCCTTAAGGAATAGAATATTGGTGCAATTTTATTAAATAACATTTTATGTCAACGTTTCACACTACATAGAAATATCGATTATGCTCAAATTGCATTCAAAATATTTTATTTTTTATTTTCACGGCGTGATTATGAGCTATTGAGTTTAATAAAATGAATACAAGAAATATCTTGTAGAAAAGATTATATGCAATCTTCATTTATTAATATTATATTTAATGAAGAATGCAAGGTGATTTCATTCGCTTTAACGTCCGTAGATTATAGAAATTGCGATATCTAGTAACTTTACAATTATGTATCTGTACAAAGAATATGGAAGAAGTATATAGTTAAGTATTTCATTAATTATTTATTAAGTAAAATATCTTTTCAATAATTATATAATATCATTTTATATGTGAATATATTATTGATATTTTTTCGCTTTATTTTTAATTAAAAAAATTAGGGTCGATAAGCTAATTAAATTGATCTCTCTGTTACATGAAGTAAATGAATGTGTAAAAATTATTCTGGATTAAATAATAGGGGTAAATTTTTACCCCATAAATGATAATTACGTAATAATGCAATGAATTAAAAAAATAATCACTTTATACTCAAGGGTAAAATTTTTCTTTAATTTATGTAATAATTTTTACCCCAAAAATATGTAAAAATGATATTGGATTAATTTTTAGTCAAAAATTCATCTTAGTATTCTAATAGAAATATTAAAACTGAATTAATTATTAAGTGAATAAATTAATATGCAGATACTAATTAATAAAATTTTATATTTTTGAGACAAATCCGTTTTAATTCAATTTTATTATATATTTTTTTTTAAGTTACATGTCTCCTATACCTTGATGAATTATTGGTAAACCCTTTTCTAGATGTCTCATTAAATAACGTAGCTGTAATTATTTCTTTTAATATAAATTTTGTTTCTAAACTTTTCGACCCTAGTCTTTTTTATTTATAAAAGAATGAAAGGAGGAAAAATCCATTGAAATTAAAAATTAAAGAATTGTCTCGGCCATAATAAAAGAAATAAATAATTTCTTATCATTTAATCCTTTACAATGTGTTTACCAAGCCAAAGTTTGACATCGCGAAACGGGACCAAAAGAGGATACATTAGTTACTAATTTCTTTTTCAAGTTACTAACTTGGACACGACAGCTATACAATATTTTTATATAGAATCCTTGAAAGTGCATTAATGTACCGGAACAACTTTGTTAAGTAAAATTAATAGAAAAAAATAATTAGTTATTTTATTAAAGTAATTAAAGATTATTATCTGTTAACTAATTATAGAAAGAGAATGTTTTTTTATGAATTTCATTTTTGGCTTGAATTATTTATTAAGTATTTTATTGTTAAGTCATTGATAGTAGATGAATTTTAAGTATTAAATTGTTATATTAGTAATGTGTGGAAAAAATTGAGGTAAAATGTGACATGAAAAATTTTTTTATTATAATAAAATAATTGTTTATTTAATATTTATAATTTTTATATTATTTAAATAAGTAATGATGCACTTTATTTAGAAAAATAATCTCTAGATAAGCTGCCCTGATGGAATTGATTAAGCTGCATTTAGAGAAATTTTTTACTCACAAAATGACTTATCTTTGTTTAAATGAAAGACATTATTCAAACAAAATGAGTGACATTTTATTATCTGCATAAATAATTTTTATTAAGTCATGGCATTATTTTATTTATTCTATCTTACAACAAATTTTTAATATATTTTTATCAAGCATAAAATTTTTTAAAAATAAATCTAAATTGAGTAAAAAAATTTTTTAAGTGTATATTCCATACTGTACAGTAATATTGAAAAATACTAATTGTAATTGTACCATTTTTAGGGAAATAAATATGACATTAATACTGTATAAATTTAAATAAAGAAAAAAAATACTGTATAGATATATTACAGCCTATTCTACTTAAGTGATATCAAAATTAAATTCACACTTTAAGAGTTAAAAATTAATTTTATAATTATTATTTTTACATACCTGTATATTATAATGTCTAGCATTGCTTCAATTTTTTCCCCACACTCTCAAATTTTTTTAGAATATAATAAAATATATTTTTTTCTTCCGATGATTTTATTTGTAAAAAAAAATTTATGTTAATATACTCAGGCTTAACAATGTAATGAAAATAAGTAGAAACTGGCAGTAAAAAAAAAGAGCCTATTAAATTGTAGAATTGAAGTATCGCCTCTATAGATTAAATGATTTACAATCTTATCTGAATAAAAAAAAAAAGAAAACTTTACAAACTAAAAAATATTTCATTTGCGTCAAGTATAATTAAATAAAATATACATATATGTATTTTATGCACAAAATTGTTTTAATAATTTATGGAAAAAATACAAACTAAATTTCTCTTTTGTGTAATTAAAAATTCAAAGATTGATGAATGATACAATTGAAATGCAGTGAACGAAATAAATTTAAAAATAAAAAAAACATAATTGTGTACAAAATCGTAAAATACCATAAAAGTTGCATAGAAAATTGAGAAGAAAAAAAAACTGCAATGAATTTCAAAAGTTTCTACAAATATTACAGTTGTTGATGATAATATAGAATACTATAAATATTGTTACTATTATTATAAATATTAAAAAAAAATAATAATTTAGATAAATGAAGAAAAAAATTGTAGTAGACTTTTACAGTTTTAACTCTTAAATGATCCTTTAATAATCATCTTTACTCATAATATTCAATGGCTATTAGCCGGGTAATTTTTACGTAAAACGACCAAAAATATTAAATAATATACCAAACTACGTAATAATTAGCAATAGATAGTAAAAAAAAAATATTCAAATTTCCAAACATCCAATTATGATTTTTTTCATAAAAATAAAAAAAAAATAAATTGAACAAAGCGATAGAAGTAAGAATACATCTGTTGAAATATCTTTTTCATTATATTTATTATATTCTTCTCAAAAAATACATCTTATAATAAGCAAAAAAAAAAAAATCAACATAAATAAGATTAAAATATATTTTTTTTTTATACAAATCGTGAAAAAATTGTGTAATATTAAAATAGTTTGAATTTAATATAATAATAATAATAAAAAAGAATCCATTTATCGAATTTTCGATCTTTAAATTTATGTATTTCTATCATTAAATCAGAGAAGCTGTCAATATGATTATTTTTCGAATTGATTCAACATAGACTTGAAGAGGTTATTACATCAAAATAATTATGTAAACACCCAACAATCACAGCATTTAATATTCATTAGAGTTACTATTAAGAACTTGAATAAGAAAACTTATAAAATAGATATTGAACGTAATTTAATTTTTTCTTTATCTAAATTAAAAAAAAAAAATGCCATAATAATACTGTATACAGTATTCTTATACGGTATACAGTATACTGTATACGAATACTGTATTTTTACAATATTTATTTAAACACTGCATAAGTGAGCATATTTGTAAAATGTTACACATGTAAAATTACTGTATAAATACAATAATTATACTGTATACATAATGTACACCAAAATTAAACTTTTACTGTATTATTACTGTACAAATACAGTACTGTTACTGTAATACAGTAGGTTTATCAAAGTCAATCTTATATTGTATTATACAGTTTTACACTGTATAATTACTAGATAAATACTTAATTGTTTTTATACAGTATTAATTGAACTCTATTGAATCATTTTTATATTTCTATTCATACTGACATGAAATTGGTATAAATACAGTTGTACAGTACTAATGTTTTCAGTGACAATTAAATTACTGATTTATTCAGTAATTAAATTGGCATTGTTAATCAGTGAATATTCACTGATTTATTTTAAAATAATATTTTAATTTAAGAATATTATAATGTATTTATTTTTTTTTTTAATTTTCTTCATTCAAGTTTACCTCATAGTAAATAATATTTGTTTATTATAATTATAAATTTTTTTATCTTCGGCCATGTCGTCGTGCCAATCATAATCGAATATTGATAATACACTATTATTATTATTATTATGAATTTAATACGAGCGAATATTCTAGGTACATGGCATGTTTGATGCTTAACATAATTATCGATTGGAATACAATCTATTACTTGGAGTAAATTAATGAACAATTCTTACGCAACGAATCGTGAAAGTAGTGTATATACTTATATGTATACATCTATAATAAATGGCTTTTTAGGAAAATTCATAAGATAATTTTTACTCTGAAAATTAAAGAAATTATTTGATGCAAGGACTTTAAAATGAACTCATGTTTTATAGTGAGTAATTGTAATAATAATATTATTATTTCCTGAGGAAGAAATTATTAGGACTGAATTTAGGGCCTTGTCAGGACCTAGAATTATAGTGGGCCCTTATCAAGTAAAATTGTTGAATAATAAGCATTTTTAATTTGGGCCTTATATCAATTATTACGTTCAGATAAATATGGAGTAAAAATTACTATTAAAAATTGTGAAAGTGAATTTACTCAATATTTTTCTTAGTGTATAAAATAGCACACCCTGACATAGAGTCTGTTATAGCTTTGATGATTATCGAGCATGTCCTAATATTTTTTTATTCAGGTATTTGCTTTTTTCTACTAAATTGGGACCACTTGGGAGTTCTTTCATTGGCAACCGAAATATACTTACGTGGTCTGAATATTATTCTTACTGAGATTTACATTAAATGTCTATGAAATCTTTATTATTAAAGAATATAAAAATCATCTTAATATTCTAATGACAAAAAAGGCATATAAATTTTTTATCCTTCTATTGGAAAAAAATGGAGTAATTATTTGATCGAAGGATAAACAAAGCTTCGATAATAGTAGAATTTATTAGAATATTTACACTTTTTTCAAAATAATTTGTATGTGATGAATAATTTCATTCAGTTGATCATTTTCATCTGTATTAAAACATAATTATTAAAAATTATTTCGTGATTTTTTCATTGGAAAAATTTTGAATATGAAAAATGGTACATTTCCAACCTAGGAAGAAAAATACTACATTTCGCACCTAGGGAGGAAAAGTAAATAAACTCAAACCCAAACCTATGGTCAAACAAGTGGTATAAAAAATGAATTTTTCTCACGCTTAGAATGATTTACTTTTCTCCTGGAGTGCAAAATATACTATTTCACTACATTTAGTAAAAATACTATTGCTAACAATTAAAAAAAAAATCACAGCCTAAACAATGGCCTCAACTTTTTACTTGAAGTTAAAATGGAACTTTTATTTCATGGATGTTTTTTTATTTATTTAATATTTTGAAAATAAAATAATTATCAATAATCATCGCAAAAAAATATATCCGAAGAGAAAACGAATTCATCTTAAGAAGAAACTTCACAAGACGTATCTACATAATTTTTATCATAAATAATTATGGTCTTGAAACACGAATAATTTTTACTGCCAATAAGAATTAATGAAACGATAAAAAAAAGTATCTTCAGATATATTTTTTAAGGTGATTAAAAATAAGGACAATGAATAAATAAATACCATAATCATATGAGTTTATCTAAAATAAAAAACTGTCTGTAAATTTTTATAATGTATAACAAAAAATAAGATCATCTGCATCTCAAGTTATGTAGATATTTATATATATTCTAGATCGAAATAATTGTTTTTTTTTTTTTTTTAATTTTTAAGCGCAAAGAAGCAAAACTGGGCACATGTAAATTATAAGAGTATGATTTAGTGTGACATAATCGATTTGAAAAATAAAAAAAAAAACATTTAAAATAATATTATCTGCTAAAAAAATGGTTAAAAAATTACTCGAATGGACTTTAAGTCTTCAATTTTTATAAAATAAAACTATTAAAATACATATGTAATAATATACGCTATTATGATATTATTTAGAGCTAAAATAGATCAAATTTAATGCCAATTGCCGAAAATTTTATTCCCGAAAATCATCAGAAAAATTGATAAACATTTAAATAGTATTTAATTTTATTAATAATAAAATTTAATGTTTAAATATATACTTTAGAAAAATCTAAAATAAGTAAAAATTCGGTAATAATTTTTTTTTTTCATTTTTTAGATGTTATTAAAAATATTTTAAGTGGTTTTGCATATAATAATATATCATACATGTTTTTTTTATAACAAATAAATTTTTCTTCATCTGGATTATTACTGTAAATACAAGCTTCAATTTAATCTGTGCGAAATATATTTCAAAAATATTGGATTACAAAAACTGAAACAAAAATTGTTAATTTTTGTAACTACATAAACATACAAATTAAAAATGCACTAACTCGCACAAAAAATTTTAAATAAAAATAAAGCTCAAATTTTTCATTTAATTGTAAGATGTCTCGACATTTAAACAATAGTAAAAAAAATAAACGTAACAATATTATTACCCATATGGATAATTATAATGATAATAATCATCATAGTCATAGCAGTATAAAAATTATCAATAAATTGATTAGTTAAATTTCTGCCAAGTCACCATTTGTTTCGAGTTAATAAAATAAATACTTTTATGCCTCTATTTCTGTGGTCTTATATTAGTACTTGTAAAATAAAAATTTAAAAAATGAAATTATAATAGATTCATAGATTTTGAAGATATTTATTAAACATTTATTAAACATATTAAAAATATCGATAAGTTTATGCTATTCATATGAGTACATAGATAATTAAAACCAAAAATAAATAGTAATAACGAAATATTCAAAATATACTGAAAAAAAAACAACCTCTTCTAGTCTATAAATTAATTTTTAAAAATAAAAATTGTATATAAGCGTTGGAGTAAACAAAATTATGTTTGTAAATATTGTTAAGTAGTTTTAAGCAAAAATGAAAAATAATAATGTAATAAAAGTTCTATTAAGATAATAGAATTGATAAAACATAAATTCACAGGAGGAATTTAATAATGATTAATAATTTCCTACTAGTTTAAATAAATAAATACATTTATTAAAAGTAATTTGATATTAAAATATCGATATTATTTTATTCAAAATTATATATATTGTTTTTATTTAACATATAAGTGAATTTTTAGAGTCACAAACTATTAGTAAAAGAGAAAGAAGCATAAGTATCTTCAATGTAATCGTAGAATTGTTCATTTCCATCTGGATACAGTAAATCTATCTAGTTGATTTAATTATTGGTGATAAGACCAAAAAGTGCCCCTGCAATAAGCATAACAGGATAATCGAATTGCTTCATTTTCTGGGCTTAATTTCATTGTCCATTTCATCGTCTAATAAAATGTTTATCTCTAGCAATAATAACATTAATACTGTTCGTTAAATAAACAAAAAAAAAATTGCCATTGGATAGAATCGAATCTAGATCGGCAAAAGCCAATAGCCCCACGGTGCTCCGAAGAGACAACCACAGAGCTACGGCGTCAATGTGTAAAAGTAATTCATTTTATTTTGTATTTAAATGACTCATTATCAACTAGGATCAATCATTTAATAAAAAATTCATTAAAATCTTTACTAATTTTCATGTTAGAAAATTCAATAATAAAAAAAAGAAAACTCTTATCAAGCGATTGATCAAAGTAATAAACAAAAAAAAATTGCCATTGGATGGAATCGAATCTAGATCTGCAAAAGCCAATAGCCCCACGGTGCTCCGAAGAGACAACCACAGAGCTACGGCGTCAATGTGTAAAAGTAATTCATTTTATTTTGTATTTAAATGACTCATTATCAACTAGGATCAATCATTTAATAAAAAATTCATTAAAATCTTTACTAATTTTCATGTTAGAAAATTCAATAATAAAAAAAAGAAAACTCTTATCCAGCGATTGATCAAAGTAATAAACAAAAAAAAATTGCCATTGGATGGAATCGAATCTAGATCTGCAAAAGCCAATAGCCCCACGGTGCTCCGAAGAGACAACCACAGAGCTACGGCGTCAATGTGTAAAAGTAATTCATTTTATTTTGTATTTAAATGACTCATTATCAACTAGGATCAATCATTTAATAAAAAATTCATTAAAATCTTTACTAATTTTCATGTTAGAAAATTCAATAATAAAAAAAAGAAAACTCTTATCCAGCGATTGATCAAAGTAATAAACAAAAAAAAATTGCCATTGGATGGAATCGAATCTAGATCTGCAAAAGCCAATAGCCCCACGGCGCTCCGAAGAGACAACCACAGAGCTACGGCGTCAATGTGTAAAAGTAATTCATTTTATTTTGTATTTAAATGACTCATTATCAACTAGGATCAATCATTTAATAAAAAATTCATTAAAATCTTTACTAATTTTCATGTTAGAAAATTCAATAATAAAAAAAAGAAAACTCTTATCCAGCGATTGATCAAAGTAATAAACAAAAAAAAATTGCCATTGGATGGAATCGAATCTAGATTTGCAAAAGCCAATAGCCCCACGGCGCTCCGAAGAGACAACCACAGAGCTACGGCGTCAATGTGTAAAAGTAATTCATTTTATTTTGCATTTAACTTGCAAAGTACAAGTATACATTAAATCTGATAACCGAAAATTATTCAATTATTAAGTAATCGAAAAAAGAAAAACTATTTATTAAACTATTACCTCCAATGATCCATGTTCTTTTTCAATAATTTATATCATTATATACACTTATTATCAGCAATCTACAAACTTTTAAAGTCATCACTCGACATCATTAATCCAAATTTACTTTCTCAAAAAGTGTAGAAGTTATATATAATTACAGATAATTCACTGTTTATATTATTAAATAATATTCACAAATATTTGATTTTGATGCACTTAAAAAATAATGATATTAAATAATATCTTTATGTAATATTAAAATTGAAATAATCTTTTAATATTGACAGTGATATGCAAACAATTTACGAGAGTAAATTTTACATATTATTAATTATTTGTTCCATCACCAAAAAAATACTTTCACTAGATAAAAAAACCAAGATTTTTTATTTTTATTTTTGAAATGATATTTTTTGTCATTCATAAGAAAAAAATAATTTCAAAATTGCTATTCTATAGAATGGCAATGATGACTGTAATTAATGCTCATAATATTCATATTTCCTGCAAATAGAAAATAATGGTGGAGTAATCAATCTTAAATATAAGATTACCTAATCTTTACATACGTTGTGGTTCAAGTAACTCTAGAAGTTTGCTAAACTGACTCATGTTATTACTATCAATTTGTAATTTAATCAACACCTTCGTTTCCTGAATATCAATAAACAGTTTCGTTTATAATAAAACCATCACATATCAGAGATTTTTAAAAATGAGTTTCCTAGCAAATTTTAAAAAATATTCGACATTCAGCAAATACAATTGAAATGATATAAATATACACCTGCATCTAACATCTGCGAATTTGACAAGAAATTTACTTAAGATAACATATGATAACGTTGGTAATAATTAAGACCAACTGAAGTGAAAGAAAAAATATTTGCGAACTTTTTGATTGAAATTAACAAATCAGCCAATGGATTAAGATTATTATAAAAAGGCGAATTATTCTGGGAAATGTTGAGTTTCATATTCACATTATTACGATTAGAACCCATCACATATATCAAAATGTATCAATTTTTAGGTAAGGTTTATTAAGAATTTATTTGCTTTCTTTTTTTGTTGTGTTAAATAATAATTTGTTCAATTTTTTTAGTGACTATTGCTATCATCATTCCATTTACTCTATCAAGCCCAGTAGAATATGAACCTCGAAGTTTCATAGATGTTGTTAAAGGTCTACAGAAAAAAACACCTACAAATGGAAATTGTGTTGCCAAATGTCCATGGTTCCAAATTTACAAATTTCTGCCTCATGATGATTGCAATAAATATTGTGTCTGTATGTCAAGATTCCAATTTACAGTAGAATGCCAAGAAGGAACATTCTTCTCTGCGAAACATGATACATGTGTGGATCCAGTTGAATCTGAATGTGGAAAAGTTGAAGGTTGCTTGGGACAATGTCCACATGAAAGTTTAAAAGCCAATGTGTATCTTCCCCATGAGGACTGTAATAAATACTGTCGCTGTCAAAAAGGTCGTCCGATTCCAGAAGATTGTGCACCAAACTATCAGTTTGATGCAGAAAGACAACGATGTCTTCCTGTGGGACAAGCTGAATGTGATAGACTGAATGGTTTAACTACTACTACTACTACTACTACTACTACTACTACTACTACTGCATCTCCAACAACAACTTCTAGCTCATCAACAACAACGTACCCACCTACAACTCCTAGTTTAATTCCATCAACTAATCCTTCCACAACATCTGAATCATCATCAACAGCTAGCCCATCATCAACAGCTGGTCCATCATCAACAGCTAGCCCATCATCAACAGCTAGCTCATCATCAACAGCTAGCCCATCATCAACAGCTAGCTCATCATCAACAGCTGGTCCATCACCAACAGCTAGCTCATCATCAACAACTTCAAAGACCTCAACAACTGAAAATGTTAAAGCTACCTCAGAACCACTCACAACACAAAATCAACCCTTACCTGATTCTTCACCTGAACCAACAACAGTAAAAACTATCAGAACTCCATCAGATCGTTCTGTGTCAAATTGTGCTGGTCGCTGTCCACAAACCGATGATCCTAACAGTGTAGTCCTATTAGCTCATAAAGATTGTACAAAATACTGTCGTTGTAAAGCAGGTCATCCATTAGTGAAAAACTGCCCTCCACAATATCTCTTCAGTTTAGATCAAGAAATGTGTTTACCTTCTAACTTCACCACTTGTCATCATCTTGCTCATCACTGAAATTAAATATCAATATAATGGATTCGATTAAGTTGTAATTTAAATAAAATAATTTCTCAAGAAAATTGGTTTATTTACTATGATGAAAACTTTCCATTGAAAAAAATTATATGCAAACAATCAATTAAAGTCATTTTTTCACGGAAGTTATTATAATGAGTGATTACGAATCAAAAGTCATCAATTGATAATTTATTATAGTAAATACAATAATTACTTTTCCACATAAGTGTGAATGTACCTATGTTATTTGCTGAATATAAAAAAGTGCTAGATCTACCTCCGGTCGCAGTTAATATCTAGCAAGCATTCAGCAAACATTACAATAGTCGTTGCTATTTCTGAGTCAAAAAGTGATATTATATTATCAAGTATGAAGTTCTTCTGGGCACTTCTTTTCATTCTTTCTGCATTGATGTATGGCACCAGTGCTCAAGGTAAATATTTGAACTAAATATCTATTCCAACATGATGTACGTTAATATTCATGAATAATTTTAATGTACATGAAGTCAGTCATTTGCATACTTGGGAAAAAAACCGATTCCAATGTGACTGAAGCTCATCAGGTTTGATCTAATAAAAGGAGTTAGATCAGATCTGACTTGATCACAAAAAAATATTTATATTATAGCAAAAGTAACTTGATGGGATCCAGATGAAGCTTCAACTACCTTCGTGTCAGATCAAATTAGTTTTACAATCTGCATCTGATCAGATCTGAAACATTTTTTTATAAAGTATAAAACAATTAAAAATTGCAAAAAGAGACTTCTAGAGTTATTTTATTTGATTACAATAAATAAAGATTTTTGACTCTTGGGTCTTTGAAAACGATTGCGAAAATTCATTTATTAACATAAAATAATGATAAGTATTTTTAATTATTTCAATTTTAACTTAAAGATGGTTTTTTACCCTAGGTTATGGATATGGAAGAGGTAACATGGGAAGAGGTAATATGGGAAGAGGTAACATGGGATATGGAAACCGTGGTATGGGCAGAGGATATGGATGTAAATAAATTTTATCAATGTTAAATAATAATTTAAATTATTTTTTAATTTATTTATTGAGAAAATTTTAAAAGTTAAAAGGTAGAATGATTTTTTATAAAACATAAAAATCACAGATATTATAAAAAAAATTATCATTGATTTAGTTTTTATCACATTTTATCATTTCATTTCTAGTTTTTACTTCACTTAAAATTTTCTCAATACTCATTATTAAAATCTAGGTTTCATTTTAAAATATATGATATAATATATTAAAAATCATTCAAACCAAAACATTATAATGTTTCTTTTTTTTAGCACAAATGGGTGGATATCCTGGTTACATGGGTGGCCGTGGTGGTGGAATGTATGGATACATATAATACTTCAACAAAACGACTCTTTCCATCCTCCTATTAACAGAAACAATAAATATAAAAAATTGCTCATTAAAAGTATTATGTGAAATGATCATTAAAATTGAATAAAATGAACTCTATATGAATAATTATAAGTAAACTAATTATTTTTCAAAAACTTACATAAATGAAAAATGAATGTCTAATGTTACTCAGCAGCATAGGTAATTCCAGATCTTTGTCGTCATTGTGGAAGGTCACACGTTCATATATTCATAAAAAACTAAAACACAACGGAGAATGTTATTGACATACTATTAGAGAGAAGCGAAATAATATACTACATTATAAATTTCATGGTCAATACCTACTGGCTGGGTAAATCCCACTGTGGACCACAAATGCTAATTCTTAGAACATACAATTCTGTACCTTTCGAACTAAAACTGTACTATTTTTCATAAAAAAACATTAATTCACTATGGAGTAATGTAAAATAACTATCTGTGACGTCAATTAATAATTGGGAAAATACCTCCATATAAAAAATTAAAATTTGCTCCATAAAATTATTTTAATGTAAACAAAAAAGGTTAGGAATTTTCATAAAAATGCTATGGTTAATAAAAATCAATTTTTCAATTGAAAAACTAATGGTTTGATTAGTATAATAATTAATACAACACTAATTAACAAGCATTATTGAAAATAATTATTTAATAGTTAATTAATTAATTATCATTACTATTGTTTCAACCATTTAAATATTTTCAAATTTCGAGAAATGAGTCTTATTTTATATGCCTGAACTTATCTCATTATCAAAATAATTTATTTCTTTAAAATTTTGAGACACAAAGGCTTATGGTATTTTAATTAAGGTTAACTTTTCCTTAGGATTTTTTTACTGCATTAGAATTGAAAGTTATCAGAAAATAAAACATTTTTGTTAATAAAAATAATCTATTTTTGACATTTAACATAAAAAAGCAATCTTCTATCAACTAATAAAAATATTAAGATCAAAGAAAATTGGAAATAAACCAGCATCACTCTTTTATGATGATTTAATTGCTATAGAAAGATGTTCAAGGTTAATAGAAATCCAAATTTACTTTATATATTTTTTTTGAATTTAATTTTACCTGAGAATAAGACATTGGATTTTTTTAGCTTACAAATTCACTTTCCGGTGAGTCATTTAGCATTTAATAATAAAGCATGTATTTCCTAATTATACATACAGTAATGGAAGTGGTCTAGAATTGTAAATGTATGTTTCAAGAAAAGTTCTTCTGAGTTCGACAACCACTAATGACGCTAAAGGAGGCGGGATCGAAAAAAAAACAAGTTACCTCGAGGTTTGCTCATTCACTATAACGTAAGAATTTAGGTCTTTGGATGTGTAGGTTCCGGAATTACCAATGTTTACCATGTGGCCTTATTCACCTATAAAACTGAAGGGAATAAAGTTAAAAATTCAGTCAAACAGTCGAATCTCTCACGGCAAAGATGGTGTTCAGATACTCATCATTGGTTCTTGCACTTCTTGCTATTTCATCTAATTATCAACAAATATTTTCATTTGAATTTCCAAAGGACGATTTTGAACCACGATCATTTGTTCCTGCTCAATATCCTCAGAATGGATACCGACCACAAGGGTAAATCAATGATTCATTCATTACTTTCGTATTTATTTAAATACTTTTTTCTACAAAAAATTAATTCAACTTCTTATAAATAACATTTTCTTTATATCAATTAATTTGAAGAACTTTCTTTGTGATAAATCAAATCTTAGAAGACTTGAAAAATACTAGGTATCAATTTTTATGTTGAAGTCAATTCTAAATAGTGTGAAATTGAAGTGAAAATGGTTTTAAGTACAGTTTTTTTGGAATAAAAGTATTCTTCAGGTAACATGAGGTCATGTAAACTAGAGTGACCTGTAAGAGTCCTGTTCTACGTAGATAGAACACTTTGGTCCTCATAGTCTCATGTTTACCCAAGTAGTTTTTTCGTCCAAGTCACACTATCTTTTTATTCATTAATTATCATCATTTATTTTAATATTTTATTTATGTTTAAACAGTTTTACATTTTAAAATACTATACTTATAATAATTCTTAATAAAATTCAACTATACCACTAACAGCACAATATTATTTTTCTATCTGCTATCAACTACCAAATCACTTGAATAACATTTTTTATTTCATTCTTTCAGGTACATCCCCAACGTGGACTATGCCCAAGGAAATACTAGATATCCTAGTTATCCATCAGAAAATAGACGCTACCCTCCAGTAAATCCAAACTATGGATTAGCATATCCAGGTCCTTATGCTAACTCACAAGCAAAAGCTGACGCATCTGCATCAGCATATGGACCAAATTCCAATGCTAATAGCAAAGCTGATGCATCATCTCAGAATGGATATGCAAACAGCAATGCTCAAGCCAACGTTCAATCAGGAGGAAACAGATACAATCCTTATTATCCGTCATACAATCCATCCTATAATCAACCTTCCAGTGCATCAAGTTCAGCTTCTGCTACATCAGGAATCGTCAATGGTTTACCTGTTGCTTCTTCAAGTGCTGCTGCTTCAGCTGCTTCCCAAAATGGGCTTGCAAATGCTCTAGCAAATGCTCTGGCTTCTTCTCCTCAAAATCAAGGATATGGAGGACCAAATCAATATGGAGGATCGAATCAATATGGAGGACCATTTTATTTCAGACCTAGGATAGGTGAAGACGGAAGTGAAGAAAGTGATAGCAAGGACGGCGAGAAAAATCAAGAAACTAATGAAGAAATGACTGAAAAATCTGAAACTGAAGAACAAAAAGAAACAAATAATGAAACTACATCAAATGATGCTATTATTTTTGAAAATTAATCCATTTATTAATAATGTTACATGATTTAATAAAAATATTTTCTTATAAACTTCATATTATTTTTAATCTCTTATTGATATTTTATTTCGGTTACTAATTATCGAGATTAATTAAGAAAAAATGTTAATGATGACAGCCAGCTCATCTACAATAGATAAAATCATTCAAAACACTATTACGCAATATTAAAACTCGTGATAAATGACAAGTAAATAGAAAAAAAAAATGCCTATTGGCCTTAAACGTCACTGTATTGCGTCTTGATTATCTCTGATAGTTTAATCCTACTTGAATGAACTACCAAGGTCATCTGACCTCTTCTTTCATCTTATGAACAATTATATCTCTGATAGATCATGATGGATAAACGTTGCGGTCTATGTAATAATAATCAATGTTGATTAAAAATTAGATGTTTAATAAATTTAAATAATTAACATCTAAAATACTACTTTTTGTTCATATTGTTTAATTTTAAGTTGGACTTCTTAGCTCTTGAGTTAATAATTATTTAAATTAATAATATGATCTGAACTTCAGCAAAGTAGTTCCTATTATTTTTAGAATAGAACTTGCAAAGAGTAAATATTAATACTTTCATTTAAAGCTGAACAAATTTTAAGTTTCTAGAAGCAAAATATAGTTAAATTGATAGAAGTCTTGTTTTGTACAAAAACATTATTTATTATTGTAATTGACAGATATTGATCACATATATAAAATACAAGTAATATTCAATCCTAAGATTCAATCTCAGGTTGATTTAACAATCTTTTTTTTTATTCGTCTTATCAGTAATTATGGCATTAAATTTACTGTTTAGTTAGACAATTGAACTAATTAATTTTTCCAGCTTCAACATGGTAAGTTCCTTTTCCTTTTTCATCGACTTTCGATGAACTACTGCTGTAAACACCTTTGGCACCATCGACAGTTCCACTTTTATTTACTTCCGGTGTTTTCTTGATGTTGTCACTGCCAGTGCCTTCTCCACCATCTTCACCAATACGTGAAAAGAGTCTAGAATGATGAATGGTAAATTAGCTTCATAATATTTTTGATGAAAATTATTTCTCAGTAAGTTATTTAAATATATCCTGAATTAACATTTTTCTTCCAAGTTTTTGAGAACTTGGTGGATAGGTTTGTATTGTGAGAACTAGTTATTTACATAATTTTATCGAAAGTTAGAAAGAAAAACATATTCGATAACAGTCTAGCTAATGTATTGATGATAAATATTTTTAAACGCTTTTATATAATTTTTTTCTCTTATGGTGTGAAATTTAACAATGCAAATAAACAAAAATAAATATTATTTCGCTTAAAAACATCTCCAGTTTTATGACATCATCAATGATGAGTCGTAAATCACACAGAAATATTTCTAGTTTACCTTGAACATTTTTTGAAGAAAAGTAAAGAGAAAATATCATTTCTACTCACCCGATACCATTAGAATTATTATTAGAATTTGCGTTTGCGTTTGCATTTGCATTAGCATTTGCATTTGCCAGACCACCATGAGCGTTAGCATTGGCGTTTGCGTTTGCATTGGCACTTGCTAATCCACCATTTGCGTTGGCATTGGCATTGGCATTAGCATTGGCGTTGGCGGAACCAGTTCCAGTGCCTCCTAAGTGGCCACCACCACCTCCTAGATGACCACCACTACCCCCTAAGTGACCTCCACCAACGTTTCCGTATTGTCCACCTCCACTTCCGCCACTTCCGTAATGTCCTCCACTACCTCCTCCTACATTACCACCACCGAATCCTCCAGGTACTCGACCTTGAGACTCAGCACCTAAACGGGCGGTGAAACGGAATCGTATATCGAACGGTTTAAAAATTTTTTTTAAAAAATGATGTCTCAATGGTGTAAGATGCCCCCGCTTACAGGCTATGCTTTGAGGGGCAAAGCATGGATCGATGACTTTGCCGCCGATTCCACCCCCGTAACCACCTTGACCATAACCGCCTTGACTGTAACCACCTTGACTGTATCCGCCTTGATTATAACCACCACCATATTGACCTTGATTATAACCACCTGCTCCTCCACCCACTCCTCCTACGCCTCCAGCTTGACCTAAAATTATTAACAATTAGCTATGAGGATCATTTGGATCATGAGTAGATAAATCTTACCAGCTGCTTTAGCGTTAGCACTAGCTTTAGCATCAGCATGAGCACCAGCTCCAGCAGATCCAGTTCCTACACCACCGCCTTGGCCAACTCCAAATCCACCACCAGTTCCAAAACCTCCTTGACCAGTCCCGAAACCTCCTTGTCCAGTTCCTAATCCATTTCCGCCACCATAATTGCCTTGGTAGCCACCTTGTTTAGTTCCTCCTTGTTGATAGGTTCCATATTGATATCCTCCTTGCTGGTATCCTGATTGGTAACCTCCTTGCTCATATCCGCCCCCGACACTGCCATGACCAGTAGAACCAATTGGTTGAATTGGTCCGGTAGATACACCACCAGTTGGTGCAGGGTACTTTCCAATAGGGATAGAGGGGCCAACTGGAATTGAAGGTCCAAGTGGGACAGCTCCACCACTTCCACCTCCTGAAGATAAAAATTATAATTAATAGTTCTGATAGATTTTTCAATGAAGATAATTGAAAACACACCTGCTGCACCGGCTTTTGCATTAGCGTTAGCACTAGCACTGGCAGCTGCGCCAGCATTAGCACCAGCACCAGAATGTCCACCACCAACTCCACCGAAATTGCCACCTGCTGGGTATCCACCTCCAGTAGAACCTCCTTTTCCAAAACCACCACCAATAGAACCACCCTGGCCATAAGCACCTCCTGCACTTCCGGAATGACCACCACCTTGACCATAAGCACCTCCTGCACTTCCGGAATGACCACCACCTTGGCCATAAGTACCTCCTGTACTTCCAGAATGACCACCACCTTGGCCATAAGTACCTCCCACACTTCCAGAGTGACTACCACCTGATCCAATTGATCCGAAACCTCCTCCATAACTGCCAGATGATCCTCCTGCACTGGAAGCTTGACCATAGCCAGCTCCATAGCTACCAGACTGTCCACCAGCTACACCACCACTTTTTGCTCCACCAATTCCAAAACCACCAGATCCTCCAACGCCAAGACCGCCAATACTTCCACCTATGCCACCGGCACCATGTCCTCCAGCACCGGCACCACCGCCATGACCAAAGCCACCACCACCACTATGTCCTCCAGCACCAGCACCGGCACCTCCACCATGACCAAGGCCACCTCCACCATATCCTCCTTGTCCCCCACCGTAACCACCCTGTCCAAAGCCTCCATGACCACCACCGTATCCTCCATCATCAAAAATAACTCCATCATTCGTAGCTTTGGCATTAGCATCAGCAACACCGCCACCAATTACATGAGTATCAGTTTTTGTTTGGCTTTTTCCACCAACTCCACTTGAACTACTTGATGAACTTGATGACGAGCTACTGCTTGATACATATCGAGGATATCTCCAACCATCTTGATCATAATAAGTTGCTAAAAATAACCAAAAGTAAATTAAAAATTAATAATATTTATTTTTTTTTTTCAATCATCTTAAAAATATTTTCACAACAATTATAAGATTTAAAATTAATATTTAAAGTAATAACAATAATAATAATTTTGATGTATCAACCTTGAGCAACAGCAACTATCACTAGAAGCGTTAATATGCTTATTTGATTTCTTGCCATGTCTGACTGTGCTCATCATCACTCAACTGAGTGGTAATATACTAGAGGACTCCCACCTATTCCTCGGTCCTTCTCCTTAGCGTCTTACGTCGTAGGCACGCTTTGAACTCTTCGTCAAAGAATTCGCACGCTCTATGAAGCCTCAAAATCCCCAGATTTGTACCCACTTTCAACAAGGTCATCATCAAATCACTAACCATAACACCAAAGAATTGTTTACAAATCATTACCTAAAATAATTAAACTATTTTCAATCAAGCAAAAAAATCTCCATCATCTTCGAAAAGATTCTACTTCATTTTACATGATAGCATCATTATAAAATCAATAAATAAATTCACATCATCATTATTATTATGTAATAATAATTAAATGACCAAAAAAGTGGTCCAAAAATAAATAAAAATATGAATATTGACGAATACAAGTGGGGAAAATCCTCAATGAATCAATAATAATCAACTTGGAAACTTCATAATTGATCTGGTTTTTCCATCGCAAAAATAAGGACACGATCAAAATATGCACGCGAATTGAGGCCGGTAAACATAAGAGAGTTCAGTCGTGAACTCATTCAATATCAAAAGATTACAGTTTCTAATAATTAAAAAACAAAAAAAAGATAAACTTGAACCTTTACAGGTCAGACAAGAAAAGTGATAACCCCGAAATATTTCATTATTTATAATCCAAATTGCTAAGAAAATCTAAGTTTTCTTTCCAATGATTCAACTAATGACTAGAAATGAGGCCAAACAAATTTTTAAATTAAATCACTGCTGTTTATTAATAATCTTATTGTCATTTACTTAGATGGATGATTTGAAAAACGTGTTTTATTACAAGAAATGGTATGTATACAATAATTAGATAAAATTATTTGTTTTATTTGATTTCTTGTTCTACGTATTACATAAGAAAAGGCTTACCTCATTGTTGATGATGAGTTTGAAGCCAGGCTTTAAACTTTGTATGCTGAAAAGAAGATTACCTTCATCGATATTAAATTCTCCCGGCCCTCAATTACTTTACTTGTATTCAAATCATTTCGTATCTTTGTTATTATAATAGAGAATCAGCAGACATCAAATGAGGTCAGTTCTATAAAATTCATTAAATAATTCAATTCATTTCATCATTTTTTCTCTAATCATCAATTTTGCTCCTTTTTTTTTATTAATCAAAAGGATTAAGATTTTTTAAATGAAAAAAAATACATCAGAAAAAATAAATTAATAAATAAATAGTTTATCTATTTAATCTCTTGTCGAAAAATTGCTATACATATATGGAAAATAAAAAGTGTAATTTAATGCTGTATTTTTGTCGACTGGGTATAAAACAGGTTTTTTTAAAAAGTTTTTATTCATTCTAAGTAGATGATCAAAGAGTTGATAAACCATTATTGAAAGTATTTCCTCATTCTTTTACTTGTTTATATAAAAATAAATTTCAGCTAGAAGCTTAATTTGTATCCATAATTAACACACTGCAAAAAATAGCTTTTTTTTTTATTAAATAAAATGTGATTTTATTTATAGGAGTTATTAACATATTTTATTGAGTCATTTCTATCAATATGAATAAATTTATTCAATCTTTTCCAAATGAAAAAAATGCTGATGATGATAGATTGCTTTAAGTCAGATTGGCAATTTTATATTTTAGCTTCCTGGATATTATAAAGTGCATTTATGGATTTTAAGACAACATTTAAAGTAATTGGATTAAAATTCTTAAATCAATAAATAAGCTTAAGATAAAATACAAAAAATCTAGACTATTAAGATTTTCTATTTTTTTTTTTAATACAATAATAAGAAATAAACATGAATAGAATGTGTGGATACTTGGAAATACTATGGAAAGGAATCCATTATTTATACAATCGAATAATGACAGGACAATTATTATATACAACTCATTTTTAAACATAATTATGCTAATAATTGTAATTAATAAAATTGAAATACATAAATTAATAGCATTGAACATCCGATTAAATATAAAATTATTTCATAAAAGCTATGATCGAAAGATATATTAGAAACATTTCATGGATATTTTTATTATTGACTTATTTGATTGAAAAAAATTTTTTTTTTTTCTAAACCAGCAAGGTTTTTTTCAGTATAAGTAATTCTAAAAAATGTACGCTTCTCAAGAAATACCTAAATTTAGATCAATTCATATTTATTAGTTATCCATACTAATTAAACACGTGTTTGGTTCAGAAAAACAAACTAGGAATGATTTTTTTTGTCATTACATTACATAGTTGTTTGAAGCAAGTAATTTATTAGCAATAAAAAAAAAGTATTTTTAAAATCAACCTTCAACTTGTTTAAGAAAAACATTGTACAACAATGATGTGAAGGTCATTAAAAATTGAAAGTAATAATTTTGATGCTTTCATACATTAAGTATAAGAAAAAAAAATTCGCTTGAAATAATATTTATCTAGTTGATTATAATTTAAACATTTTTTGTTTTAAATAAAACTCAAATAATAGTCCTTAAGTTATTGCTGTATTAGAATGATTTAATTACAAAATATTAACTAAACAGTTGATTTTTGACTAAATATATTCTGTAGGACATTAAATAACTCCACAACCTTCGGATTTCCCACTAGTCTCACAATTGGGAATTCCCTACATCAAAATAATCCCTGTGTGCTGAATTAAAAATAACATTTCGGAGATAGTATGAATTATTTTCTAGTCGAATATAATTTTAAAGAATTGAAAACTAGATTTTTTTAATTATCAAAAGCTTTCAAATGATTACCTAAAATTATATTCATAATAAAAATACTTAGTAACAATAATTATTGTATAAAATTAATTGAATTACATTTTTTATGTTTTATAAATTTATTATTAATTCATAAAAAAATTTTCAAAAAATTATTTTAATTCATCTAGTAAATTATCAACTTTTAATAACATATTTTCGATTGAAATTCCACTAACGAAGAGTATTAAATAAGAAAAAAAAAATTGCTACCAAAAAATTTTATTATTATTAAAAGAATCTAATTATTTTTATTATTCTATCGTTATTAAATTCCTTTTGCGATAGATAATAACAACCGTTACAGTCAATTTATCTAAATTATACAATTCCTTTCTAATTATATAATTGTCAATATTTAAAAATTGTCCATTAGTTCATTCATTGAATAATGCTTATATAAAAACAATTCCTTAAAAACAGTTGTAGAATAACAATAAAAATAAAAAATGTATATAGTTCTTAAGCGATACATATTTTTTAAGCAGCCTGTTTACGAATAAGTGACTGTATTTGATTATGAGCTATTACTATATGATTATTTTTAGTGGAACAATCGATTATAATCAATATCCTTTTTTTATTTATGACATTTTCAAACATAGTTTATTTGATTGATAAATACTACCACAAATTATTTTTGATCTTTCTTTTTTTCTTTAGTCAGAAAAAATCAAATGATTGATATTAATGTTCATGAAGTCTTTCAATACCTTCCCAGTCTTATGTTAATCCCAGTTAATTAATCATTGAAATGTTAGAAACAATGTAAAGTGATATAACAGCTTATGAAATTGATGAATAAATTTTTCTTCAAAGGTAAATTTTGAATTCGTTAGTTATGAATGTCAATAAAATTATTGTCGCTTACAAAAGACACATTTTTTTATAAATAAAATGACCCCCTGATAAAATATGAAATAGTTCATATTTTTTACAATTTATCATAAACAATACCTAACTTTTGATATAATTATTATTAGGCCAATAATATTTACATTAAACAATCAACTAAAATCGTTCTGAAACATAATTAATAACAAATCATTGAGACTATAAGAATCTATCTATAACCTTATTAACGATATTTTTAAACGTTAAAATGATTTAAGGCCGCAATTTTGATTTTTAAAAAAGTGAAATATACTTGTTAGTGATAATTAATTATCGATAATGAAATAATTGCATTTATGTAAATTTCCTATTAAAATATAAAAATTAACATAAAAATAATGCAATTGATGAATACATTTTTTTTTTACTAATCAATGAATGAAAATTAATAATTCTCTTTTTGTGCAAAATTGACAGGAATGTGACTTTGTTGTGTTGCACTTCTTATCACTTCCATCCATCTGTAACAATAATATAATAATATTACAATTATAGTAATAAAATAAATTATATTTTAAAAAACATTGATTTAATAATTTAAAAATTTTTCAGCACTAAAATTATTAATAATTAAATATTTATTTACCTGCCAAATGTATATTCACTTTCAGCTCGGAAAAAGTACTCATGTCTTTTAAATTGTAATTTAAATACAAATTCCTTATTGATTCTATCTTTTTCGGACGGAGTTGAGACTGTATATCCAAGAAGTGGTAAACATGCAAGTGAAAAATCATCTTGATGTGATTTATAAAAAAAGAGGCAAAAATTGGTAAAAACTACCCAAAGTTTTTGCCAGTTATCGCTATTATTAAACTTTCTCAATAAAAATCCACTGAGTTGATTTTGAAAAGCACGCAATTGATCGCTATAACTAATGCTTGTATTACGATGCCAGCATACGTGAACGGTTGAATTACTTCTTTGAGATGCTTTTACTCCACCACAACTCGATCTATCGAGTTCCAGGCCAATTTCATCGCCAACTCCTAAAACTATTACAAAAAAATCATTTGTCTATGTCGAAATGTGGATACAAGTTTGGTTTATTCATCAATTTAATGTAAGTTTGAAATGTAAAAATACTCAACCAGAATTTTATATATTAGAAGAAGAATAATCAAATAAAAATTATCAAATATCTTGATAAAATATTTTATCATGCTCTAAATAGTTTAATAAGTTGGTTCAAATTATAAAAGAATTATGAGAAAACTGGATGAATTTTAATAATATTTAAAGCGTAATTTACAGGCATAAAATAAAGAAACTTGAGTGAAGTGTAGCATTGCATTCAAAATAGCAACTTTATAAAGTTTAAATAGCTGGTAAAATACATACTAGATGATTTTAAACTCAGATATGGAGTTTTTCCATCAACTGAATCGAGTTGTGTAATGGCCATATTTAAATCCTCAAGCCATCGTTCTTTCTCTTCCTCATTATTAGCTGCTACAGTTAATGATTGACTACCCTGACTAATAACAAATACGAAATCCGTTCCAGTTTTATTGTCACCATCTTTAATCGTCATTCCCTTTAATGGAAGTTGACCATGAACACGGAAACATTGAGTAGGTTGCTGAACTCGGAATGTATAAAGTAAAATGTCTGAAAATAAAAAGAACATCCTTTGCTGATAGCCTTTATGGCTATAAGTTTGAAGACATCCCTGTCTGATGAATCTTCTTCCTTCCTGGACCAAGTTTTCAAACCCGCTGATGTCTCTTTGTAATTCACAAAGTTGAACTAGATTTTCCGCTTGATTTAAAACAGTAAGACCCTCGAGAAGTGTCTCACCAAGTCTATCTCTAGCAGCTAGACAATCTTCAAAATCTGTATGATCTTTTGGATAATGATCCAATAGTCGATCGATAATACTGTTATAATGCAGTAATCGTTGCAATGGTTTCAAGAGGAATGAGCTAAGTGGTAAATAGCAATATTTTTGAGCTTCAAACTCTTTACACAGTTGATCGAACCGACGAGATGTTCGCATTGAATACTCCATCTTCTCAAGTACTGGCATAAGATGCTCGAGATATTGATCGTAAAGTGGAAGCACATTAAGCAAAGTGTTGTACAGAAAATCGCCAATATTATGTCGTGCGTTATTTTCCCATCTTGCAAGTCGAGCTTCCATTTCTTGTAGACATGGTCCATGTGCGTCTGCTAGTAATTCAATTAATCCTACCGCTGATTCACCTTCTAGATCTGATTCTCGTGCTACTTCCTCTCTAAACCACTGAAAAACAAAAATGTCTATTACTATGAAAGGTCACTAGGTTAAAGCATTAATGCATCCAATCATAAGATAAGTGTCTAGAGAATCACTCCATCTCAGAGAGAAGTAGACATTCAGGTAAGTGGCAAGGGAAGGTCTTATGTGGTGTTGGGGAATTGGAGACAAAATGCAATTAAATGTCAGAATTACCAACCGGGGTTCAATCATGATAGTCAAAGTTGTGAATGAGGTCTTTTCACACAAATGATCTAATGTGACTGCGTTTATATTTAATATAAACTTAATAGTTTCATCAACGAACTGCTTAAATTTTTAATTATTTCCCATCGAAAAGAATGAAATAGAAAGCTAAAAAGATTCGATCTTTATTCCATCTACCATGATTTAAAACCTTCAACTGCACATGGGGTAAAATCCATCTCAAGTGTTTCTAATCTCAAATAACTTTCAACCTCTCAACAGAAATCTGAGTAAAATATTTCTGTACCAACTATGTACTTTCAAAAAAAAAAAATCACTTAAATTTGTACACCTATCAGCACCAGACGTACTACCTACCAGACACATTTACGTTTCTATTGATGTCAATTACGGTTACAGAGTTATCTGAATGATGTTTTTATATAAATTGTTATGACATCTTTTGGAGTACACTGTCAAAAACATGTATATTAAATCCAAAAAATGTTTCAAAGGTATTTAAATAAGAAAATGCATGAATTTAATTGCGCCTATTGGGGTTGATTATATCCCATGTACAATCTATTCACTGAAAAATTATTTTAGATAATTATCTTACCACATTAATGACGTCTAAATCTTTTTTATATGTTCTTTCAGTCATCAGAAGCTCTTTGGCAATATAATAAGCCTTATCTGTCGGCCATCTCTGTAAATAAAAATTATGTCACTTTAATACAATAAAAAAACAATACACAAAAAAGCTCTATTATTGATTGCCAATCATCCTCGACATTTAAACGATTTTTAGAACTCTATATTACAAAAAAAAAACAAAAATAATAAAACTATTAGATATATGTCGATACATAAAATGTAATACATTGTGAAATCACTTTTCGTTATTCCATTAAAAAAGTAATGGCTATTGGTAGTTCAAAAATAACGTTCTATTTTAGAAATTGAATATCGTTTAATCGATTGATTATATTTATATCTATATCACGTGATTGATAAACAAGTTGGTAGAAACTTTAATGAATGGTATTATTATACATCTCAACATTGAATCAATGTAAAAGTAAAAACTGCTTACAAATGAATCAAAACTTTTCCTATATTAAAAATAAAATTCAAAACTTTATCATAAAGTACATAATAAAAATCATTTTACAAGATAAATTGTTTTATAATAATTTAAATTTATGAGATTCTATTAGGAAATATCAAAGTATGCGTATTTATTATGAAAATCACCTTTATAATGTATTCTGGAGTTTTGGCTGTTTATTAAAGAAACGTACACTGAATAAGCAAGTAGCCAATCCATTCTAAGTCGTTCCATTAAGCAAATCTTATAGCCATCATTATTTATGTGTATATAAGACTTAATATATATATATATATGTACTCTATTTTAATCTTTTTATATTTTCTTATTGAATGGAAAAATAAATATCCTGCATCAAACCTAAAGCTTTACTGCATATCACTTCTACACTATTAATATTTTTTTTTTAATATTATTAAAAACGATGAATTCAAAATTTTTGTAGACAATTTATAATTTAATCGTTCTTTTTTATGTTTAATTATATTTACCAGCTTATTATTTGAAATATAAATCCTAATTTATTAAACAATAAATTAGATGGGTTTAATTTTGATAAGAATAATAATAAGTTGAAAGAGCTTGAATTAATGAAATAATGTAAATATCTTCTGATTTATAATCATTTCATATTTATGTATTTACCTTAGTTTTTTTTATATCAATATCCTCAACACCACCATTCTTCATCACATTAGAACTTTTCTCTGGACTCGATTCCACAGAATTAATCACATTAACATTTACATTCACACTCATATCTGGTCCTCCATTTGATTGATTATCTGGCTTCCCATTGAGGTATAATAAATTGTTATTTTCCCCTTTCGATATTTCCTCCGGTGGCTCCTGTTTACAATTCTCTACACCATCTGTAAGAAGATATTAGTTAGTAATCTATAATTGTTCAGCAGATATTGATGAAAAATAGATCAAAAACTTGGAATAATAAGGCCAACTCAGGATTATCATGCAATATTGCAGCGTTTATGATAAATAAATTCTCTCTTTAGATAAAATAAAAAATATACAACTTCATTGCATTTACGTAAATTATAACATAAATTATTAACGTGCTTTTGAACATTTTATCATGCATATTTATAGTTGCATTCTTTTTTTTTGTTGTTTAGACAAAAAAAAATTGGCTTGTCCTTCGTATACATTTATTATTTAATGGGACACAAGTGCATTAAAAGAAAATATTGCCTAATTTTGAGGGAAAAATTTACATCGATGTAAATAATGAATAAAAACGAACATACGAATGAATATAAAATTATTTTAAAGTGCTAATTATTGAAAGAGTAATTATCGTATCAAACAATAAAGACTTTTTTTGCTCTTCGGGATTACTCACACTTGGTATTGTCATCCAGCTGACCAACAATTCCAGGAGTGCGATTTAATAAAGAAAAATTTTACAAAATTCAACAAAAAAAAAATTGAGTTTTCTAAAAACTCATTTTTAAAAGAAAAATAAAACTATGTAATCATTAAAAATAATTGTTTTTTTTTTAAAAAATATATAAAATTTCTAAAATAAAATAATAAAAATTACTAATGCCTGTAAATGACTTTGTATATAATTTATTAATATTATTATGTATCAATAATCAATGTACAATAAATTCCCTACAGTTGTTTTTGTTTTTTTTTCATTCATTTAATCATAAATTATTTTTTATTTTAGTTGACATCACGTTTATCTTTCTTATCTTAGCGTGTACATAATTATCGGATTTTGTGATTTATTTCCGTACAAGGAAGAGCATAATTTGATTTATCAAATAACGTAATTATTTATTAATAAGCATCGTAATTAAAAAATTATCGCGATTATTCTTAAAAACTAACACTTTTATATGCAAGAAGACGAATGATATCAATAATGATTCAATATGTAAATTCGTCAGATATTATTAATTAATTTTAATAAAATTTTCAAAATCAATTTTTCGCTTTTAAAAATTACGTTTTCGCGTTTTTTTTAACTAACATCAGAGAACAATATCGAATTTTTGGTGTTTGTTTTTTTTTTCTCCTCGATTATTTAATAAAATTAATAACTAATTATTTATATTTATCATAAATGAATAACTGACGATTTTATAACCTTAAAGATAATACTTATCCCGTTATTTTTTATTTCTTTAATAATTATTATTCATTATTTCATTAATTACTGAATTATTTATTACTTATTTTTATTCAATACCATCTTTTTCGAGAACATGATAAGAATTAGTTCAATAATGATAACAACAATTATGACGACAATGATTAATAATGTCAACGGTGCAACATGAATAATTCGGAAATCGATCTAAGAGAAAAAACAGTATTCAATATTCAATTAGTTTTTTTTTCTTTCATTTAAGCTCTTAAAAAATTTTTCACACATAAAAACTCTCTCAACTTGAGAAATTGTTTTTTGCTCTCTTGTTTTTGTCTTTTATTCGGTCACACTCATTCATTCGGTTTCTTTTTCACTTATTTTCACTCATTGTGACATAACGAGCAATAATACACTAATTGTTATGAAATAACATGCATAATTTCGTGATAAGTTTCAATAAAAATTCAATTAATTAAAGAGCTCATGAGAAATTGGGATGTGTTGATGAATTATTTGTATAAAGGGATTGTTTTCAATTAGAGGTTAGTTTGATGAGTTTTGAGACATTCCTAAGAGCACTGACTGTAGCAAAAATCGACAGGTGATGATTATAATTAAAGTCTACAATTAAAATAGATGAATAAAATAAAAAAATTATTGATTCCATTCATCAAAAATTGAAAATTTTATCTTAAATAATTGGTTAAAATATTTTTAATGCATTTATTGATTCAGACTAGAAAATTCACATTAAAAAGGCAAACGAAAGAGTTCAAATTATTTGCCATAAATTGCCTACTAAATGGATATAGGTCGTTTAAATTGATTAATAAAAAGTATTGATATTCAAGTGAACAATCTGTGTAATGTCATGTCAACCCACTGTATTTAAATGAATTATTGTTTCATCAGTGAATAACTATTAAAGCATTTCGATATTTAATACATTTACTATTGTAGAATCAAATATTTCAGTTGAGTCTCTATTTCAACAATGATAATAAAATTCAAAATGATAAGAAAATCAATGACTCATTTAAAAAAAAATTTATATCTTTTTCAGTTCATACTGGAAAAAGAATTAACTGTGAAGAACACTTGGAAAGAATTACAAAAAAAAGGAAGATATAAATCCAAATATTAAATACAATAATCACAGGAAAAGGTAAAGAAGAAAATACTTCTCATCTAGAAAGAGGCTTATCAGTTTTAATCCTGGTAGGAACAAATACTGGATCAAGTCAAGGTACATCAGACCAATGTTGAGCTAGGAATGGATCAAAAATGAAAGAATTTTTGTTTCTAGCAGTAAACAAAAATATAAACTCCACTGTACCATCACAATTCACCAAACAAGTGGAAACATTTTGGACCCATATTAGAATTCTTTATATAAATGCATTTTTTTGCTCCAAAAGAATCAAAGTTTGCCTAAATATTGATAATTCGAATGAAATATTAAATTATTAATATTCAATAGCTGTGAGTTGACACTGCATTATTTATAATGTTCAAATATATCAATAGTAATGTGACAATTAAAAAAAAGGTCACTACTCGATAGTTTTGGGTGGGGTAATAACAGTCAATCAATCAATTAATTGATGTGATAGATGCGGGAAGCTAAGTACCACACAACACAGGACACAGAAAAAGAGTGTAAATGTTTTACAAACAACTAGAATATTTAAAAGAGTCTGTAATTAATGATATTAATCAATAATGAATATTTAAAAATGATTATTTATGATTAATTTTAAATTGATAACCTTCAGAAAACAATAGGATATATTTCTGTTAATACTTCTACTCTAAACAAGCATGTAGACACATTTTCAATAACTGTTATCTATAAAAAATAAAATCAATATAATTTGGAATTAATTTGTAGTAAGAGAGTAATAGAATTCAATTAAATCTTTAATAATATGAATAAAAAAGTCTTAAAAGTTTATTTACAATTTCTTGCATAACTTTGTAAATATTTTAAAATATTTCCAATAATAATGGTAAAAAGGTGAATGTGTTCTAATGATGTAAAATATGTGACAGATCAGGAAGTGTGATTGTTTTGTGATTAGATGCAACTACTTAAGAAGTTCCTTCTAACAATATCCAATAAATTAATTGGGTTGCTCAGTAAAATTTGACGAAATTTTTTCTTCGTGTATTAACATTTAATATGATAGTTTAAATGTAATAACAAATTTTCAGAAGGACCTTCTTAAACATGATTCTAATAGAATGAATCTACTGGAGCTCGTACGATGTTCTCCGTGTCGTGATACGTGGTACTCAGCTCATTCACTACTTGACATTTTAATTAAATTTTAAACTCAATATATGTATATATCAACATTGTTCTTTGTTCATTTAGTTATTTTCATTAACTCGAGTTTTTTCATTGGCTTAAATATTACCCCACGTGCGGTTAGCTCATTCTGGATAGACTGGTAAGAACCGATTAGTCAGGTTGCGTGGTGTTGCATGAGCCAATACATTTCGTACAGGATTGACCCGAAATGGCACGTGCCAAGCGGGTGAGTTCACATATCCATTAGAGTAGTTCCAGCGGTTGTAATCACCACCTGTCAAAATGGTACGCAGTATTCGTAAGAATGTCACGTTAATATTTCTACAGTTGACCCATCAATTAATAATAAAACAATGTTTCAAGTCGTTTTCAATAAAAAAATTAACAATGACTTGTGATAAAATATTTAAATGATAACAATCAATATCAATTATGAAATCTAAAAAAAAAAGATAATATTATTTTATAGCTCCTTCATTCTCCTTCTTTCATTTACAGTCTCCCACGACTTGTGCAGGCCTACTTTTTCAGAAAGAAGCAACTTATTTAGCTGGGAGTCGAACCCAGAACCTTCTAGTTACACTCTACCAATTATACTTGTGTCTAATTTCTTACTTTTTGGACCTGCACTCATCGTGGCTTTAAATTTAAGTAAATTAAACAAATTAGATTAGTTTTTCCTATTGAAATTGGAGATGACGGAGTTCAACTATATAATTACCAAAAAAACAATACCTAAACGTTGTTCCCTAACTTTAATTATTTAGTCATCAATTATTATTAACTACGATCGTTCTTTGTTACTTGTATAAATGTTTATAATTATGTACTTCAGGTTTGTTTTATAATAACTATAAATACATGTTTAAAGGGCTTGTCTGCTTATTATTCAAGATATTGTTTATCGAATTGATTATAGATTTCAGTCGTTTTCTAAGAAAACATCTAGAAAAAAAATTCTCTCAAAACTTTATTTATAAATAATTAATTAATTTATCTATTATATAGTTAATGAACAGAAGAAAAAATGTGTGCAAATGTGAGAGTGCAATGATAGGTTTGCAAACCAATGCAATAGATGCAGTTTAATGAGTTTGATATTGGTTATCAATTTACAGGTTTCCCAGTGAAAAGGGGGCTTATCTCTACATGAGGTTTTACAAATTATTGGAATAAATACAAGGATTGATGGTTTCATGTCGTCAATTTTTTTTCCTACTTAATTGCATGCCGAAGCAAAATAATGGTAAAAAAAAAAAGTTAACTTCATATAGAAATCATAATCCTCAATATTTTAATACTTAAATAATGTTCATTTAATTAATTTTTTATTGCACCTTAATTGTATAAATTCTTTTTTTTTTTTAACTCCACTTTCATTATTTTATAAAGCCATATAATTTTGATCTTTTTTGTTTTTATGAATTATTGGTTTGTATGGTTTTTTTTTTTCTTCTTTAATTACATGGCTTTTGGAAACGATTTTGGAAAATCCAATTCCATTATTGATGCAAGCATTTCTTTTTTTTATCGAATCAGCACTCAACTTACATTACTTTGACTATGATAAAATAATTCGAAAAAAAAACTGTCCTTTTAAAAAAATTATTAGAAAAAGTTGGGATTAAAAATGTAGGCACATTAAGGAGAAATTATTATGGCACATTGTTCACAATTTAGATAATCAATATTATTTTTTAGTATGTTCTACTTGTCAATTTAATGTGTAGATTTTAGAAATAGTTATAATACACTATTTAAAAAAATCATCAGAATATTAATAAATGTCCAAAATGATATATTTCAATTGGAAAAGCATTGTACTTTGATGAACGACTGCATATTCTAAGACTATTTTTTTTTTTGTCTAGTTTGAACATTGTTCACCAGAAAATATTCTCATCACCTTTTTACTCAGAATATGTAAAAAATGGAGAGAAACTTTTCTCATTTTGTTTGAAAATTTCTAAAACATGGTGAGAAAAGTTTCCTTTTAAAAATTACTGTACTATAATGGCAACCCATGATTAATTTGTCCAGTAAAAAATATTAGAAAATTGATAATAAAATTTAGAATACATTAATATAAATAATATCTATAAACCTCCTTATATGTCACATATAAAATTAATATTAATCCACAAGATGTCACAAGAGAGTCGTTAGACTCCAAGGTAGAAAGCTACCATAAATTTTTAAGATCAACCATTTTGCTTTGCAAATTTATTTTTCATTACATCTGACAGCTTTTAAAGCAATATTCTGTTATGGTTTTGTTTAAACTTTAATATCTAATCTTTTGAAATAGATGAGTAATAATTTTCAAAATGACTTCTTCCCATGTACACATTGTTCTATCAAAATGTTAGCTTCATAGTACAATTTTTATTCTACTGATGATACTGACTGTAGTCTCACAAAGACTTATTACTCAGTGTATACTTCAAGAATAGATCCAAGCAAGTCTATATGTCAGGATAAACATCTGGCTCCCAGTCTATCATGTAAAAATAATTGAACATTTATTAATATTCCAATTGATCCTTTCATCTTTTTTAAAATAGTGAATTATTCCAAAAATTCAGGATTCATACGTGAAAAAAAATATCGATCAGAAAATTTTTAATAATCTATATATTGAGCAACTTGGTTATTTATTTTATCGTTTCTTTAACCATTAATAATTATAAACAATCGATTGAAAAAAAAAAATTATCTTGAACCTGTTACCCGTTTGCTAAATTGTCAATTCCAAAAAGATTTGAAACAAAATGATGACTGACGCAAATTGCGATGATTGTCATCGTTTTTTTTTTTTTTAAAAAAAAACTCAACACTAACTCTACAGTGTTATTATTTATTTATAATTATTGGTTGTATATTTATTGTTTATTGTTTTAATTTAGTTATTATTATTAATAATATCAATTAATAATAACTATAATAATTTTATTTTCTTATCTCTATGCAATTTAATTCCTTTAATAAATACTAACTCCTACTTAATTATTCTCTCAAAACTTTACTACAAAAGCCTATAGCAAATACTTGTCTTCTACTGTTTTAAACAAATCATTAACATCTTCAAACTCTCTGACTAGTTAGTTTTTTTTTTTTTGATTGATAAGAAAAGGTATCAATTTTATCATTCATACAAATTACTTAGAAGCACGATGATTTTTCTACCTTATTAAATACTTAATAATTTTTAATTTAAAAATAAATAAATAAAAATAATTTATTTAAATAATTTTTGTTTCAAACTTTTGATATGAAATAATATATTAATTATAATTATATTAATCAAGTACGTGTAATCAATACTGAAAGTAATACTGAAATGTTTTTATCTATAAATTAATTTCTCAAAATGAAGAATATTATTGTGCTGATAAATGTTCTGTTGATAATTATTTATCTTCCTTGATCCTTTTCAATTAATATTAGAATATTATATTATTGATAGTACCCCGAAAATTACGTTCAATTTATTCGACCATTTTTTTTATACTTATATCACGTTCAATTCCTGATATTTCAATAACTTCCACATTAATTGCTTTTAAATTTCAATTAACGACTTTTTTATTGACGTCTCTCGTTGTTTTCAGTCTCTGAATATCTCTCAATTTAAAAAATTGACTTTGGTTATTTTACCGTTACATTTTATTACTCTTCTAGATCTTGTTCATCATCGAGATCTTGATCAACATGTTCTCTCTGCTCTGGTAACAGTGGAGGAGGAATAGTTGCTACATCAAAACTAGAATCTGTGCTAGAAACAATTTGTCCATCTTTTACTTCAAGATCAACACTAACTCGATGTCTTTTTTTGGCATTTTGTTGTCTTTTTCTTCGGAAGGCTCTTTGAATTCTATCTGGAGTGTGTGCAGGACTATCTATACTTGAAGAAGTATCTCCTTCACTTTGAGGACTTCTACAAGCAGAATATCCTAAAGTTCTTGTTCTAACTTGAGTTCTACTATGTAATGGAGGACTAGACGTTGTTGATTCACCACTTAAACTTGTAGTAGAATAATAAGGAGTAGATTTAGCACGAATTGGAACTATAACTGGTCTTTCAGTTGACCTAGTTCCATGACGTAGATCATGAGTTGGTTCTGAATATCCTCGATCAAATTTGTGAGTTTCTTTTACTGGTCTATCATCTTCAAAACTTTCACGAAGTTCTTCATAACTCTGGTCGTCATCTCCAGATCTAGACCTCGATGCCAAGTCGGCATATTTTTCATGCATATCTTCTGAACTATCTCCAGGACTTACTTTCATCATTCTCGCTTGATCACCACTAGAATACTTCATTGCTGGAACATTGTCATAAAGTTGATCTTCATCTTCTTCTGGAATAGGTCCAGGAATACTTGGTAAAGCTCCGAATTCTAAATCTTCATCAAGATTTTCATCGTACTCACTATGAAATGTTATTTGTGGCGGTGAGATGTCCGTGTAATTATCGTTATCTTTATCATCATAATGCTGCTTTCGATGATCATCAAATTGACTTTCAACAAACTTTCTTGCTTCATTGAATTCATCCTGATTATTATCATCACTATCTTGAGAATATCCATGGTCTTGAAATTGATTATCATACCCTTTAACATTATCTTGATTATCATTTTTGCCAGCTGACAATTCCTTATTCTGACATTTAGAATTGGGTCTCATGCTCGTGACACTTTTTTCAGAAGTTGTCGTATCACTTTGACTCTTCTCGACTGCCATTGTTGAATAATATTGCTGAGGAATTACAGTTGTACTACCAGACCAATCTGAAATAGAAGCACCTAATTCAGCAAGAGAATTATCATCAGATTTGGTACCAGAGTACTGACAAAATTGGCGAACCGTATTGTTTGAGCTTGACCATTCTGACATGGAAAGACCCATCGAAGTATCTTCACTGTGAGAAGAACCTGTTATGTATGAATTACTTCTAGGTTTAACGGCAATTTTAACAGTACCATCAACTATAGTTGCTGATGTTGAGCTTTGACCATCTTCAAGTAATCCTGAATGTAAATCATCATGAAGAGTCCGATTTTCATCACTAGTATCACTATCGCCTTCTCCACCTCCTCTCGGTGTCTCAGTGCTATCAGTAACAGTCACTTTAACAGCTTCTTCAGGTTTGATTTCCATATAAAAAGTTTCAACATGACTAACAACAGGAGTTTCAAACATCGGTGAACTTGGAGGTGAAGGCCAATCTTCTGAACTTTGAACTTGAAGTTTAGCTCTTCGAGTTTTAGGAGATTTTGAGTCATCATCTAAACAATCGATTGGAATATCTGGAAGCTCTGAAGATGTTCTTCGATCATCTGAAACTGAAGGCAAAGCAGTACCTGAAGGTGGATCCGATGATAATGAAGGCTGATGATCACTAGACATCAATGACTCATCATCGATACTTGGAGATCTAGAAGAAGGTTTAAATGAATCTTCCAAGTCACTTTTATCTTGTTCTGAAGTTGTCGATCTCTCAGATATTCTTGAAAGAGTTCTGGATAAAGCAAAAGCTCCATAATTAGCTAAGATTTCCGGGCCAATTGTATATGCTAAAGCACCAGGAAAGTCGGCAAGATCTTCTTGAAAACTATCTTCATTCTGACCATTATTACAAGTCGCTCGGTGATTATCATCTTGAGGATTCCAACCAGCATCTTCTAAACTAGAACTACCTGAACTTTCTAATGGAAAAGGTTTCCAAGCATAACTAGTTTCTCTTGGTGGATGAGATGCGCTACTACTTTCATCTTCAAGAGAACCTTCTCTTTGATGCTCTTTAATCATTGAAATTTCTTGATGATCAACAATTGACTGTATCACTCCTATACCTAAAGGACGTGCTATTGAACAAGAACTGGAATCTGGATCTTCACGATCTGGAGTATAAGTATTAGTTTCTTCACTTTTCGATCTCTCAGTACTTAATCGAGATTTTTTATCTAAATCTGATTGACTTGGATCAGCAGAATCCATCCTTGTTAGTGGTTCATCTTCAGGGAGATCTTCAGCATCTTCTTCATCTTCCTTTCTCATTTCCAAATACTCGGGAGTTAATTCAACCTCAACCAGTGTTTTCTCATCCATTCTATCAACGTAATCTGGAGATGATATATCACTGTCTCCACCCTGCATATGAATTTGAGCATCTAAAGCATCCAAAGTATCTTCACTGGTATCTCCAGAATCCAGTCGACGTTTTTCTTGGAATTGAGCTTGAAAAATAGCTTCATCAAAAATTTCATTAACATCTTCACTCACAGGCTCTTCTATATCAGAACACTCTTCAATTGAAATTTGAATTGGAGATTTGACCATATTTGGAGCGTTATCTCCATCGAAATAATCAATAGCTGTTTCAACTTGATTTTTAATAATACTTACTGTTACATTTGGAACATCATCACGTTCAATTGAACCCTTTGGTGAGACATCATCAACCGTCATTGATAATGATGAACCAACATTCATCATTTTACATTCAACATTCTTCTTTTCTCCATCAGAACTATCAGTTCCACTTGAAATTTCTTCTTTCTTTTTGACTTCCAAAGGCTTAGTGACTTTATTATCTTCAATTATATCTGGTTCAGCTGATGACTCTACAGAACTTTGATCAATAAATCGAGTAGCAGATTCAATTTTAGGCCTTTCAGTAACTTCTTTTGATTTTTGCCGCTTATTTAACTCATCTTGATTTTCTTCATAAGGTATTAAATCCGGACAAGTTGTTATATCTTGAAATTCATTTAACGGAGACTCGAGATATTGAGTAGAAGGTTCAGTCATTGATTGAGAGTCTGTAAATATCTCTGGAACTGTGCCGTCAGTACTATCAGATCGATGATTTGGAGATATATCAACTTGAGGAGGAGGTTTTGCTTCTTTTTTCTCACTAGAAGTGCTAGGAATTTTAGCTTTATCATCATTATCATCCACCGTTTGATCTTTACTAGATGGTGTATTATTAGCAAAACTTTTGTGAACAGTCGAGGCTGAAGTATCTAGAGATTGAGATTTTCGTTGGTTTATTAAAGATTGAGCAATATCTTCACGTTGGATAGTATCTGTTTCATTTCCTTCATGTGTTTCTGATTTAGCTTTAACAAATGGTAACACAAATTCATTTTCTTTCTTCGGAATAACAGAAGGTTTTGGTTTTAACGGTGGTTTATTTTCAACTTTATCAGCATTAATTTCTTTTTCATGCTTGTCTGATTCTGTCACTTCGATTATTTCAATATCTGTCTGCGTTTCTTCTTCATCTTTAACAACAGGAAGCTCATCAACTGGACTTCTAGCTGGAGATCTCGAAAGAGATCGTCTATTTGGTGATACTTTCCCATCAACTGATTTCATCCTACTGATTTGCTTCAGAGATACTTTTTCATTACCATCTTTATCTGTACTACCAAGACTTTTTGATATTCCCAGAGATTTAGGTCTTTGTTTATCACCTTTTAATGCACTTATTCCTTTGATCATATCATCATCAACTGAGGCAGACTTAGCTCTTGGTTTCTTTGGCTCTTCATCCTTAGAGGATGAAAACGATCGATCAGAAAGCCTTGTTACTGATTTTGATCTACCTTTCTGAACGATACTTATTTCTGGTTCAACATCAGTAGAATCAATGATAATTATTTCTTGAGGCATTTCTCCAAGTTTGAGTTTTGATTTATCAATTTTCGGTGCTGGAGATACTCGAGATTCTTTTGATGCTGTTTTCTTAAGTGGTGGTTTGTCACCTTCAAGTGACTTGGACTGTTTTTTAAAATCTTTCTTTGAATCAGATTTCGATTTTTTCATCTTCTTCGGTGAAAGATCTTGAACAAAATGTTTACTCTCCATTTCAGGAGACAAAAGAGTATCAATAGGAGCTTTTTCTTCAGCTAATGACAACGATTTAGATCTTAAGGGTTCTGCATGAGGTCTAAGCATAAACGGATTAAAATCTGGTACTTTTAAAGAATCTAATTCAAATGCTGGTTTGACTGGAACATCATCTAGTGGTAATTCAGCAACTGGATCAACAAAATCATCATAACCTGTGTCTATAATTTTCGGTCTTGATACTTTTGTGTGAGAATTTTTATTTATTTCAGAAAACCTTGATTCAATTTTATCTAATATTTTCTTAGTCTTCTCAGGAATGCTTGGTTTTTCTAAAGTTTTTGGCTTCTCTGCTGGCTTTGATTTATCCAACTTCTTTTGTGGAGATGTACCAGACTTTGGAGAAATTATAACTTCAGATTTAACGTCTTCACTTGTTATTTCTATCACTTCTTTCATTAGCTTTTCTTTTATTGGAGACTTGTCTTTTGTTGGTGATTTAGTAGGAGACTTTGGAACTCCTTTAGTTGGAATTTCAGGTAAAGGAATTTTTTCAATACTATCTTGCTTTTCAAGTGAATCATCGGGAACTTTTAATCGTTCTTGGTCCATACTAGAAACTACAATATCAGCAAAGTTTTTGATAGCCTTTGATGGTGATTTTTCAGAGCCTGAATCTTTAGGACTTGCAATTGGAGACTTTTTCTTATCAATCAATGACGTGGATTCGGTTGGCGATTTTTTCATCTTTTTATCAACAACTGATATGATTGTAATATTAGGATCAATTGGAGATAATTTATTATTTTTCTTGTCAAGACTTAAACATTTACTAATATTTATCACTTCAGTTCTAGCTTTATCTAACGATTTAGATCGTGTGGGGCTTTTTGACGGTGACTTTAATATACCTGATGGACTTTTTTCTGAAGAAATATGAATAATTTTGGGCTCTGTAGGCGAGAGTTTAGGGCTCAAGGATTTGGGTGATTTTGATTTATCAGGACTAACTAAAATACTTTTTGGTCGTTCATAAGTAAATTTGCTAAAAAGATTTGGTGCTGGTGGTAGTTTAGTTAAATCTAACAGAGAAATATCTGTAACTTGTTTGATAGGAATCTTACCAAGGTCTAAGGAAGATCTAATTGCCTTGACAGATTTTCCGCTATCTGATTCAGCTTTATCATCAGATGCTGTTCCATTCATCACATGTCTCTTATGTAATGTATATGGAATATCATTGTATGGTTTTTTACTTGAAGGTCTATCAGAAAACACATCTTCATCTCCAGAATCCGCTGGAGTTAAATCAATCGATTTTTGATGCATAAGCATATGTCGTTTACTATTGGATCCAATTCTTTGTCTTGAAGGATTTGGATCACTTTTAGTCCTTTCAACTGGCATATGTCCACCTAATCCTTCTTCAAAGCCTACAATGACTCCTCCAATAATTTTAGGATCATATTCAGCAAAAGCTGGTTTTTTCACACTCTCTCGTTCATTAGGAACACCTATCACAGTGTCTGTTCTCGATTCCATAAATACTTTAGCTTGTCTTTCACGTTCTCTTCGTTCTTCTTCTTTTCGAGCTTTCTCTAGACTCCTCCAGTCATCTCTTTCTTTTGGAATATCATCCTTTTTATCTTTTTTCCTTGTTGGTTCTTTATCATTTTGATCAACATATTCAAAACTTTTCCGTTCTTTCGAGTCCAATCTTTCTAAACTCCTTCGTTCTCGTGAATCAGCTTTACTAAAGCTTCTTCGATCACCTCTCCGCTCTGCTTTTTTATCATAATTCTTTTCAACAGAGTCATACCTTTCCATGTGATTTAACCTTTCAATAGTTCTAGGATCAAAATCGAAGGTGGATCTATCACGAGAATCCAAACGTTCAAAGCTTTTTCTTCGAGCATCTCTAGGACTGTAACGATCAAAGGGACTTTTATTGCCTGAATCAATCCTTTCCCAAGTATGACGTTCATATTCATAATTTCTTCCAGGACTTTTACGTCCTTTTGAATCAATACGTTCCATGCTTTTCCTCATCTCTCTAGAGTCTAGTCTTTCAACACTTTTAACTCGAGGTTCTCGATCTCTTTTTCCATTTCTTTCTCTTGAATCTAATCTTTCAATACTCGCTCTTCGTACTTCTCTATCATATCTTTCTCTTCCATGAGATTCACGAAAATCTAGCCTTTCCATACTTCTTCTTTCTCTTGAATCCATTCTTCCAATACATCTTCTATCACGTGAATCACTCTTTTCAAGTCGTCTCATTTCTCTGGAATTTTCTCGTTCAATTCTCTTTCGTTCTTCTCTTTCAAAACTTTTCTTCTCTTTGGCCAAAAGTTTTTCTAAACTTCTAGCATCTTCTCTCTTTTTATCCCGATTACGTCCAAGACTTCCAGTCTCAACATACGATTTAAGTTGATGGTCTTCCAAACTAACGATACTTCGTGCTCGAGTTGTTCTTTGACGTGCTTGATCTAAAATACTTTTATTAGCTTCAGGACTTAAATCATCATCAATACGTGATTTAGGTCTCATAATACCTTCATCACGTAACACTTCCGAATCAACATGAGTAATTTTATATTTAGGCTTTAAACTTTTTAATTCATTTAAAACAGTTAACTTTTGTTTCTGAACTTGAACTACAATTGGATCTTTACGCGAATCTTGATGTGGTAACGGGGGTTTACCTACCTGATCAATAGAAGCAGTACTACGTACTTCAAACTTTCTTTCAATTTGAGTACTCGTTCGTTGAATCCGAGATTCAGTTATTACAAGATTATTATTACCACTATCTACTTTAGGTGTAGTTGAGTGCCGATCGACCGCTTTACTCTTAACATTTTTAATATCAGCAAGAACTGATTTGTAATACTGTTTATCAGTGGATTTAATTGATCGATGTTTGACGAAGGAATCTGTTTCAGAATCCATTTGGAACATTTCATGTTCGATTCCTTCGTCACTCTGATCAGATAATGCTTCATCTGGAGGACTAGAATAAGACTCTGGGTACTCAAATTCATGTTCTCGCTCAAGAAGTTCATAAGAATCATGAGAAAGATCATCATGAGATAAATCAGCTCCCGGTCCGGACTCTTCATGGCCCGACTCGGTTGACAATGAAGAGGTACCTGGATAGGAGCTACTATAAACGCGTTCTGGTACTGAATCGTGATCTAACGAAGGTAACTTGGAGCTTGCAGCGCTATAAGAACGATTTGTTTCATCATAGCGTGTAACTGGAGCATCCAATTCACCTTGAGATGGAAGTTGAAAAGGGGCAAGATTGTCACTTTCCAACTTATCATCATTTGTTTGTCGTGCGCGTCCTGAGTCTTCGAAACTCGTAGCATAAAGTTCACGACAACTTGACGAACGCTGCCAGGGATGTCGGGGTTGGGGTCTTGGTGGAGGAAATTCAGGGGGACTGCTGTTAGAGGGGCTGATACGACCTGTTGATGATGTTATCCGTTGTTGCTGATGTAGTTGCTGCTGCTGTTGCTGCTGATGGACACCCATAGTACGTCCCTGGACTTGGTTGGGAGTAGCTGGGGTATGTACGTCGATAGAGGTGAGCGTCCGATAAGACGTAGCTGTGTCGTCTCGACGGTGACTCATCCCTCCCATCGAGACACTCGTCACAGTCGTCGGAGAATCCAGTGTCATCGAACCGCATGACAGAGACAGTGCTGGAGTTCCCAGTGCTATTGCAAAAAATTATCATCATTACATCATATCATCACACACTTAATTAAATAATAGCTTTTTCATTATCTTAAAGCAAATGTTTTATCAGCAGTCAGAAGCAAAACCATGACAGTTGTATTTAATCCTTTAAGTAACTGTGCATCTCTTCAAAAATTACTATTATTAATAATTGATTAATTTATTCAACCCTCAGAGCATACATCTTTGAACAAAACTTGGAAGCATACATTTCTTTTGAATTTAGGTTATATTTTTTGTAGCTAAAACGATGTTTTTTATTAAATACAATCATCATTGGTTATAAAAAAAAAAAATTTTGGGGTCTAGATGATCCCTTGTGTGCTTCGAGGGTTAATATTGATATAATAACCAAGAAATGTCTGATTAAACTTCAAATAAGTATAAAATTAAAGGATTAACAAACTGTCAAATACAATCACAAATTTGTCAAAATAATCGGTGCTCATTCTGCCGATTTATTTATTTATTTTCAATTTCTAAGTTAATGCAGCTTGAATTGACCATAAAAAGCACTTGAACGATCGCTTTGCAGCGATCAACTACTCTACAATAGGACAAGTTATTTACAGTACTGAAAAAAAAAAATTCAAAAAATAAAAAAGCGTTTTTTTTATTACTTTGGTAATTTAAGAAAAATATCTTTTATTGTGGTGGTGTTCGGTCATGGTACATACCAGGGTCGCCGAGGGGCAGGAGGGGATGGGCAGAGATGCTGGAACTGCCCATAAGCGAGCTGCTTGGGGTGGCACGATAACCTCCCCCCTCCGAGCCCTGCAATGCCCTACCACCGCTAGTCTGCCGGAACGAATTGGACCTGCGAGCAAGAGAGAGTCAAGTTCAGCATCAGACCTATGCCACGCCAGGATGATAAGCTTTTTTTTTGCTATAATTATTATTTGTATCCACTGTGTTTTCATTTCATCTCTCCAGACCTCAGGCGTTCAGGAATTTTCATTTGTTTCAATTCGGTCATTTTTTTTTTGCTCTGCTTTCAAGAACTACAAATTTCTTAGAGCTTTGCCACTGAATAATTAGCAGCAAGTTAATAAAAACTCGAGCTTTCAACAGAAAAATCATGTCATTCAGAAAACTTTTTAATTATTCTGAATACGTGCTTCTTTCAAACTATTTATTATTATGATTGGCAATCAAATTAAAGAGTTATCTCATTCTTGTCATTTAAATGAATTATTGCAGTAATTAAAAAAAAAACAAACGAGAAAAAAAATAAATATTTAAAATATGATAAAATAAATTTGATGAATTAATGTATTAAAAGAGTAATCTTTCATTAGCTTTTGATGCTTTCAACTAAGAAAAAATTTTAATTATATTATTATTTCTTACGATTATTTATAATTAATATGTTATAATACAGTAAAACCTGAATAAATGAAAAATCTTTATTTTTAAAGATAAAAAAGCGACTAGCATTTAATTTAATCGATACTCCATAATTAATTTGTTTAAGAAGACATGGTCAATAACAATTAATAAATATATTGGACTGAAAACTAATAAAAATATGATTAGATATATATCTTTTATTTTTTTTTGAGGAAATATTAAACAAATTAAGGCTGGGCTTTACTAACCTCAAATCATCTTAAATTTTTTTTTTCAAAGTGTGCTTCTTTTCATCGGTTATTTTCATGTAAAAAATATTTATAAATATTCAGAAGAGTTGTATACAGATAGGAGGACAAAGATTGATAGCCTAAGTGCAAATAATAATCGTAGAATAAATAAGTTTTCAGCAAAGGACTCATGACAAGTGCGTCCGCCATGACACCTCGGGATTGACTAAAAAATTACTTATTCTCCGATTATTAATGCACTTATACTATTAATCTTTGTCCTCCTATCTGTATACTACTCTTTTAAATATTCATAAATATTTTTTACATGAAAATAACCAATGAAAAAAAAACACTCTTCGAGAAAAAAATTTGAGGTGATTCGAGGTTAGAAAAGCCCAGTCTGAATAATTAAGAAAGTGAATGATATATAACGCGATAAATATGTCTATCAATTAATTAGCATAAATGTTGATAAATCCTTACTAATTAACGTTATTTACAAGAGCTAACTATGAATACGGGTGTGATGTATGTGAGGTATTTGATATATCTAATTGTGACTACGTTATTAACGGTTTTCATCGATAAATTAAAAATACCAAATGTGTCAAATAAATAATAAAACGTTATGGTAATATTAAATGGATCCAGTTAAGAGGTTCATTGATAAATAGTGATAATTATTATATTAAACAGTTAATGTATAATAATAATTTAAAAAAAAAATAGTAATAAGTATTAGCAACGAAAGATAATTAATTAGATGAACCAATGATATAAAAATTGATGGATAGACGACAGATATATTTATTGAGAGAGAAAAGGGATAACACATCGATCATTCAGGTATTTCGTGCCTGATGGTGAGCCTGACTCCCCGCCACCTTTGTCCGAGCAGGCAACACTTTGGTATTTAATTTTTTTATGATTTAAATTTACTAATCAATGAATGTGCGTGAACGTGAAATGATTGGTTAAAGTGACATTTTGAGGATAAAAAATCTTATTTTATTATTGACTATGATTTTCTTTTGCTATGGTGCTAATTGAAAATTAAAGTGCATAAATATCAATATTTAAATTATTGCAAACAATATTTTTATTTATTTATTTTCTTATTACTTTGAGAAAAAAAATTACGAGAAAATAAAAAAATTTTTTCTTGAAGATTTTAAATACTCTACTGTTGAAGTTAAGTATGAATTTAAAGTAGATATATTATTTATTCATCTTATGACCAAGAATGATCCATTGTTCGAAAAATAAATCTTAAATTAATTGATTTATAACAACTCCACGTTGTGAATAGAAACAAGGCTTTTTTTTTTATAACAAAAAAAATTATGAATTTAAAAATCTATTTAATTCAATACAAAAATGCTTAAATTTCCTAAAACTGACTTATTTAATTAAAAATTAATTTTATAAGAATAAAAATAAAATAGCTCATTATATTTTTTTTACTATTTACTAAAAAAAACAATACTGCTTTCATAGCAAAAAATTCCTAATTCAAAACATAATACTTAACTCAAATTATTTTTCTATTTTAATAGCAGCAAAATATATGATACTCAATATTTTTTATCAACGCACGTATATTTATTTCAATCGATAAATCAAATAAATATGTTGCTATCAGAAAAAGAGAATAACTCATTCGATCTGAGCAATATTTATTTGGTTAACGTAATTTCTTTTCTCAACGTAGCAAGAATAATTATTTAACAAGAATCATATAATATTTGTCATTTCTTTTTCTCAACAAATATATATCTTTCATCATTCAGCTTCTATCCTCATCACATCATTATTTCTATGCTTTACATTGCTTTAATAAAAGACTTTCTATTTACTAAAATTTTGTATTCAAACAAATTAAAAACATAATTATTTACTCAAAACTCGAGTTTATTTTAAACTAACCTAGGATCATTATAAATTTAATTAAAAAGATTTTGAATGACTGCTCTATTGTTTGAATTATGTTTAAATCTTAGAAGATAATGAATTTCAATAAAATTGAATTATTTGTTTGCAATAATTGTATAATCTGATGATTTAAAAAATTAGATCATATGAAAAACAGAAAATTTATACCGAAATATTCTTCAGTCCGGCGAAAAGCGAGACCGTGCCACCTCCATCATTTTAAAACAAACACTGTGACAATTATTTGGTGCGTACATTAATGAAAATCATCAACTTTTCAAACCAACATCTGGGGTCCAGGTTCAGACGCAATTTACACATGCACTATCTACAGTAATACTTCGGGGTTTCTTTGTTTTATATAAAATTGTAATCAAAGTTAAAAAAAAGAGAATTTTTTAGCATTCGTTTATTTCTTGAACACTCACCTTTGAAATGTTTGACGTTTTACGTAATTCTCACGCACGAATTCGACGATTTGTTTTTGTGTTTTTCCGCTATACCTGTTACATAGAATAAATTAAATTAGAATATGCATGAAAACTTTTTTTGTAAGCTTCTACATTATGTAAAAATTAATTCAAGAGACGCTTTGCTAAAAGCTTTTGGTTAAAGTCATCCTATTACTATTGTTAAATTGAAATATTATAATATTTATTCAATATAAATCATTTTTAACTCTATTAATTAATTAATTAAAAATACTATCAAGTGTGAAAAATTAATTAAACATTTGCTCCAGATTTTAAATGAATAATAAATGGACAAAAAAATATATATATTGCAAATTTGAGTGTTTAAAAATACAAGACATAAAGTGTTTTAAGTGGTTTTTGATGTTAAACTTCAATGAATAAATTACAGAATTAAATACACTCTGGAATGTTTAAAAAGTAACTACAAAATACTGTTAACCTTGAGTGTACTTTATGTGTTTTATTTTAATGTAAAATTCTTTTACTTCTTTTTGTTTAAAGTAGTTGAATATAATTTAGTAGGACGACTACCTTCACAAAATATAAAAAAAAACTGTAAATATGAGTATAGATTTACCTAAAGGAAGATCCACGACTGAGCACTCTGGTTTTCTGACGTAAAACCCGTTTGACAACAGAACATCGAAAAAAACCATGATTTTCTACGCACTTTTTCCAAAAGTTCTTGCATTCATTCCGACCGTCAAAGAAAAATTCAACAGTGTCTTTGTAATAACCATAGCCTTCAGGGTGTAGTTTTATTAAAAATCGTTTTCTCTTAAAGCTTATTTTTCGTATTTTCGCCCAACTGAAGGTATTAATTTTTGTAAAGCCTTGAAAAACTACAATGCCCATGTGAGCCACTGCTAAATTTAGTGGAACGCCTTCATGATCCTACATTAATCATAAAATTATAAATAATAATAAAACTGCAATAAATATATCTATTGTATTTTTATTGATTCAATGATTACCTTCGCTTGATGCATCTTCATCCCATACAATTCGCAACGTCGTGCAGTTTCTAAAAGATTTAGATCCGCTTCTGCTGGTGATTGTCCCCTAAAAAACAGAAAAAAAATTTAAATAAACTTAACTATAACATTTACAATTAATTTAATTAATTTAGAAGAATTTATCTTAGATTATTAGTTTTCAATAACAAATGAATCTATATATATAACTAATCATTCGCTTTTCTACATTAATATTAATCATAAATAATATTCATAATGAAAAGCAATGAATTAATGATCATATTCTCATTAAAGATTAATTCATGAATAAACAATACTATTTACAAATTCTTACGCATGTCTTTTATGATTTTCCATAATCCTTCGTTCAAGCTCATGATCCTGATGTGGTACAAACTTATATGTTGACAGATACGTATGATCTGGGTAATCTTCAATGACGTAATCACCGCATTCAGCTGAAAGGAAGAGAACAATAAAACAATAAGCTATGACGATTCAATTTCTCTACGAGTCTACTTAGTGATTTAAATTAACTCCTCATAATAATCAACTAGGAAGATAGATTTAAATACGTATAACTTACCTTGTACTATATAACTAGCCATTAATGCCGCTGTATTGTCATTACATTGCAATAGACCATGAGCTAAGTCTCGCTTAATTTGTAAACAAAACAAGTATCGGGTGAATTCTTCTTCCAGCTGACCGGGATCCGGTGTGTAAAATTTTACACAGAACCTTAGAAGTGGGTCTACCAAAGACAATCCTACTTGCCGACACACTGGTTTCTCCAAGTCCAACCAGTACTGCAAATTAAAAATATTTATCATTTAATTAATTGTTTATTCAAAATTTTAGTTAAATAATTTTTTATTTAACTTTTATTATTTATTTTTATTTAATATTTGATTTAAATAAACCAATTGTTTTTCAAAGCACTATTATTTGATATTTTAATTAATTTAATTAGCTAGAAGCTAATGATATAAAATTAAAAAAAGGTTTTTTGCTCGAAACTGAATACTCGTAGTAAGCACGATACAACTTGATATCTCTAGCATGGCTTCATTATTTGAAAGATACCTAATAATAAATATTATTTAAATAATACTATAAATATTTCTAATAATAAATATTATTTAAACAAGAGAATGTAATAAATTCATAATGCATTCAAATTTAAGTTAAAAGTGTAATTAAAATTTTAAAAGCATTTATATTAATTTTAATTAATAATAATAATAAATTAGATGTTGATAATGAAAAAATATTTCAACTCAGATCTCTGCCATGCGTACTTTGAGAAAGGAATTTCCTTGAAGATACAAAAATAAATATTGATTGATCATGATTAGTGATTACCTCAAAAAAAGCTTGATAACAATGGCTTAACGATTTATTCGCTATTAAAGATTTCTATAGATGATTAATTTTCTATTTATAATGTTGTAAAAATAAATATTCAACTCTCAAAGCCCACTCAAGTAGAAAATTTTTATTCATTAAAAAAAGAAAAAAAAACATAGTCACCTTAGTTCCATTTGGCTCTTGATATTCCAATCCAAAGTAATCAGCTTCCAAGAGATTCAACTGTTTGCAAACTTGGTCAAATAAAAGTCTACCTAAAGCTTTTGCCTGAAAAAATATAAAAATTTAGTTGATAAATGTTAATCCTGAAGATAAAATTTTTAAATATTTCTAGATGATTTATTGTTCACAAAGAACATTTATCTTAATTCTAATTTTGTTTTATGTACACAACAGTAAATATAGTGACTTCAAAAAATCAATAGGTCAGGTTAGTATTTTTCTCCTTCATTTGCAGTTCCATACACTGAGATACCTCAGTACATAATCTGTCCTAATAGCTCATTGTTGCGGAAATAATAATTTTATTAAAAAAAAATCCTACACATACTAGAATAAATAAATTACCTAAATAGAAATTTGTTTACTTAAAAATTAATTATTATTAATAAAACATTTTAAAAAATACGTCTCCCTTCTTGAAATCAGTTTTTTGTTAGTCTACCAACAATTACGACATTATCCAAGTCGATAGTTTACACGTGAATGAGCTATTCAAGAATGATCGAAGAGTACTTGTAAGTCAGGCCTATTAACCTCAATCGTCAATGGGTTTTTGAATAGTCCCGTAGACTGCTACTACACACCTAGACCACATTAAATAGAATCTTACTCAATTTTATGCTATTTATTAATCAAGAATATTCAAGCAATACATTTAGACACTTCCTGTATGCATGATGTAACGGACTTGAATTTTTAAATAGATTGATATTCTAATTAGCTAATAATTCTTTTATAATTTGAATCATTTACTCCAAAAATGAACAGCAAGAATTAAATGTAATTGCTAAAATTCCAGATGTAATATTGAAATAAATTAAAGCAATGTTCTTAAATGGAAAGGAGTTCATTAGCTGATACTATTTGAAGACATCAACCAACGTTGAGTAACATACTGGCCAGTGTATTATTTTTTATTTAGAAAAACAGCCTAAATCATAAACATTTAATGTAATTAATGATTGATTATGATAAATAAGAATAAGTAAATGATAGAAAGTAATACTAAACTCACCTGGACTTGAAACATGGTAATTTTGTCATCAAGCATTTGAACTTTAACAGCAAGCATTTTACCAGCTTTTCTAGGTGTGATTGGTGGTGTACGGCTGCCACCGTCAACACCCGCTGGAGTTGAGTGACTATGAGGCATTTTGGAACCAATCATGCCTAGATTGTCAATATCATTCATCATATCTCATCTGCGTCGTCCTTGTTTTCACCTCCCGTGGATTTCGTTCAATGAAGATTCATTGAGCTCTTGCTTATCGTTAGGTTTTCATCTGAATCAATTATTTTGATATGTGTCAGAAGTTAAACATTTAAACTATTTCTATCAATTTCTTTATTATGATATTATTTTAAAATAAATATTTAAAAGTTTAATTCTTATTAAAATGATTTATCATGTGTGTGTTTGATTAAGAAATAAAAATAAGAATTACAAAAATTGTTTGAGTATGACACAACAAAAGTTTTTTGGGTCATATTTTCTATTTAAGGAGTTAGAAAAAAATTCATTTATTCATCAATTATATTAAATTATTAAAAATTGTGTAATTATTATTATTATTATTATTATTATTATTAATTTTTGTTTATATAAATTCCACGTTTTGGTGCTACAAACACTTAGTAACGCATCCAAAGAGTTTTATTTTCAATTAAATACTTTAATTTAAAATAAATAATTTTTTAAATATAATAAATGATATTGTTAATGGAATATTAAATATTTATGTATGATTAGAGGTTAAAATAGGAATTTTAAAGTAAAATATGATATGAAAAACGACTGTTCAAAGTAAATATGACACTAGTGTTGGTTACAACTCAGATGAAACTGATAAGTAAGGGCAAATACAATCTATTGAAACAAGTTTATAACGAAAAAAGTCAAAAATATATACATTTTCTCACTTGAAAAAAGAGGGAAACACACTCACGACTACATAAGCAATTTTCTGACGTCGATATACGCATCGTATGTCCTCTTAGTAATTTAGCACGTCATCATGTAAGAAAAATGTAAGCAGTAAATGATAAAATAAAAGCCAAGTTTCACTTCAATCGTTATACATTCAACGATACACAAAACGAGTCATAGGATGAAGAAAAACTCGTTCATGAGGTAGAGTGCAAGTTTAACACTGAAGGAGCACGCCCCAAAACACGAAGACCGGAGCCAGAGTTCATTGATCACTCGTCCTGCTACCCGGCATTACTTGGATAATATTTCCAATTTTATCAACTTTTTACAAGTAATTACACTTAAAAACTTACATTTAGGTTATTAAAAAAGCTCCAAAAGGGGCTTTTTCACTATTTTTGGACGATATTGCACAGTCAGACGTCAGGAAAACCGTGATGCCAAACCAAACTAAACACCCACAGAACCCTGAACACTCCACCACCTCTTACTTGCTCGTTCCATCTCTTTCTAACCTCGTTTGTATGTGTAGTGGCAACGCAGTGGTGCTCAACGCCATCTTTTTTTATTAAAAGCAAGTTTCATTTTTCTCTGACTCAACGATGCTTTATTAGGTATTAATTTTTTTTACGATCTCCGTAATTATTATCATTAATTTATATTAAAAATATATTAATATAAAAATCGTTACTTGAATATAATGTTTACAATACACTGTAATAAATCAATTGATTTATGGTCAAAATATTTTTGTCTAAAAAATCAATTTTAGTCAATATTTTAGGTTAATTTTCTTAACAGTTTGTATATTATATTTTTTGAAACTTTTTATTAAAAAAAATATTTCTAAAGTTATAAAGGATGTTAAAATAATATTATTTAACTTAGAAGTAGCAAAAATAATAATTTAAAATTTAATTATCATTCATTGATTCCTCATAATGGGTAAAAAATTGTGTTTGACTCAAAATATTTACACCTCAGCAAGTAGGTATTGTATTATTTAATCACAGATGTGTGTGTGTGTGTGTTCAACTTCTGGTTGACGATTTAACACATCTGAACAGACATACGTATTATATATTTTATATAAGCGCAGACGCAAAATAGTGCAGTCTGTCTCAAGTCGCAAATACTGATGAGAATGGCGATGTAATAAGGTCTAGAAGTCTATCAGTTAGCTACATTAAAAATCTGCATCGTAAAATATGAAATTTTATACAAAATATTTTAATACAATAAAATAATTATTTATATACATTAGTAGAAATTTATTATGCGCAAGAAGCTACTCATTTTCTTGTTTTTTATTTTCAAACTTCAAAGGGTGTGGCTTTGACGAACTTCCTAGATTATTAATTAAACACACTTCCAACAGAATCATCCGAATAATAATAAGTCTACTTAGTTGAATATTATTTTAAAAAGTTAAACGAGCTAGTTAAACGAAGAATCTTCCTCAATCATCTAGTTGACATAAAAGAGCAAGGCCTCGTTTGATCCAATGACTCACTGGTAATTCTGTGTCAAGCAAAATCATTAAAACGTAATTAGTTGAATGTCCCGTTGTTTTCAGTGTACCAAATCGTGCTGATGTTATGTATAAAGGGCACTCATATCGTTTTCCTATCTTTATACATGAAATTTCGCTTGGCTTAAGCCAAACAATAGGCATCAAATCCCATAGCACTTTCGGTTGACTCTCAACGAGAACTGTTTTATCTATATCCCATCTACCGCCAGCTAAATACATTCCATAGACATAAACTCCATCGACAGGAGCCTCTGAGATTGTGTAAACAGACATCACCTAAAAATAATAATTATTTAATGTTCCCAAAAAATTTCTGATCAATACTAATTATACAGTTGAATGTAATTTAAAAATTATTGGAGTAAAGTACATACATTTTATATACAACTCTAATTATAAAATTTTTTCATATTTGAAATATTTATGTAATGAGTAAAACTTGTGTTAATTAAATTAATTAAGGAATAGAGAGAAATATTTGAAACATTTTATCAATACCTCAAAGTCTAAATCTACTTTGTCAATTGACATTTGATACTTTCGAGCAAAATTTTGTAAAACACTAGTCAGAAATCCATGGATAAATGAAAATCCTGATATCCAAAAACTTGAAGGCTTTCCATGGTCCAACCACTTTTTGAAAAAATTTAATCTCTCAATGAAATCATTTATAAAACCTGAAAGAGACTTTAAACTGGGATAAGTACTGGCTTGCATCCATCTTGAAGGAAGTTTAGCATTTAAAATTTGTTGAATGAAAGTCTATCAAAAAAAAATAAAAAATAATCTTAAAACTGATCTTTGTTAATGAATAGTAAAATATTAGATTATTTATGAAAATTTTTACCTCCATTTCAACAGTCATTACTATCATTCCCAGCACAGTTTTTTCCATTATCTCTAGTGACCTGCGTATTTCTCTATGGAGGATATTAAATCTTTCGATTTCCTGAACAAGAACTGTGTTCATTGATTCTTCATAAGAAACTGGATACATTTTTTTAGCCTCATCAAGATCAAAAAGTGGTGGAAGCTTATCATAAATATCATTCTTGAGTTTGATCAAAAATTCATCTTGTTCATAACTATCTCTAACTACAGTAGAACCTTGGATTTTCATCATCGAATCAAAAAAGGTTTTGGAAATCTCTAGATTACGACTAATCTCTGCATTGAAGTGAAGACCAAAAACTTCGGGTGATGGACTTGAAGGGAGAGCTTGAATTTTTTTTAAATAGCTTTGGTAATCATTTTTTTTCGGTAAACTATATTCAAGTCCATTTAAAAATGTGTAACTATTATCATTTATTATATCTTCATTATAGAAATCTTGTAAAATTGTCATTAAACATCGACGATCTCGGTCATCTGTTACTCTGCCTCCGTAATTACATTCTCCAGTTAAATAAGTAATTGCTTTGATAGGAATCTGCAATAAAAAGCAATAATGTTAGAAGAGTTATTTATCTACATCAAGCTGAACATTCTTCTGACGTATTTAAATCATTGCTTCGAACAATCATTAGCTAATAGTAGATCATAAAATTTATTTATAAACAGAACATGATCAATACTTTTAATTAATAACCAGCTTATTAACTTTCTATTAATATTAATAATTAAAAAAACATACCTCATCATAGTCGTTGATAAATATTTTCAGTTGACAAACAGATATCTGAAAATCAGATTCATTGAATTCATATTTAATATTCCATCCCTGGGCTCCATAATTCCTTCGTTCTTGTACCAAAGCATGAAAGAAACATAAGCCATATAGGAGTCTTGAAAACACTTTTTCTTTCCCAGGACAGCCTTCGTAAAATTCTGGATTATTTACTGGTTCTGAAGTATACGATCGTAATAAATTTTGCTGTAAACCCGTCGGTGGTTCATCAATTATTTTTACACTATTTTGAAGAATAGAAATTGGAAATTCTTCCGAAGGATAACTTGTCAACCATAGTCTAAAATCAGCATTTGTATTTGTTGTGTCCATTTTTTCACAAATTTTTTCTAAAGTGGGCAACCACGATACTCCAAGATGACAATTCTGAAGACAAACCCAAGAACCTGAACCTTTAGCCTCTTCTATCAATCTTTGTGCTTTGGGGCCTTGACCTTGACCTAAAGAAGTGGAGTCAAATTTGGAAGAAAAGTTCATAGTGGCAGCAAAGTTAGCTAAAGCCCTCATGGGATCAAACCCAGGACGGAGAATAAATATTAGAGGAGTTAAACAGTTTGAATCTAAGAAAGACTTTGATATGTCAAAAGTCGGTGGAGTGATAAATCTTTGTCCTAGTCCTTTCTCTATGAATTTCATGATCTCTTTAGTAATAATATCCGGCTTGACTGCTTTGATGATAAATAACTTCTGAAAATCTGACAATCTTTTATTCCAATATTCAGGAATAAACACATCTGTTAGAGAAGTTGAATCATAAAATTGTTTCCAAATATTTAAATTATTTTTAAAATCTTCACGAAATCCTGCAAATGAAGGAAGACTATCAAGACGACATATTTCCTCCCAATAGCGTGCCGGAAGCCAATCTTTAGCTGGATTTTCTTCAACTTTTCCTACTATTATCCCTTCAGATAAGAAAAATTTATATTCTTCTTTCTTTATTTCTTGGTTTACTGATAAAATAGTTGTGTACAACAAAAAAGAATATAACAACTTGTCTCTTTCAAATAGAGATCTGCTAACATTCTGATAGAGATTATAAGTAAAAGTATCTCTTAAGAATATCAATCTTTGCTTGAGAATTTTACTTTTATTAGCAGTCTCAATGGAAATAATATAAAGATTAATAAACCAAGTTAGAGAAAATTGGTACATTGGATTGATGTTTGGTAAATCAGTAAGAGTATAAAAAAGAAAAGAACTATAATTTGCAAAGGATTTATAATTACATCGGAAAACTTCAATCTTTCGTTCTGTTTCTTTGGTAGATTCTTGTTTTTTTAATATATTTACCGATAATATTTTCAATGAGTCTAAAATTTCTACAGCTTCTTCATCATCTAGAATCTTTGATCCACTTGTAGAGAGAGTTTTTAAAATATTATCTTCAATTTCCTGCAAAGTCTTTAGGTTCGTTGCTTTTTGAACAATCAATTGTTCTCGTTTTTCTTGAAGATCAGGCCTCTCTTTGGCTACAACAATTTCTAATAACTGATCTTCAAGACCTACAGTTGTTAGAGCAAAATTTATTAATGTCACTTTATTATAAACTTCCGGCAAGAAGTGTGGATTACGTAATTTAGTAGTCATATATAATCTAAATCTTGGATCATAAGATATTACTTTTTCTCCACAAGTAATGTAATATGCTTTATTAATAGTGTAGATATTCTTCATTAATATAGGATCTAATGAAGTATCCAACTCTTCAAGAATATTCTCAATTAAAACTGGTTTACCATATTCAATACACTGTTCAATTATTTTCATGTAATTATCATTTAATTTAACTACTTCAAGTTCACTTAATTTTTCCATGTTCCGAATCCACTTATTTGCTTGGCTTTGAGGATCGATACATAAACTCCATTTCTTTGAATTGCTCATAATAATTGCATTCTCTGTTGAAAACGAATCACGAGGCAAGCTAAAAATATTCCATGAGTTTATTTCAACATCAGAACCTAGGTTATTGATAAAATTATAACTGTCAGAGCAAGAAATATTTAAATTCTTGACGAAAGCAGTCCATTTATCGACACAATCTGATCGATAATTAGATGTAAAGGGTCCCAAGTACGCTATAATACCAGAAGAAATTAGAATATCTCCTGGTAAAGTATTATAAGAGATCTGAAGTCTTTCTGCCATCATTGTCCATCGATCTTTCTCATTACCCAACCCACTAATAAGTTTTTCAGCTCGAATTAATTGATTTTTACAATTGGACACTTGGTTTTCTAAGTCAGTTTTCTTCTCTAGAATTGTCTGGAGATTCGTCTTCAGTTCTGATAATTTTTCATTAAGTTCCAACAATGATTGTCGTTTCTCTTCAAGCACAGCTAAGATATTTGAATAATCTTTTTCTGCTATCTCCAGTTGAGCTTTTTTTGGTGCCACTTCTTTAGCAACTTTATCATAAAGTACTATAGCACGAACCCACTTGCATAAACCTTGAGCTGCTTGAGAAGCTTTTGCAACGACTGAAGGTGTAAAATTTGGATTGGATAAATAAGTTTTCTTGATTTCATGGATAATTTTTTCAGGTATATTGTCTTTATCATAATTCCGTAAATGTTCAAGGAATTTTATATCACTTAGGAGTTTTTTGCTTGGAGTCCAATAATCTAATGAAGTTTTCCCAGTTTCTGGGATGATTTTTCTATCAGGTGGAATTTGAAGCATTACACAGATTGCTGACATGACAAGTTTAACTCCAGCTGGTGGATTTTTCATGACTTTAATAAAAGATATATCACTTGGTTTAAGAATATTCAAAGCTTCTAGAGCTTCTTCAAGAACAGGAAGAGCTTCAGCAAGATCTGCTTCACATTCAGCTTTTAAAGCTTTAGCTATTTCTGCTTGATAGTTAGCAGAATCTTCATCCTTCTTCACCAAAGCCATCGTTTTTTCTACTGTTATATTTTCAGCTTCAATTATTTTCATCATTTCAGTTGTTTGTTTAGCAGATTCTTCAAGTCCAGGCTTTAATTTTTGAAGATCTTCTTTTATTTTTTCTATTTGTTTAGCAGCAAAAATTAATTTATTTACACCATTTAAATACCTATCCTTCAGGTGTATTATTTCATTCTGCTTTTCACTCATTAATTTTTCATAAACTCTAATTAAATCCAAGAAGGTTGTTGTTGTAACATATGTTTTCCTTCCAGAAGATCGATAAAAGTTATCACTAACATTTTTGGCACAACTATGAAAGTACTTGCAAGCCTGAACAACATTAATTTTATCGCTTTCTGTGATATTGATATTTGTGATAAATTTAACACAGACTTGTTCCAAAGCCTCCTCAGGCCAAACTTCAAACCAATCGATTGTACAACAGTTAACAATACTTGGAAATAATCTTATTCTAGCGTGTAATTTGTCTCCAATAGAACTGAAACACAGCATAAGGTGTAATTTTTCTTTACAACGATTAACAAAATATGATAAAATTGTCAGCACTGATAAATCTAAATTTCTATCATTATTTTGAGCTGCCAATCGACACATTTCTATTATTTCTTGCTTCTCTTCTGGATTAAATAAATTCGGAATTTCTCCTAAATTTAACAAGCTGTTAATATCACTTAGAAATACTTCATTTTTTATCTGCTCTTCAGTAAAAAGAAATACCACATCTTTTCCAGTACCACCAGACATTTTTAGAATTTTTTTAATGTCTTCTCTCCACTCATCTAGATCATATAAATTACCAATCTTAGATTGGAACAGTTGATAGCTTGTCATATGAGCTGCTAATCTTGTCAAGGATTGTCGTCCAGATCCTTTAAGCCCAATCATCAATAAACTTCCTCCAGGAATCGCTAGAACTCTACTTATTCTTGCTAAATGTTTCAAAGCAAATTTAAATGGAATTATTTCTAATTTAGTAGTATGACTTAAATTGTAATCTTCAATACATTGAAAAGCTATCTCTTCAAAATCTTTCATCACAGATACTTCTTCATATCTTCTGTCTATCACCGGTACATCAATGTTCATAAAGTTTCCAAAAATTAAATCTTCCAGACTCTCTTCTGTCAATTGACCCTCAAACTTTGGTAAGTTATTGAAAGCTGTATCAAACGATTCCTTCAACGAATGTTGAACAGCATGTTTTATTTGTAAAAAAAGCCAATGTCGATCTTTCTGATCAACTAAGCGATCACCAAATATTCTTAAAGTCTCATGAACCCACAGACGGGTAAAAGTAGTTTTTGATACTACAGACTCTTTTCTAATCATAATACAGCCAATAATAACTTTAGCAAAATCTCGTAAATTAATTAAATAATGAGACTTCATTGGAGTTGGTCTCAATTCATTACCTACTCTTTTAAAAACTTCTAAAGTTGCGTTTACAATTTCATCAATTACAGTGTTAATATCCGAGGCAAATCCATTACGTTTTAACCCAATTAGTGATAAATGAGTGAAAATTCGTAAAATACTTTTATCAGAAAAATGATTGATTGAAAATAAATTGAAATGCCTGAGAAATCTTTGATAAATTTCTTGCCTACTACCTCCTGGTGGTGCCATTGCACAAATAAATATCGTATCTAAAATATACATTTTTTCTACTTGTTTCAAGTCATACCAATGATTATGATCAAACACTTGTCTAAGTAATTCAATGGCTGGTTGAGCTCCATATGTTTCTTTAGCAGACATGTTAATGTCATCAATAAAAACAATACAACAAGATGTATCAATTGGACGATACATATTTTTTTTATGTCTAAATAATTTATTTATAACTAATTCTTGAGTCTCAGCTGCTGTTGTTTGTGGTGTAAAGGTGATCATATTTGGTAAATAGCTCTTCTGATCTAACTTATTCATTATAATGTTTTGAATATAAAAGCTCTTTCCTGTTCCTGTTTCTCCATAGAATAAAAATCTTCTTCCATGTTTGATATGCTTCAAAAAGAGGTATTGATATCTTAGAGTATCAACTGTTGGAACAACTATCTGATTAATACTAAGTTTTTCAAGAACTTTTTCATTCTTCAAGTTATCTTCAAACGTCTTCCATGCTCCTTTACCTTTAAAAGTATAATAATTATCATAAATCATGCCTTCTGATGGTAATGAAATCAAATCTTCTGCAACACTTGAAGGTACTGGATGTGTTTCAACTTGATTTTTCCAAAGACTAGCACAGAAATGATTAAAATGAACTCGAGAATCTGCATCCAAAGTACCTCCGATTCCCCAAACCACTGCCAACATCATTGCAGCTTGGATCCAAGAGCTGATATAGCTTTCAATATTTTTTTCCGCTCCATTTTCTTCCATTGCATCGTCGCAAAATATTTGGAATAAACTTAAAGTCGACATAAATTGATTTAACTGTCCAGAATAGAGAGAAATTCGACACTTTTTTAGAGTGAACTCCAAGCATATATCAATTAGCCATTCAAAAAGATCTTTTATTAAAGTCATGCTACCTTTAGCCCATTTTAAGTTTAATGTATTATACCAAGATTCTATAAAATATTTCCAATTAAACACCTGAGGCTCAATGTAAATCATACCACATCTGGAGACGGTAGCTGGTGATGCTTGAAGCAGATCCATTGTTTCGAATACCATTGACATAGTTCCTGTCATTTGTAGCACTTCTCCAGAAGTTAAACATAATTTCTTATTATCATCAAGGACTGTATTTAAGTTTTCTATCCATACTGCATCAACTGGTCCATCAAAAATGATCCATTTTCTGGACAAAGATTCATCAGAACTAAATTTTCGAAATATTTTTGAAATAACTCCGTCAGTCCATTCGCTAGAAATATGATCAAACTGTCCATAAAGCTGTCCTATAGAAATGGACTTTGGATTTATAGTCGTGTAAATTGTTGAAATATCATCGACATTTTTCCACTTGTCCACCAACGTCAATGCATCAGCTAGAGTATGTAAAACAGATGTTTTACCTCCAAAAGGACCACCAACTAGCATTAAGCCATATCGGACTATCATCATTTCATAAGTTTGAATTATTTTGAGTAGAAATCCGTCATATAATTGGAGATTTCGTTGATCAGCAATTGTTTGTAGAGCTTTTATTAACATTTCATAATCAGGAGATGGTAAATTTACTCCAGGAAATAAATCAGATATAATTCCTTGAAACAATGGAATGTCATGGGATAAAAATTTAGGCAGGTTTACGTCAACAATTGATCGAAGAATCAGAACTAATTCATCTTCATCAGGGAATTTTGATTTTAAATTTTGTGCTGTAGTTAAAACAGCTTTAACTGCTCTCATTCCATAATCATAGTGAGCTTGAGTAGAAAGTTGTTCTGAACACAGTTTGAATGTAGATACAATTTTTACAGCTAAAGTTCTTGCTTCGTAGAAACCGGAAGAGTAAAGAAAAATTTCAGCAATCATGGCATAGTCTGGTACCATCATGGCAACAGTTCTGAAAAGAACTTTAAGATTATCAGGAAGCTCAGAACGACCTGCATACCCAGGATTCATTGTGATACAAATGTAAACCGCAGGATTTAAAGTTAACTCAGTTCCTTCAAAGACAAATGTTGTTAGGTTCGCTCTGACAGCTTGAATAATACATAAAATCTGCTGTGCTACTACAGAAAGTACTTCTAATTCGATTCGATTAAATTCATCGAAACAGGCCCAAGCTCCACACGATGCTAGTCCTTTGAAAAATTTCCCCATGTTTTTGTAATCTAAACTTTCTGAGCAGTTGAAGACAACACATTGAACAGCTATTGCTCGTGCTAGGTCTTTCGTCGTTTCTGTTTTTCCCGTTCCTGCTGGACCTTCAGGAGCTCCATTCAAATGAAGAGAATAAGCTCCAATCAAAGTTCTGTAGCATCTGGAAATTTATAATATTTATTATTATGATGAAATCAATAAATCAACATTTTGTAAAATTATATTTGAATTTAGGTAATTCAATTTATTTACTTGTTTATGATATTAACCATGTAAATTTTTAAAATAAAAGTTTTCTAAAAAAGAGTTTTCATTATTTAAAAATATTGAAGCATTAATAAATTGATGCTATATATTAACTTCAGAACAAAATAAATGAATAAATTCCACGAATACTTTTAATTAATGTTCAATACAATAATAAACAATAGCTCCATAAATATTACACAAAATTCATTTTGCAAGAGTAATAATACAAATTATTTCATCTTTTGAAACAGACACATTTAAATTTAAATGAATGAATTAATATTAAACTAAAATTATATAAAAAATTATTTTGTAAAAAATTACCATTTAATAAAATACGTTTTCATATGATAAATTATTATTTAAAAAAAATTTGAATTGAACTTTCCTCAACGGTTTATTAAGTAAACAATTGTTTTAAAATATGCTTCTGATAAGATTATAATAACTAGTTGTTTAACACAAGCGTCTTCATTATTATCTCTCTAAATAATTGAGATTTATAACACGAGAATCCTAATAACAAGATTGTAATGATAATGTACAGCTATGCAGTGATAGGAAAATTATTCTAAAAGTTTTGAACTTTTATTTTTCATTACTCATCAATTTATAACTTCAATATTTTAATTTTCAATCAGATGGTAATTCAAAAATGAAAACTTTTTCTTTTTATATTCCCAACACTGCAAACAATGTGTTTAATTATAATTAATATTTACCGATCTGTAAGAGGAGTGATAACAAGTCTCGAACAATTTCCTAAATATTCATAGGCATAAGGTACGGTGGCATTAATAATTTTTATAAGTACATTGTCTTTCCAATAATAACGTAATTGTGCCAACCACTCGAAGTCTGTCTCACTTACAATTCCCTTCTCGATCAATAGCTTTACCACATCTTGAGCATGAACGTCTATTGTAATCAAAGCATTGAGAGTCGTGCGATTTTGTGCTTTTAACTGTCCTACAAAAGAGCATAATTTTTATATTACTCATTAACACCCACTAATAAATCTAAATAAATAAACATTTATTAAATTCATTTACCTCGAACTAAATTAATCATATCAACCATTTGGACCTTTAGATTCTCATAGAGTATCTGAAGAGGTGAAACCATATGAGTTGAAAAACAATTTTGAACAGCTGCAGTCCAGTAAATTTGTGAAACACAAAGTACCACTTGTCCTGGCCACATCAACACCCATCGAGCTCTTGTAGTACTTTCATAATCATAATAACTCATCATGATTTCATGTTTTATAGATTTTATCATCTGCTCTTCTACTTGGATTAGCCATCGTTCAACGCAACCTTTAGCATCTTTGGTACAAATAATTTTTTGAAAGTTTATTTCTTCTTTATCATCACTGATCATTGATAGAATTTCATCATTTTCATTGATACCAAGTCTTGCTATTCCTTCAAAGCATTTTTTCAAATGACGTTGTACCTTTGAAGGATCTTTTGTTTCCGACAGGATTTCAAGCATATCATCATTGCTAAGGAAAAAAAATCGTGGAAAAAACAATCGTTTCTTTTCTAAATAATTAATAACTCCATCGTTGACTTTTTCTAATAATTCATTAGCTCTTTTCATGACTCTGTAAAGCCTTTCAGATCCTGCAGAATTTTTAACTTGAGGATTGCGATCTACAGACTTCATGGCATCTCTGAAAATTTTATTAACTTGTTCAAACATCAGTCCTTCCTCTGGCAATTGACTAACGATATCCTTGCTAGAAAAAATTGGTAGCAGGTACATCCATTGCATCTGAACTTGTGTCCATTCGTTGATAGTCTTCTGAATCATCAAAAGAAGGTCATAGAAAATTTTAACGTCATTTTCAATAGGTTTAGAAAAAGCTGAACCTCTCATCATCTGGATTTTTACAATATGCTCTTCAAGAATTGTCTGAACGTCATCTACTTGAGTTAAAATAGTACCAACATCTTTGTAAGCAAGTGTACTAAATGTCATCACTTCCCACTCTTGGGTAATCTTAGTAAACAATTTTTGAAAAGATAATTCTCTTGATGCCCCAATACTTATCTCAATAAACTTATCTAAATCTTTGGTCAAATTTTGATTGATAATTTTTCGGAGAGTTGTACCAGCATCTGGAGTAACATCAACACCAACAATACTAGATATTTCATCCCAATGTCTCTGTTGGAGAGCAGGATTAAGAAAGCAAGTTGCTATTGGAAGATACTTTTGAAACCATTTAACATTGTCAAGTAATTGAGTACATAGTTTTACAGGAGTAGGCTGTTTAGAAGGGTCCGGATCATCAACAAATCCAGTAAAAATATTAGAATACTCATCAGCCATTTGATGTTTTAATTTAGCACGAAAAGATTTAGATATCTTACTAAATTCAGCGTAATATTCAGCTGTACGAGTTTCAATAATATTACCATCAAGGTACTCCATTGGACCATCTAACCAGGCTCCACTTTCTCGTTGCCATTTAAGAGCTAGATAAATTAATTGATAAAATGGCGTAATTAATTTATTTAACACTAGTATTCCAGGGTAGACGGTTTGAGGGAAACCAAAAAGACTTTCCTCACTATTTATCCACTTCACTTGTTCATCAAATTTCTCTAATGCAAGAGTAAATTTCCTCATGTCTTCAATGTACTCCCGAATTCGATCAGCATCATCCATATCATTCATTATTACTAATCGCGAAAATATTTCACTTATTTCAAAATTTAAATCATTAATCTTTCCTCGCAACTGCTCTTCAAGATCAAACTTTGTCTGTTCATATAAAGTATTACTTTGTTTAAGTATCTCTTTAATGTTTGATAACCAGCTTACAGTTTTTGTATTCAGTTTATAATCACTAGGATCAAAGTTCGTCATTTCCATTAGAGAAATCATGTTTGAAATTGAGGACTTAATTTTATTTATCACTTCTTCCATAAATGTTGTATTTATATAAATCATATACTGTCCTAATTCAAGAAGTTCTTTAGTAGTTTTGGGCATCGTTAAAGCTCGGTTTTGAATTATTTCAAACTCAAAACAAATTTGATGATTAAAATCCTGATGAATTTTTAATAATTGTCGAATAAGATTCTCTCGCATTCTTTTGACATGATTTTTTAAACCAATTTTAGTACCGCCTTGATAGATTTTTCCTATTTCTACATACTCATTTTCAGATAGCCCATCAATTTCACTGATAATCTTATTTAAATCTTGAATTCTCTTCAGATATTCTTCAAAAGTATGCTCTTTGCTAATGAACTGGTCAATTTCTGTGTAACTTTCTAAATTGTAAATAATTTCAAACTTATTTTGAAAATTTACAACACAATTATCTAGAGATTTCCAAAGCTTTTCTAAAATAAATGTCAATCGTTCATGTGATTCTTGCATAAACCAGTCAGGAACAGCAGCTGAAATAAGCTCATTATCTGATTTCATTGCCAACCATAATTCCAAACAATTTAAAGATGATCCAGCATGACTGATTCTATCCAATACCATATGAAATCGTTCATAAAATTCTTCTTTCAAAGGAATAATAACGATATTATTATTCTCATATTTTAATTGAAATTTTATACATGGTCTAGCCAGATCATCATCTAGAATATTTAACATATGATTGATGCTGTTTATAAGCATCTTGATTATTTGATAAGACATTAATTTCGAAGCAGCTTGAAGAAATTGAAGTAATAATTTTGGTGGAATATCATTGACGTATCTTTTAGTTGTAACTAAAGTAACAATGCTAGCATAATACGTATTCTTGATAATTAAAATTCCTTTATCAATGTCTTCATCAATGATGTTAAAAAATCTGCAAATTAAAAATCATTTGGAAGATTCTTAATAAAATCTTTTCCACGAGCCTTTTTTAGTTGATTGCTAAATGTATCTTATCAGCAAGTATTAAATAATATTTAAGTGTACTTGTTCGGTTCAAGGAATCCAAGTTGACGATAAGTTTCCAAATCACAAATGACATGAGGAAGTAATGATTGTGCTCGTAAAAAAATGTTTCGTATTAATTTATGAGAATAAAAGAATATCTTCTCTAAATTGTGGCGATTTTTTAAATATCGAGGCCGATAAATTGTCCTTCCTTCAAATCTAAAATAATGCTCGCGAAGAATTTCGTAATTAAAATCCAAAGGTACCACACAATTCACTCCAATTTCATGAATTCTATCATAATATAAACTCTCAATCTCTTTCAGATGTGATTCAAAAGATTCCCGGAATTTTTTTTGCAATTTTTGTGGTACAAGTTTCTTTATTTTATCCTTCCAATTCTAAAATAATATTCGAATGTTAATCTCAGGTATAATTACCTGATATAATTAGTTCGTAGATGATTGAAAAATAAACACCAAGTTCTTGTGTATTGGTTGACTGAAAGCATATATTTACTGGAAGAAGTCCAATAGTTGGCAGTTGATCAGCAAATTGTTTCATTTTTTCTAAGCAAAGTCTTGGTGAAATGCCTAAGTGACATTGATGTATAGTTCGATAGTCATTCATATTCTTCTGTATTTGATTTTTTGTCTTGACAGCAGTGATTTTCATTAATTCTTGCACTTCTTCAATCCGTAGCTTTATATTGACATGCAACAAATGAAAGAAATGTTGAAATAAATTAAAAAAAATCTTCATAACATTTTTTTTTCATTTATATTTTAAAATATCATATCATTGATAAAAAAATATCAAACCATTTAATTTCTTTTAAAATATACTTTTTATCATTAATTCTTTTTCAATCTTGAATCTTAAAATATTCAAAATGATTTCATTTATGAACTTATAACCTTTTGGCGCGCGACAGTTGCGATTACCTTATCAAGTTGGAATTTGCCCAGGCCTTTTTTTTCATTAATTTTCGTGTCAAATTCATTCAACGATAGTAATGCTCGCATTTTTGGCTGATAAACTTTCGCATTAGAAAGATTGTAAAAATTGGATGATTCTGACATTTTGATGTATCTAAATTCCTTTTTTTCTATTCAAATCAATAAATAACTAAATAACTAGATTTAACAAGAAATAGATTAGAATATAAACAAGTAAATTATTGGAATAAAAAGTAAGAACAATTATAAAGATATCGATAACGGCATCAATTATTGTTGAACTGAGAAACGAGTTCCTCAGTTGCTTCAATGTTTTTGGACTCCTCACCACTTATTTCTTACTCCTTCTACTGCGATTTTCGCTTTTGCACAAGCGTACAAAATCACATGAGGTATTCTCTTACAATACAAATCAACGAATCAAATGCGAGTTTACAAATGGAGTCACGCCATCTAAATTGTATACTACGTCGATTTGTTTTGTTTTTGTAATGCAACAGATTAATCAATTAATTGAGTTGAAAATCAAATAAATACATTTTTAAATTTAATTTTAATTATCAATGGAGATACCCAGGCATAAAGTTATTGATATTTCATGGAAATTCGGAGGTAAAATAAAAAAATAACCTTACTTTTATTATAAATAATTTATCATAGTTTAATAAATAATTAATTTGTGCATATAATAATCACTAACAATTGTACATCACAACTTAAATCAGTAAATAAACTAATACTCGATTGATTTTTATCAATATCAATTTGTAGGTTAATAAATTAGAACCTTTTTGTTTATTAATAGTTACAGCAGCCACTAGTGAATCTGATCGAACGGGAAAAACATTCCTTCAGTTAAAACTTCTTCTGGATGATAATGGAAATAAACGAGATATATTTACAGAAATGACACTCAGTCAATTTTACAAATTTTTACATGATTTAGAAAAAGCACAGACTAGTTTAAACTTTTTAACTTAACAAGATAAGAATTAATACAATGTTAATATAATTGAGTATATCATATTTTATATCTATTAATTGTAAAATTTTATTCTAAAAAAGTAGAAAAATTAATTCTTTATTATACAATATTATAAAAATAAAATAAAGCTCATCATATTACATATAATTATTATTCTTTAGTATTGAACAGCTGAAGTCTTTAAACCGTTGATCCTACAATCCTCAGATTTGTGACAGCTTTGATTCATGATTAATCATTATTCAGACTACTGAGTACATCTGAAAACAATGACATAATATTAGCCAATATATTGATTGTAAATTTAAAAAAAAAACTACAATCTTTCATTTTTAATATCTCTGTTCTATTGATGTACATCTATTATTAGAGTGTTATGTTTTCGTTTGTATGACAATTTGGATAGTATATGTCTCCAAGATCGGTTAGGCGACAGATAAATCGATAAATAATTGAAAACACAACATTCTTGTAGTTTGAATTACATATTAGGGTCATGTAAAAATTAAATAGATTACTTCTTTAGATTAAAGATTTGTAAATTGTACGACAACTGAACATTATTGCCGATTTATATTAAAAATACTTTAACCTAGTAATTTAATATAATTATTTATTAAGAAAACAATAATAAAATTATTTTAAAATGAAATCGATATTGAAAATTAGTCTTCTTAAAATAAATATTTATCAATAAAATTATCATGTAATTAAAGGCATATATATTTTTATTATTTAATAATAATCAATCATGAATTATCATCAAATTCATGTAACAAAAAAAGATACAAAAATTTCTGGACTAATTTTAGATAAAATTAATTTAGTATGCATATTACAAAAAAAAACAAAAAGTCATGCTCAGTTTGTTAAACTGTTTAATTAATATTATCATTTTATATATTATTTATTTTCAACAATGTATAATTAATTTTAAAAAAGAAACATTTTTCTACAAATATATTTTAACGACTCGTTCATAGCGTCGTACCTTTACAAAAATTGATACAAAACTACAAGCGTGGGTAATAAATAATATAAATGTACTCAATAATAATATCAAACATTAATTAAATATTTTTTTCTATAATAAGGCCAGTAGAGTAATTGTTAATCTGGTTATCACGAGTTGTAGATGATCAATTTTTTTAATTTTAAATGTACATTGAGTTAAATGACATTTCTGTGGACCCGTAACGAGAATTTTCGTGATACTTTATGTGTATTGAATGTATGAGATTAATCAGTAAATATTAAAAAATACGATTAGTTATCTCTCACAAGTTTAACATCATTAATTATTACAATTAAATGTATTAAAAGAAACAAAAAAAGGGGGGTATTAAAAATGATATATAATGATAATGTATTAGTACTAATGAAAAAGCTGAATTCTAAAATCAAGACAATTATTTGAAAAATTATTCTCATTCTCTCTTAGCAGTCTTATTAATCACAAATACCATTACAAAGTAATGTTGAGTATTGTCGTTTAATATTCGCGCATTTGAACGTAGAGATTCGAGCACACGCTTGCTTGAAATAAATTAGTCAAGTGTAGAGTTGGATACTTGAGTGCTCTAAAAGTCCTACGTCTCAGATGAGGACTAGAAGTTGCCCCCCTCTGATTATTCGGTTCAGCAAGGGCTAAAGCCGGATTTTTCATAGTTTCATAAGACGATGAAGAAGAACCTTGCTGTCTGTTTACATCAGGCTCTGCCAAAGACTTGCCTAGATCCGCTTTGTTACGAATAGCCTCTAGAACTGGTAAAATTGCACCAAGAAGTGGTCGCTTTGATGGCTCCCCTGCCCAACATTGCTCCATGAGTTGCCAACATTCATCATCAAAACTTGGCAGACGTTCTGGACGAAGGCCTAGAATTTCCCAATAATAAAAATATGAATAAAAATTTTGATCGCATAAAATATTGACTCATGCTTATATAAATGGTATGGGTAGCTATTGGTCAAATGAATTAGTTAAATATTTATTTATAATTAATAAAATAAATTTACAAACCTTTTCTAACATTAGTCCATAATTGTTCTTTATTATGAAATTGTTCGAAAGCATTAGGCATCTTGGTGTGTCCAGCACAAATATACCAAAATAAGATGCCAAAAGCATAAACATCAACACTACTATCATAATGACCAGAAAGAAGTTCTGGCGCCATATGAACTGGAGTTCCAACAACGCTACCAGACATCATAGCTTCAGTAATACAAAATCCAAGATCTGTTAATTTAGCACGATTTTCAGTATCTAATAAAACATTTTTTAATTTAATATCACGATGAAGTAATCCTTGCGAGTGTAAATATCGAATTCCTTCAAGTACATCTATAGCTATTTGAATTCTCACAATCCAAGATAGTCCTGCTCGTAGTCCACAATATAAATCACGACTAAGACGATCTGTTATTAATAATACAGCTGCTCCAGCACCATGAACACCACCGTAAGTATCATCAATTATAGAGCCACGGAGTTTAACTATTCTCTTGTGATCGGGAATGGATCTTGTATAATAAAATTCCATAGCTAAATCATTCCAATGCCTTTCATCTGGAGGTATAACTGACTTAACTGCACATGGACCTGGAGCACCTCCCCAACCATCACATGCAAAAACTACTCCATACTGTCCTCTTCCTATTTCTTTGCCTTGATGAGGAATACCAAAGCGAACTTTATCACTCATTGACGTTGACTCTAATGATAATTTAGCTAATTTAGGAGCATGAATTTTTCTAATCGCTACTTTTTGTTCTTCAGTTCTTTCTAATTTCCCAGAATAATGATTCTCCAATGACCTCAGAGCTGCATGAAACACATCATGGGATGACTTTATCTTATCTCGAAATTGCATAGAAATTGTTTTGGCTAATCTTACAGGACAGAGAGAATTTAATACATCTAAAACCACTTTTTTCTTCCAAGTAGCATCTAAAGTTGGCGTTGATGACCAGGGAAGAGGTAATGATTTAAACAGTTGTCTCAGTCGTTCCAAAAATGAATGTATCAATGATGGAGATGAATTGTGAAGTTCGACATTATAAGCAGCAGTTAAAATTTGTTTCAATGCATCACTTGCTAAAAGATTCGAGTCATGATCGTAACTTTTTTCTAATTCTAATAAACAACGTTGTAAAGTACCGACAAATGTTTCTCGCAAACAATTGACAGATGTAACTAATTGTCGTGCCACTTTTTCACTTAGTTTCCTCAATACCTGTCTTTGAACTTCAACATTAAATGTATAATTTTGATCTTGATTCTCATCTGCTGTTAAAGACCAATTATCTTTCATTTCTTGAATTATTTTTCGTATTAATTCAGTCAATTCATCTTGGTTTTGATTGACAATATTCATTAAACTCGTGTACAACTCACTTTCTTTTTGCTGTGCATACTGAATTCTCTTTGGTGTTATCTGTATTTCTCTCGCCATATCGTAAGCACTCAAAATAAACTTTCGAAGTGCATTTGTCTGAACTCCATTGAGATAATTACTTGCATTAACGAGATAAGTCTGGAGACAACTGCGAGTAAATTGCAAAATTCGATCCATTCTTTCACAAGATTCAATAAAATCATTTGAATTAATATATTTTCCACCGTTCAACCAAGGCATTTGATCATCATCCGATTCATCTATTTGTAAAAAACCAAGACTCCCTAATTGATCGAACCAAGTTAAACCTAGAGAATTCATTTTTTCGAGATTCAAACCTTCATCTTCTTTTTCTTCCAATTCTAAAACATGATTTTTTTCTTTCTCAACCTGACTTTGCAATCGATGTTGCTCTGATTCTGTCAAATCTTCATCAATATTATCAAATATAATCTTTGCCAAAGAAGAAACGAATAGTACAGGATGGTATGGATAGGTTTCTTTAAGTTCTCTCAGTTCTTTAGTATTTTCTTCATTTAAAGGATAATCACTCAATGCATATAAAAAAATTGGAAGAATTCCTAAAACTCCTTTTGCAAGAGTTCGAATTGCTGCTATGTCAGGTACCACAAAAATTTGTACTCCTTCTTTCAACATCGGTCGATCAAGTTTAACATCTAGAATTGTAGGACAATTGGGATCTTCATTAGTAGGTCGAATTAAATCTTCCATCGAAAGTGTCTCCCATGTTTTTTCATTTATTTGAATTGTTTCCACAACTTCGTATTCCAATCCTAAAGTCACACTCACATTATTAGTATGACTGTAACTAAATTTAATCCATCGCCAATTACCATCTGCTAGTGGCATTACATCTAGGCCTAAACAACGATTGACTAATGTTGCTTTTGACTTACAGTCTTGGCCTGATATTACAATCGCTGGGTGATTGTCCAGAATGTAAGTAAGACGATCCAGGGTCAAGGAGGGTAGTAATTCATCCATAATATTTTCTAAAATATTTAAAATATATTTTTAATTAAATCTTTTAATTTAGACTTCAACATGTAGATTAAATCATTTGAAAAGTTTATATTATTTAAAATAAAATTTATAAATAAATAAAATAAATAATTTTTTTAGATACTGATGTAGTTAAAATTTTGAGCAATGTTTCTCATATTTAGGATGATGTAATCATAATAAAGTAGGATGATGAAATATATTGAAAAAAAATGAATCAAAATTATTTTAATTAATAGAATACCATCTGGAAAGAAGTTTTCATGATTGATAATTTCCAATGTACTTTGAGTTTCTTGGAAAATATTTCGCAGACGATTGCGGTTTCGTTGATATCTTCGGAATTCTTGTGGCAATTTGCTTACCATTTTATGAGATTCGATATTATTTAGCTCAACAAAGTTTGTTACTCATCACCTAAGTAGATAAAGGTGATTTTATTAATCCAATAATCTTCATTAGGAATGTTAATATTCTAATGACGTAAGAATTGAGTAAAAACATGAAAAGATCTACATAGAAAATAATGTGTCGCACAATCGATGAAGATCTTGATAATAAAAATATAATACAACTTACTTGATGTAGAATCATCGAGTTTCCGGGTAATAGATTAAAATTTACTGCGAATTTCAGTAATTTTAATAATCTTTTCCCAGTTAAAAATAATACTCCAAAACACTGTACTTTAATGGTGATACTAAATTATTTTATCAATTAAATCATGAATAGTCATGCCTAGTTTATTTAAGACACTTCAGACAACCTTAAGTTTTATTAAATTAATTTTAATTATAATTAATAAACTTTTATAATCAATTGTCAATGTTCAACTCAAAGGAAAAGAATATTTCCATAATAATGACACATAATGAAATAATAGTTTATTTAAGTTTCAAATATTAATTATTCAATTTATTTTCCATGTATTGCATGCTTCTATAAATTTCACGTTTTTCTTCTTCTTCTTGTTGAATAGCTTGAAATGTAAATGATAAACTGGAGAAATTATGCAAAATCAGAAAATATAACCTCTAAAACTCCAATAATTTGCAAATAAACCGCAACGAGGCAGCACTTATTGACATCGCGGGGTGGAAATTTAGACTTTGGAAACAGGAAAATTTTTATTCATTAATTAATAATTAATTTGTATGATAATTTTTTTTTTAATCACAATCTGGTTGTTAAACAATACATTTAAATTATTTTTTAGAAAAATGATTATTATTATAACTTTATAAAGACTTTTATCTGAAAATAATTACACTTAAAATATAATTAATCATCAATTAACACCATTTTATTGAATTTTTTATACAATAGATGATATTTATTTAAATTATTTACTAATTAATAAATTTTGTTTTTAATAAACGTTTTTATGGTTTCACACAAGTACGAGTATTTATTAGAATTGTATGGAATAAAACAAACTGATTAAAACAAAGGATGAAAATTACAAAAGAAAAAGATTATTTGTTTTCATCGTAGATAAACAAAAAAAAAAACAACAAATTCAAACAGTAGTTTTTGGCCTATAGCGCTCTCTAGACGCCAAATAATCAACGTTCCATAAAAAAGTAAGGTTATTATTACACTAGCCAGTGACGTACATATGTATCAAACGTTGAGTCTAGTTTTCGCGCTCCATATTCTGGGCAGTCACAATTGTTTTTAAACCCTTATCGATCATCCCCTTTTGATTATGACGAGCGATGGTGGGGACAGCAAAACGTGAACCAATTTGTAGTGAATTTATTTGATAGAGTTAACTTATTTTTTGACATTAATATTATGATCATGTTAATTATGATACAAAAGTGATTACGTTTATTTCATTTCTAATATTAATAAACGTTTTTTTTCTCCTAAAACATTGAATATTTTGAACATTTATTACAAATTACTAAGATCAAGAGGTTAAAATAGTGATGAGGATGGTGATGAGACCTCCACGAAGAAAACGCGATTGTCAGCTGGCATTTAGCGGCTTTGTGTGATTTAGTCTTCTCAAACCGCTGTTCAAGCTCATGCTGTTTATTGGTTATTTTTGACAATTAAAGAGTAAAAAAAAATTATGTTTATTATTAAACTCTGAATCATTTAGACATTTTTCTATGTTGATTTACTAAACTTGATATCATTTTTTTTTCTGCAGGCGAGTGTGAAATGGGGAGCTCTTGGTGGCAATGTACTGCATGTCTAAGAGCACAAGAAGAAGATATTTGTGAGCTTCAGCTTAATCATTGCAATTTATATGATGTACCACCAGATGTGTTCATTTATGAGAGAACTCTGGAAAAACTTTATCTTGACGCCAATAGAGTATGATTTAACACACTTTTTATGTATTTATTTTTTTCTTTTTTTTTACATTATTTTCTTGTTTATTAATATTTTCGGTACTGTTTGCAGATAAAGGATTTACCAAGGCCTTTATTTCAATGTCATGAGTTAAGAGTTTTATCATTAAATGACAATGAAATTACAACATTACCACCCGCCATAGCTTCTCTCATTAATCTTGAGTATTTAGATCTTAGTAAAAATAGTAAGTAAAATAATATTAACAGTTATCATAACAATAGTTTGAATGGAAAGTTAAAAATTGAAAAATGATTTTGTATTTTTAGGTATAAAAGATCTTCCAGACAACATAAAAGAATGTAAAAACCTTCGTTCAATAGATTTGAGTGTGAATCCATTCGAGCGTTTTCCAGAGGCAATCACTCATATAACAGGATTGCGAGAATTATACATAAATGATGCTTTTATTGAATATTTGCCAGCGAATTTTGGTCGATTATCGGCTCTAAAAACTCTTGAATTAAGAGAGAATAATATGATGACGTTACCTAAAAGCATGAGTCGATTAGTAAATTTGCAGAGACTTGATATTGGTAATAATGATTTTACTGAATTACCAGAAGTCGTTGGAGATTTAACTAATTTAACTGAATTGTGGATTGATGGCAATGATATACGTCGGATTCCAGCAAATATTGAACAACTGTATCGCCTTAATCATTTTGATTGTACTATGAACGCCGTACACACAATTCCACCAGAAATTCAAGGCTGGCGAGACATATCAATAATTAATTTTTCTTCTAATGAAATTCTTGAATTACCTGATACACTTTGTTATCTTCGTACAATAGTTACTTTAAAAATTGATGACAATCAATTGAATTTTCTTCCTGATGATATTGGACAAATGTCGAATTTAGAAGAACTTATTGTGACGAAAAATTTTTTGGAATATTTGCCATCATCTATTGGATTATTAAGGAAATTACATTGTTTAAATGCTGACAATAATTATTTATGTTCTCTTCCACCAGAAATTGGTAGTTGCAGTGCACTATCTTTATTATCATTAAGATCAAATAATTTAACTAGTGTTCCTCCAGAACTTGGTCACCTGTCATCATTAAGAGTGTTAAATCTTGTTAATAATTGTATACAGTTTCTCCCAGTCTCAATGCTTAATTTAACAAACCTCAAAGCTTTGTGGCTGAGTGACAATCAAAGTCAACCTCTTGTGCCTCTTCAACAGGAGTTCAATAGGGACGAAGATATGATGGTTCTCAGTTGTTTCATGTTACCTCAAAAACAGCGAAAGGAACTTGAACGTAAGTTATTAGCTTATTTTTGTTACAATTCTATTTTTATCAACCTATTTTATATAATCATTTTAATTATTTAATAATTTTACATTTATTTAAATAATTAATTTTAAAATTTCTACACTTTATATTTTTCCTCTGACCTCATTTACAATAAAGAAGAAACTGTTTTAAAAGCTAAAGTTCTAAGAGACATCAATTTCAAAGCTTAAAATATCCATTATCGATTTATCATTTGAGAGTATTTTTTTACAGAATTACTATTACGTTAAAATAATCAAACTATTTTATGTTGATTTCTATACAATATGATTTAAAAAAAAAAAATTAAAAAACAAAAAGAATCATGTACTTTTTAAAATAAAAATTAAATTTTTCTTATTATGCTGCTAGTTGATAGTGTGGTGGAGGATGAGGAATGAAAGGGTAAAGTAATAATAAATTTTCAAAGTCATTATTTAATTTTAATGTTCATTTTATGACTTTATTTAATAGAAATGGAGCAAGCAGTGGGACCAATTTCTGGTTCAATTGTTGGAACTGGAAAGAAAATATGTTTTGCAGCAGAAGTAGAAACTGAGGTCCCTAGACAACTTCATCGAGCACCTACTCCCTATCCTAAAGAGCTTCGTAATCTTGCTAGACATGCCCGAAATCTCCATCATCAATCTATTCATGATCAAAGGGTATTTATTTAGATATATTAAATTGGATCTTAGTATTCTATTAATAGAACAATATACATTCATCAATTAAATAAAAATTTTATTCATTTTAGATTCATTTGGAACGAGAGAGTATAATCAAAGAAGCAGTAGTCGCAAAAGCAACATCACTGTTGAGCAGTCCTGTTAGTGGAGCACATCAAAATCATAACCATCAGGTAATGAAGAATATCACATTATAAAATCAGTTATCTTGATACAAAGCTTGTTATCTTGTTTAATTTTCTAATAATTTTATTTTAATACTATTAGTTCCAACATGATGCTCTTTCATTCATGCTCAAATATTAATAATTAAACTTCTTTGAAATTTCGTTCTAGGCTGTATATGGACATCTTGAAGCAGACGTTCCGAATCACCAAGTTGATAATAGTAGACCAGATCATTCAAATGAAATAGATCATCCAGTGTTAGCTCAAGAGAAATTTCCAGAAATTCGAGAAGCCAAGTGTGTGAAAAATCCAACTACCGAGTGTCTGTCACGTCCACCAACCATAGCAGATTATGTCAGTTCTACTTGGAAGCCTGAAGAATATTCAAGAGCAAATACAGCAAAGATAGTCGAGTCTGAGAAGCTAGCAGAAGCGTATAAATTTCCTAATAATATTAACGGGATCGAATCGGGAGAAAGAATGAATGAAGTTCCTTTGTCACCACCGCCCTATCATATTGCTGCTGCTTTTTCCAAAAAAGCTGCTCTATTTCAACAAATAAATAAATCAAATAATGAAGATTCATCGTTGTATCATACGGACAATCATTTATCTAATTCTCTCCATGAGAACCAGACAAGGTTAAATAATAATGGCAATGATGTTGATGAGAATGCTTCAGATGTTTCAAAAACTACTATTAATGATGACAACAAAAGTTTTGTATTCAGAGAAGAGAAACCAAGTAAAATTCCAATTATGAAAACAAAAAATTTCGAAAGAATTGATAATGATTCGATTTCATTGACTGGAAGAAATTTTTATTCAACTCAAGATGATATTGGAAAGTATTCAGAGAAGAATTCGAATGATATAAATATTCCAACATCTCCAATAACAGGAAAAAAGTATAGAAGTCCTTTGTCAACTGCTTATAATCTTATACATATTGATAATATGCAAAAAATGAATGGAAACGTAAGAGATCAAGCACAAAATATTTCAAATATGTCTTCACCTGATAATTCATTAGAAATTCAAAGTGATAAAAATTCAGGACACGTTTCGCCGGTTTCTTTAAACATTAATTCTTCTTTGAATTCCAGTATGTCAGATACTCCTAAATCAAAACTAAAACTTAAGTGGATGTTTGGACCTCATAAAAATGTTAATGTTGTAAGTTGAGATACCATAAATATAATGATCTATTTTTTATTCAAAATTATTGGTGATGTAATATTCTTTGAATATTTCAGATTTCAATTCAAATAAAAAAAAATCCAGGACTTGGTTTCAGTATTGCTGGTGGGGTAGGTGGAAATCAAACGGTTAGTATTTTGAATTAATACAGAATAAGAAGTACAATTGTTAGCTACATCACGATTAATGATTACCTAACTTTTATTAAATAAATATAATACATTTTGTTATTATATCCCTTTATAAATGTTTAGCTGATATAATTTAGCTTTAATGAAAGAATAAAAATACAATATTTATTATATTTATTTAAAAAAAGTGTTAAAGTAGTGGAATATAGTTAACAAATAATTTAACGACCTCTGTGTAATTATTTATTATTTTTTAGGGAATTATTGTAACAAAAGTAAATCCAGATGGACCAGCTCAAGGAACTCTTCGTCCTGGTGATAAAATTTTAGAAGTTGATGGAATTGATTTTTCGCAATCAAATCATGACAGTGCAGTAGCGGTATTAAGAGCTACAGGAGACACAGTATCGATGATGATAAGTCGGCATCAGTGAGTTGAATAAAATAATAACAATAATCTTAAACTGGATTATCAATGCATTAGTCTTATCAGATTTTAGACTCACTTTAGATCATCTCTTCTCAATGCTGTCATTATCTTCAAATATTTAGACTGATATACTTGTAGTATTTTTCTTCCTGAAAAATATTCATGATAATTTATTAAGTAGGATTCAATTATTTTCATATAAAAAAAAACCTTTGAACAATACTCTGCCAATTTTTAAGTCTATGGAAGTATTTAATTTTTTGTACGAAAGAATAATCTTTGTTTTTCGGTATTGATAGAAACTATTTAAGCTGATGCACCAATTTAGTAAAATTATTTATGTCTTTTATATTGCATTATTAGGTTTAATATTCCTATTTATTTGTTTTTTTTTGGATGGAATATTAACAAATTTATAGAAATTACTGATCAAAAAGATCTATATTATTAATAAGTAATGTTGAACAAATATTTTCAAGGAAAATATATCTTCAATGTTGCATGACAGAATATAGTGCATAGATATTAAACTATATAATAGTAAAGATATTTTCAAAATATTTTGTCGATTTTGTTGTTCAAACGTAGGATTAAATTTTTTTCGAAATAATGATATAAATAAGGAGTATTGATAATTTGGAAGAATAGGTAAATATTCATAAGAATTCAATGTAGAACCTGATCTTGAGCTTAGATTATGAAAACAATTGTTTTCTAATATTGCGTGAATACTTTTTTATTTATATCATTTTTTTCAGGATAATAAATACTATATTTAAAATAATTATTAAAAAAAATATATATTCGTTGCCATATTCTTGAAAATTAAAATTAATGTGATCTATTTGGGATAATATTAATTTGAAATATAATTTTTTTTCGGTCCAGCTACTAATTCAAAACACAAAAGTACCTTCTTACATTAAAGAAATTCTTCGAGAAGATTTTCTCATCTTTTTGAAAATTTTTGTGTGAATTTTGTACATGAAATAAAATATGAAAATAAATAAGTCGATGGTGATAAGAAAAAAAAGCAATGGGTATGTGCACATATCATTAAATCATGCACACACGCACATTTCTATTTTCTCAATAACTAAATAATAATAATACTAATCATCATTATCATATTATCATCAAATATTGATAAAATACATTGATAATAATTGATTACTGAAAATTATTTAATACTTATTTCTTCTTTAATCAATAATGGAAGTGATTCAACAAGAAATAAAGAAGAAAAATTATTAAAATAAATAAGTAATGTTAAATAAAAAATAATTGATGTATACTACCAGTACAATTGATGAAAAATTGAATTATAGGGAATGGAGAAATTGTTTGAAATATATATACAGATGAAAATTTATATGATCTAATGATTTAAAAAATAATTCGGGTGTTAGAGTTTAATTAATATATTAACAAAATAATATTCTTCTATGTGCCGTACTTTATTAAATTATAATGTTATTATAAATGTAATGTTACATAAATGTAATGCACTATTAAGGCTAACTATAAAATTGACATTTAATCAACAATTAAACTATTTTTACGACGCACAATGCGATCATTCATATATTCAGGAAATAATACATTATGCAACATTATGCGAAAAGTCTACTTTTCCGCTTGAAATGTGGATTAAAGTGTTTTACATTTACTTTCAAGCTGTGAATACAATTTTTTGTCATATTGTCACGAGAAATTCGAATTAGCACAAATGAAGACAGAAAAGTACGATTTTCTGTACGGGTAAAATTTAAGTTTACGTGAAAGTATGATAAAAAAAATAGTATTTTGGCTTTGTTAAAACAGTTAGATTATCTCAAACCATATATTTACCATCCTCATATAATTAGATGGCAATCTGGTGGCTTGTCAGTTTGCTTTTTCTCCCTAGGGCTGAAATGAATCATTTTCTTCTCTGAGGGGTTAAATAATCGCAACTCAAAGTTCACTTGCGCACAAAGTTTAAAGTTAGATACAAGCTCAAAATTCGTTACTTTTCTAACCTCTGAACCGTGAGCAAAATCGAATTTTCCTTAACGATGTGGAAAACAGTACATTATATATTATGTATGGTTTGAGATGGTCTTTTTTACTTCTCTTGGTGTATAACACATGTATTTTAATTTTGACATATAATTTGGAAGATCACTTCCATTATCTTTAATCATACAAAAATGATTCATAAGGTTGATAAAAAATTTATTTCTTAAAAAAAGATTTTTGTCATAACAAAAAAGTTTGGAGTAAATATCACAGCAAATATATACAATAAAATCATCTTTGATAAACTATATTAAATATAAATATTTCGAACAATATTCGAAACTTGTACCTAAAATAAATATAATCAAAGTTACACTTTTTTTTGAAATCGTGACTGAAATTTATAAGACTACAATTTCAGATAAAAATCTTTTTAAAATTCAAAAAAAAATGAAATAAGTATTTATATCTATCTAAACTATAACAAACTTTCCAGTGATAACAGTAGTCATAAGTAGACAATACTTTGATCAACAATAAATATTTAATTTAAGTTAACTAATAATTTCAGGAATAATTAAAATGTTAATAGATGATTTTATTAACTTATGATAATATCCATTATTTTTTCATGATCTATAAATGTATTCGAGTAATTATTTTATGTAGATAAATTTATGATCTGAAAAATCAAAACTCATAAAATGTATTGTCATTTACGGTTTATTTATAAATTAAAGAAAAAAAAAATTCACATCATTGTTGTGTATTGTTCGACAGCAATAAATAATTAATAAGAAAACAGAGCTGCCATAGCAAATATTGGATCATTAGTTTTTCTCACATTTTCTCTTAATCTCTCTCTAAATGTAAAATGACTTAAAGAATGCATTTTAATGTTTAATAGTTAGTAATAGAGACTAGTCATTTAAATGTCGAAGTCTGATCGCTAATGCATATTTATTAAAACATTATTACGTATAACATATATAATCAATTATCATTTAGAGGTCTGTGAAATTCTTGATATGTGGTTATAGTCTTGTTGAGATGTTAATTAATGGTAGCTGTTAGTTATTATGATCACAATGTGTATGATAACATAAATAACATTAAAAAATAAGAATAATAATCATCAAATTAATGGTAAATTTACACAATTAAAAATAATTATATTTAATATTAATGATTATTAATAATAATGATATTTGAATTTTTTGAATAAAAACATTTTCATGAGGAACAATTATGACTAAAAATTTCTGTAAATATGATGACACATGAGAAGTTATTTCTCTCGGTATTTCATTTACTTTATACTTAATAGACTGACTATGTTTTTTTGGATGATTTGTATCTAGATAGTTGAATCATGTTGGTATTTGAATACAGAAAATGTCAAATTCGATGGTCTGAATTAGATAAATGTAAATAAAGGATGAAAAAACAAATATATTATTAAACTAAATATTGTTCAAGTTTTTCTTATTATTTCATGTACTTGAAAAAAGATATATATTCCTTTAAAATTGTATTTAAATCCTTCACAGTATCTTATATATCACGAAAAAAATTTTGTTATTATTTTATTTATTCATTTAATTTATTCTTTTATCGTTTTATTTATTTATTTAATTGAATTAAAAAAAAAAAATCAAAAAGTAAATTTCCCATACCGGGAATCGAACCCGGGCCTTCTGGGTGAAAGCCAGATATCCTAGCCACTAGACCATATGGGATTTTAAAAATGATTGACATAAATTTGCTCTTGAATGCAACACGTTGCTTAAACATATGCGACACCAAGTGGCGGTTGATGGAAGTTATGCTCTGACAATGTGCCTCACACACACACACACACACACACATTAGTAATACATATTACTAATGAATAAATAAATTTTCAACATTACTCCACTAATTAATAAATTGCACATTTTTAGAAAAAAAAATAATTCTTCTTTGTCATTAATTCCTTTATTGAGATTAAATTTTTTAATGCACTTATGATGTACATGAATTAATTATAAAAATGATGTATATGTTGATATCAATCATACTCTTTTATATTTTTAATTAAAATAAAAAAGAAGAAAAACAATTTATTAACTGTCTTCGCAATAATGAAGGCGTTCAAGTATTGTGGATTTCTATTATTATTATTTATTCTTGTGAATTTTGTAATTTCTTCAACTAAACTAATTATATCAAACTCGAAAAAAAGAGAAAATTCTATAATTTTTAATGAAATGTTGGTAAGTTAGAAACATCTCCTTTAATTGATAATATCGATAATATTAATAAATATTTGTATTCCATTATTTATTTGAAGGTAACGATACTAGAGAAATGTAACTTAGGATTGCGGAATATTCTTATTCTTGATTATTCTCCTATAAATTTATATGTTAAAAGTATATTAACTTTACAACTTCCTATGACAGTTTCTATAATTGAAAAATTAAGATTTATGAAGTTATTTAATCAAACATTAAATCAGAATGAAATACAAGGAGTACTATTTATCCTTAATCTACATCCTGCAGAAACTAGAAGAGTGATAGAGCATATAACCAACAAGTTTCCAATTGCTAAGAATTGTACGATGATCATAATGTCGCATAGTTACCAACGATGCGTTGAAGTTGAACAGATGTTTCGAAGTTTAAAAATATTGTATATTTTCAACGCATATTATATTTGTTTATTGAATAATGAACCAGTTATTTTCACTCATAATGTATATGGAGAATCTCCACCATCATTGTGGAAAATAGTTGATCATAAACTTCTTGGTGGTAATTGGTGGACACTTTACCGCAGGAATTTTAGAAAAGGTATTTTCTTCATTACATTCAAGAAATAAATTTAAATTCATTTTGACTAGAATATATTGTATGCCCATGATTGGATGATAATTTGAATTTTATAACTAATAAGAAAAAAATTACTCACTTTTTTGATATATTTCAATTATTGGCTTCGTGTGTTCATGTAAATTCATAGATTTGTTTTTTCATTTTAATTTAGGCAACATATGTCAAGGATTTCTTTTTGATCGTTTCAACATGAAGAATAATGCAAAATCAGCTAACATAATTCTTGGACTCACAATTCGTGATAAATCAACATTTCAAAAATCACAATATAGAGATACATATTCGGAACACATAATCAAAAAGAAAGATTCTAAAAAAACACACTTATACTATGAAGACATTTCAGCAGCAACAAAACTTCTCAATATGAATGTTAAATATTATCATTCAATAGATAATCCTGTTTATTTCTATCGTAATACATCAGTCGATGTAATTTTTGCAACATGTTTCATATCACATTTAAGACCTTTCTGGCTACCGTTTCATCCAGTTAGTCACGAAGAATTTGTGATGCTATCTCACAATCGAGGTTTGTGTACACCGTTGGAAAAAATAGCTGATTTTTACGGACTGTACACAATTATTTCTTTAATTGTGGTCTTGATAAATACTTTTTTTGTCATATGGTATAAAATGAACAAAAATGTTTCACTTGCTGCCTTCGATTTACTTCGATTGTTGATCAATGATGGAGTACTTGTACCAATTAATACTTTTCCTCTTAGAATATTTTTTAGCATGATTTTTCTATATTTTCTGGTAATTCATTCGACGTTTAGTGGCCATTTAGCTGAATTCTTAACTAAATCTAAACTTCGTAAAAATATTGATTCTGTTGAAAATGCTTTATTTGACTCACGGATTAAACAGATATACAATTTTGGATTCCATTATTCCGATAGTAATAATCAAGGTATATTTAATCGTAAATCAATTCGCACGTTTTCTATAGTTGATTGTATTCGCAATGTCGAGAACGATCCGAGTTCAGTATGTATTGGTTTTGCATCTAATTTTCAACTCTTTTTAACAAGGCAAGGTAAAAAAGATGATAATGTAAGTGATGAGAACCTAAGTTTGGAAAATAAGAATATTGATAAGTATTATATAGGTAATAAACACCTTGGGTCAATGCCAATGTCATTATTATATCGTCCACGATTTCCTTTTACAGAGAAATTTAATTTTATACTAATGTATTTAGTGGAAACAAGAATTATTGGAATTACAAAAAATAAAAGAAGAAGTAAGAAAATATTAGCGTTACACAAAAGAATGATATTTTTTCAAAGTAATTTTCGAAAAATTAATTTAAATGATCTCCAATTTGCTTTTATAATATTAATTATTGGCATAAACCTTGGATTGTTGAGTTTTCTCCTTGAATTGTTTATAAATTATTATTATCAGTATTGTTGCAAGATAAAAAATAGATGTGTAACAAGAATTACAATTAAGGATTGTACAAAAAAAATGTATAGAAAGCGAAAATTCACTAAAATTACCATGTCGGTGAAGTAAAAAAATTAAACTGTGATGAATTTTTGTTTTTTAATCTTTCTGAAATTATGCTGAATAAAAATAATTAAATCATTAAACACGAAAAGAATTTGTATTTAAAGATAGAGAAAGTAATTTTAAGAAATTTTTATACCAAAGCCTGAAGAACTGGATGCAGCTGATGAAGAAGGACTCACTCCTTTTTATCACATTATTTGACACCAATATATATTTCAGTGAATTCCCCAGATCGTGCAGATTTGAAATGGCAGAACTCGATAAAAATAATAATAAAATTGTAAATTTTTTGTTACAAAAGTTTTTACGTAAAATAGTCTTTTATAATAATTTGAAGAAAGGTACATGGTATCAATCAAAGAAGAAGATGAATAGGATTTTCTATATAATGTTTCCAAGTATTGGAGAACCTTGCAACAGTTGCTCCATCAACTACTCTATGATCGGCTGCCCAACTCACGTTGACTACACTAGCACCAACTATCTCTCCCTTACCATCAAATCGTGGTAATTTTTGAATCTTTCCAATAGCTCCAATTAAAATTTGTGGTGAAAGAATGACTGGTTTTGCATACGTTCCTCCAATCTGAATATTCCAATATTAATTCATTTAATACATAAACAAAAAGAACCAATGAGTGTATACAATCATCATTATGAAAAATTAAATTATCTTCCATTATTAAAATAGAAATATTACAACTTACAGATCCAATATTTGAAAGTGCAATGGTCCCTTCAGCGAGATCTGATGGTGCAAATGATGGTTTTTCCCCCAACTTTTGTAGTCTGTGAAGTTCCTTCGCAATTTCAGTGATACTTAAATTTTGAATATTTTTAATATTAGGTACAATCAGACCTTGAGGAGTATCCATAGCTAAACTTATATTATGACTCTTGATGATCTTTAAAGTTTGAGACTCTTCATCAAGCAATGCATTCAATCTAGGATATTTTTCTAAAGCTTTTGAAGTAGCTTTGATGAAAAATGGCAAGAAAGAAAGTGGTATTCCAGAGTGTGTTAAAAATTCTTTGCCTTTACTTCTAAATTCAATGAGTTTTGTTACATCACACTCATCACTGTAAACGAAATGTGGTATGCGCTGTAAAAAAATAATCAATTATAAAATTATCCACCAAAGTTTCTACTTGATCATACTCACCAGGGATTGCGTCATTGTCTTCCACATATGTTTTTGGTATCCTTGCAGAGGAATAATTTCTTCTTGACTACTTGTAGATTTTGTAACATCATATGGCTTAGAGTCAGTCCTAATGTTGCCTACATCTGGTTTGTCTTTATTCAAAAAATTTAGAACATCTTCTTTTAGAATTCTTCCATCTTTTCCAGTTGATGGAACAGTAGTGAGATCGATGTTATTTTCCATAGCTAACCTTCTGACTGCTGGAGTGGTAAGTACTTTAGACCGTTTATTTTCTGATGACTGATGAAAGCTTGTTGAAACTTTCCTTGCTGTTTCTTCATCTCCATCAACTGCTTCTGAGTTAGCTGTGGTTGTAGAGTCCTCATCTTGTAATTCAATGTCTAATAAAGGTTTCCCCACCAAAGCAGTATCATCAATTTGATAATACAAATTTTTTATATGCCCATCATATCGACTTGTGATTGTAACAGATGCTTTGTCACTTTGGACTTCACAAATATTGTCAAATTGTGCAACTTTATCACCTGGCTTGACAAACCTAGTGGAAATACATTAATCTATCAGACCATGACGTTGAAATTTTTTCCTACTAAATCTTATTAAATCAATTCATTCTATTAGGTTTAATTAGATTGTATTAGTTTCAATTGAAATGATCAACCAGGGTAGAAGAATAAGAAATTCGGTTCAGTTGTCACACTTCCAATGACATGGACCTTGATGAGTGTTGCTCTTGAGGTAAATCTAAGTAAGAATATGTATAGTGATCCATGGTCCAGCTATAAGAGCTGTATCATACCTGATCATTTGTATATATTACTCAATCAACACTGGTATCCAACGTTATTTAGGACGAATCCTTTTTTCTTAAGCATATGGACCTTGTTAAGCATTAATGTGTCCAGTGCCTCCAAGTCAATTTCGAAAAAATGATCAATTAAATATTTTCAATGTTTATAGATCTTTAATTCAATTTCTAATTTATGGTGCTTAACACAGGAATGATCAACAAGGTCTATATATTAAAAAAAAAATGTTCCTTACCATTCTTTAACAGTGACTTCTTTTATACCTTCGCCAATATCTGATAAATTAAAAGGAACTACCTTCCCACGTTGTTTAGAACTCATTGAAAACAATCTAGTATTTTTGCCCTGACATTAAAAATAGATTTTATATCAGTTTCTTTTAGAATCATTAATAAAACATAAACAAATATTATTATCTTAATAATCTGATAAGATTGTTTACCAATAATGTTATGAATCTCGTTGCTATTGTCATTTTTGTCAGTTTAAAAATGTAAAAAAATTAATTTTTCGTTGATTCACGGCCACTTTAAAGTAACTCATCTGACTGTTAAGAACTTCTGTCTCCACTATCAAAAAGTCAACAACACTGATAACATTACAGAATAGAGTTCAATTGGTCAGGCAATCATGTATATATATTCAATCATTTCTCTCACTATCTCATGTCAGCTATGTAAATGTAAATGATATTACATGTTTTTACCAGCATATGATCTTCAAACTAACTTGGTATCAAGAGTGTTTGAATTTTATGCAGATTTTATGATAATTTTCTACATATCTTGACCTTTAGATACACCTTAATGTTACATTTTATTTGGAATTTAATGAAGATATTGAAAAAGAATATTTCAACATACTTTTATTCATATTCTCATCAATAAAATTGATAATAAATAAATTTTTTAATAAACTTAGACATGGTCTATAAAAAACCTACTTTTCTCCCACGGAGAGTAATATTTTAAATGGAAAAAAAATGTAACGTTAATGAAATTTTAAAATTATTGGCTAAAAATATTTTTATATGATATGACAAAACATATATAATTATGAGAAATTATTAACACAGTCATGAGAAATGATTTGTTGCTGATATCGAAATTTCTATGATAGAATAATACCGGAAATTTTGTTTAAATATCGCTTTTCTATTTCCATGCTACCCAGATGATTGAAATCCTTCACCATGTGGAATATAATTTGTCTAATCTTGTTGTCGTATTTAATACCATTGAATACTGCAGAGGTATTTTTAATATTTGTTTAAAATTTACTTCATCATGTACCGTCTAAAAATAAACGAGTGATAATCCTCATATTTTTTTTCTAGTCTTCATATGACATTGTATTTTATGATGTTGAGGCTACCGAAATCAACCATGAATATTTTAGTTATTTCGAAAGCTATGTCAATGAAGATAATTCTGGAATATTCACCAATTTCACAATAATCAAACGTCTTCCTGTTACAACGAGGGTAATTAAAGAAGAAATGTTTATTATAAAAATCAATTTAATTACTTACATGAATGTATTTATTCTTCCAGTTATCATACAATTTACTAGCATCAACACTGGGAGAGTTTATCTTAAAAACTGGAGTAACTCTTGATATAAACATATGTGAAATATTCGAGCCACATTATCGTGTAGTTGGAGATCAGATTGAACAAATTGGAATTAATGGTGACAACTGTCCTCCTGGTCCAGTAAGATATATTTTTTTATCTTGATCATTCACATACTTTTCATCCATTTTGAATCACTTTCTTGATGATGTCTATCTCCTAGTCTGATTGATTCATTTCTGCTGCTAGCAGAGCTTTTAATAAGCAGAGTGAATGAATTAGCTTTTTTATTATAAATCATTGAAAATGATAGCAATTTAAAATTTATTATGTATCAATTTTAATTGGAAATATTTTTTATCAGGGAATCTATGGTGCTGAAAATATAGGTTTGGATCCAGAAAATTTACCTGACGTATTCATACCGAACAATTATGTTGCAATTATGAAATTATATAATGGATTAAAAACTATTGGAGTGTTTAAAGCATTTGTTCGTATTGCTGTGTAACAATGAAATGTATTTGAAATATTCAGTATCAATTGTAAAGTGGTACACTCAATAAATAAAAAAAAATTATAGAAAAAAATAAGTACCATTGTATCAAATTTATTCCTCAAAAGTTTTTCACATTGAAAGTAGAGAAAAAAGATTACTATAGAAGCTCAACCCTCGATATTGGTGTTTCCTTTCCGACTGAAAGTGTTCCTAAGTTAGAAATCCTTTGTGTAATAATGATAATATTAATAACATTGTGATTTAAAAGCCCTATAAAGTCCTTCTCAAACTTCTTATTTTTTTTTCTATGAATGAAGTAAAGAATTAAAAATTATCATTATTTGCTTGACCCTAGATTGGTCACCCTATGAGGAAATACCTGTTCAAACAATTTTTCTGTATACAGTTTAATTGCAGTTGATTGCTAAATAACTCAAAAGAATAATGTCAAAAGTTAGACATTGTTCTTTAATGTATTGAAAAATCAGAAAGATTAATAGACATGAAATATTATTATTCCTTGGTTTCATTGAATAAGGGTCTTTCAAAATCCTGATAAAGATTCCTATTAACTACCTGGCAAAATAAGTTGAAAACTTTTCATCATAAGTTTAAATACTGTGTATCAAGTGGACTCGTGATTAAATAATTTGAGATTAATCCCAACATGTATACTTCCTCAGATTTTATGGGAATAATAGCATGTGAACTATTGACATCTGATAGAAGATGATGTAACATTTTTTTTATATTCATTCATTTTTTTATAAAATAAACCAAAACAAGGCCGAATAAATCGTGAGAATAGATCCAATATCTTAATTGAAACTTGTTTTTAGGAAAACTGATTTGCTGAAAAATGATACAATACATTACACACTCATTACACAGTCATGGGAAATGATTTACTGTTGATATCAAAGTTCGTATAATAGAATGATATCAGAAATTTTGTTTAAATGTCGCTTTTTTATTTCCATGATACCCAGATTGAAATCCTTCACCATGTGGAATATAATTTGTATGCTCTTGTTGTCGTATTTAGTATCATCAAATACTGCAGAGGTATTTTCCGATGTTTTTTTAAAATTTACTTCATCATGTACTGTTTAAGAATGAATGCACTAAATATACAAAAGACTTTTATTTTTTTTTTTTTAGTCTGAGTTTGAGCTAACATTCTATGATATTGATATAACTGAAATCAGCTCTGAATACGTCAGTAATGTGGAAGCTTATGTCAATGACGATAATTCTGGATTTTTTCTGAATTTCACATTAATAAAAAGATTTCCTGATACAGCAAGGGTGATAAAAAAGCAATTGTTATTATAAAAACTAATTTAATTACTTTCATAAATGTATTGACTTTTTCAGTTGTTATATAAGTTACTAGGATCATCAATGGGCGAGTATATCATGCCAACTGGGATGAATATTGATACAGGATTATGTGAAGTATTCGAGCCAAATTATCGTCTGATTGGAGATCAGATTGAACAAATTGGAATTAATGGTGACAACTGTCCTCCTAGTCCAGTAAGTTATATTTTTTTATCTTAATCATTCACATACTTTTCATCCATCTTGAATCACTTTCTTGATGATGTCTATCTGCTAGTATGATTGCTTTCTTTCTGCTGCTAGCAAAGCTTCCATGTATGTATGACCAACCATAATTATTTATGATACTGAATTGATGAACTTGATGGTGCATGGTCATCAATCGTTCAACATGATCAAATTTAATGCATAATTATGCATAAAATCTTTTTTATGGAATAGATAGAGTAATGAAAATCTTATTTACAAATAAATCAATAAAAACAATTGATTGTCTGCAATGTTTAATTTATCACTCATCAAATCATGAAGGTTTAAAGTTTAAGATTGATTATGTATTAACTTTAATTGAAAATATTTTTTATCAGGGAACCTATACTGCTGAGAACATAGCTTTGTCTTCAGAAAATTTACCTGACGTATTTCCACCGAACAATTATGTTGCAATTATTAAATTATATAATGGATTCGAAAATTTTGGAGTATTTAAAGCATTTGTTCGTCTTGCTATGTAACAGTTAAATAAATTTGAAATATTTGTTATCAATTGTTTACTTAATAAATGAATAAGAAGAATTATAGAAAAAAATAAATACCATTGTATCAAATCCATTCCTCCGAAAGCTTATTTTCTCACCCTGAAAAAATGATATTCCTAAATTAGAAAAACTTGGTATAAGATCTATAGATTTTTGAATTCTTACTTATTAAATACTTCAATAAGGTGTGAAATGAGTTTAAATTGATCAAAATAGTCAGTATGATAGTTCTATAAATTGTGATCTAATTGTTCTTGATCTAGGAACATTGCCTATCATTGTACAGTTTTGAGGTTAGAGAAATCAATGATAAGGATAGAAGAAGAAAACATAGGGATGATTATAAGGTTATATAATGTTTTGGTAGTTATTAAAATGAGTTAAACGAATAAGCTTTTGTTTATGAATCAAAAAGATTAATAGACATGAATTATTATCATTCCTTGATTTCATTGAATAATTTGAAAACTTCTCATCATAAGTTTAAATACTGTATATCAAGTAGACCCGTGATTAAATAATTTGAGATTAATCCCAACATGTATACTTCCTCAGATTTTATGGGAATAATAGCATGTGAACTATTGACATCTGATAGAAGATGATGTAACATTTTTTTTATATTCATTCATTTTTTTATAAAATAAACCAAAACAAGGCCGAATAAATCGTGAGAATAGATCCAATATCTTAATTGAAACTTGTTTTTAGGAAAGCTGATATAATGCAATGATTGCACAGTCATGGGAAATGATTTGTTGCTGATATCGAAATTTCTATGAAAGAATGATACTGGAAATTTTATTTAAATATCGCTTTTTTATATCCTTGATACCCAGACTGAAATCCTTTACCATGTGGAACATAATTTATGTGATCTTGTTGTCGTATTTAATACAATTAAATATTGTCGAGGTATTTTCAATGTTTGTTTAAATTCATTCCACTACGTAATGCACATAAAGTATTCATACATATATCACTTGTAGTCTAGATTTGATCCAACATTTTATGACACTGAGGCTTCTTATGTCAACTATGAATACTTCAGTGATTTTGAAACCTATGTCAATGAAGATCATGCTGGATTTTTTCTTAACTTTACATTAATAAAACGTTTTCCGAATGAGACAAGGGTAATAATGAAGTAATTTTTACTATGAAATTTAATTTAATTACTTGCATAAATGTATCCATTCTTCCAGTTCTCATACAAATTACTAACATCATCAATGGGAGAGTTTGTCATAAAAACTGGAATAAGTTTTGATGCTGAATTCTGTCAAATATTTGATCCAAATTATCGTCTAATTGGAGACCAGATTGAAATGATAGGAATCACTGATGATGACTGTCCTCCTGGTCCGGTAAATATTAATTTTCTTATTTTTAATCATTTACTTGGAAAATGTATGACCATGTCTAACTATATATCACAATATGTCGTCGTACCTTATCATCCATGATACTATGCTCTTTTTCTGATCATCATCTTCAACGTTCATGATTAAATATGTGCTATATTAATTTGATATATATTTTTTTAGGGAACATATGGTGCTGACAATATATCTTACTCTCCAAAAAATCTACCTGATGCTTTTCCACCGAATAATTATCTTGCATTTATAAAAATTTATTACCAGAAACTTCTTTTCTTGGAGTTTAAAATATTCGCTCGTCTTGCTAATTAAAAATTAAACAGATGTTTAATAAATTTAAATTATTTGTTATTCAATTTTCAAGTAATTCATCTAATAAATTAACGGAATAATAGCAGGCACTTTAAATAAATTGTTTTAAATTCATTTATCCTGAGCTATCATAAATTAAAAATATTATTATTCCTCTAGGTTAGTTGTTCAATATTTTAATGTCAAATATCAAAATATTGGTGGCAAATTTGTGCGTTGTTAAAAAAAATATTTAAAAATTATTTCAAATCATTTGAAGCCTTATATAATGAATATTTCTATAATAAAAAAAAATGAAATAAATAAATAACGATATTTTTTATACATTTCTTATGAAAAATTAATATTTCGATTTTACATTTAAAAAATATTGTTTTTTATCATCAAAAAAATCTTTACTAAGTTATTTTTGTGATGCATTTTTCACTGCTTCAAAGAATTTTTTTACTCCAACCATATTAGCTTCATCATACCCAGGAATTTCACTTTCACAAGCTTTCAGCCAGCGAGCAACATTCGGATACTTGTCGAGAGGAAAGAAAGCCTGGAACAGATTTCAATAAATCCTATTTAATTAAAGGAAATGAATGTCTTGCTAACTGTCAATTATATCAAATAAGATCATATCTGTTGGATACAGAAAATATCTATGTAATTATCATGTTATGGAAGATAAAATAATGTCTACTTTAATCTAAGAATCTTTTGAACTTGAAGAAATTTTAGAAAAATGAATGAATATTAGATAATTACCGGCATACAGCTGACAGAACAGACACAACTTATGTCAGCCAAGGTGTAAGTATTCCCATCAACCAGCCATTTCTTGCCTTCCAAGAACTTATTCAACATCTCAAGACTATCCTTCAGCAATGCTACAGCATCTTCATCAAAAGTTTTTTTTCCTCCGAAAAACATTGGCTTCTAAAAATAGATATCATGATTTCTTATAAATAAAACAAACTATCTGCTAAATAATTTCAATAATTTTATTAATAAATATGACTTAAAGCAAGAAGTTAACTTACTACAGCAGCTCTCAAACGAGCAAAAATAATTTCTCCTTCAAAGTGAAGACGTTGATCAATTAGTGCTCTTTTCTGGAGATCTTTAGGATAGAGTTGATCATCCTTAGCATATTTTCCAACCAGGTAACGTATAATTGCATGACTGTATCACATTAAATGTATTAATTTTTTAAAAATATTCCTCTTATAGATAACTATTTCAATAAAATGGGAAGCTGATAAGAGTTACCTATCCCATAAAATAAAACCATTATCATCTAGAGTGGGTATTGTATGTTGAGGATTTTTCTGTAATACAAATTCATCGTTATCAAATGACATCCATGTATAAAAAAGAATTTTTCTTTTAAATTGATAATAGACTTATTACATAATTTGATGAATAATCAATAAAAAGGAAGCTAAATAGATCGATCTAATTGCTTTCAAAGTATAACTTTTAGCAAGAAGCTATCATCTGCAGTCCAATTAATGAATTAATATTATGAATTGATATAATTTTTATTTATTCATTTTTGAGAAGCATTAAATTTCATCTTAATGTGTTTAAATTAGATCTTGAATGAATGATTGCGTGCATGATGATTTAACATTTTTATAATAAATGTTGATCACTAATATTAGAGATGATTGGTGATGACTAGTATTTCACAGTTTAGCAAAATTAGCAAAGAGTTTAAGATGAGAAATAGTTAACCAAGGACAATAATAAATGAGCTGGGAATTACTCTGGAAAAGAAGAAAAGCTGAATGTAGTATTCTAGGTCATCTTGATATGAAAAAAATGATAATAATTAATTGAATAAATTTATTGCATTTATTTCTATATCTTCCAGTCATTTACCTTAACAAATTCAGCGTCAAGGTGTTCTCGTTGGAGCAAATTAACTTCATGAAGATCAAGATTCAACTTGATCACTTTAGCTGTTAATAAAACAGCACGACAAGGAGGACTTAAATCCATGGTATATAATTTCGGTGGAGCCATTGTGATGAATTATTGAATTATATTACACTTTTAAGGATACTTTTCACTATTAAACAGTCAGCTACGTCGACTCTGGAACGTTTGCGAAGCCTTGAACGACTTTAAAACTTATTTTTCGCAATCACTTATGTTATCACACATTTGACGACTCATCTAAATGATTTTACACGCAAGCGCAGTTAATGATACTGTACATCTCCAAGACATTCATCTTGACCATCGCACTCGGCAATTTATACTAATAGTTGCCAGCACTATGGTTTGCCAACAACCGGTTATTATGAAGCAGACTCGTTGATGTAACGACAGGAAATTGATAATAAGAATACATCAAGTTTTTTTTCCATCCATTGTACATATTTCATTGGGACAATCAATGAACTAGCCTTGTTTATTTAGCCTTGACAATCTACACATTGATTTTATAATTATTTATCTATTTATATACATCAAAATATGTTGAAAATAAAAATACATTACCAATGTAATGGACATCTATCATCATGATATTTTAAATTAGCCAGTTATTGGAGTATGAAAACTCAAATATTGACAATTAGTATATTGAGCTAACAATAATTGTTCATGTTTATTAGTACTTCTAGCAGGAAAGCACAAATTATCAATTCTTGATCCAACACTGTAACAGTCTAAGTCAATCATGTAATGGTCTGATGTTGGACCATAAATATGTAAAAGTTGACTAATATGTTTTTATTCACTCTTTCCTGTAATCAGCTTTCCATTTTTAGTGTGTACTTTGTTTTTAACGGGTTCTTATCTATTTAGTTTTTACCTATTATATTTAAGTACCATGATAACAACTCAAGCTGTTACAGGAAACATTTGATAACTTGCTAATTTTGAAAAATAAGTTTATCATTGTGTCTGTAGATTTGTATAGGCTGTTATATTCACGATTTTTTATTTATTTAGTTCTAGTTGTTATTGTAGTTTTAATCATTAGATTTATTGTGTAGTGCATCATTCAGACATGTGAATTGTTTCATGTAGATGATGATGAATTTCAATATTGTGATAATATTTTTTCTGTATTGTGTTATATTAGTAAATTCCCAAGGGAAACTGACTGATGTTGTTCAGACTAAATATGGGCCTGTACGTGGTGAAATATACGAAACAGTCCAAACAGGAGTAGAATATTCGTCATTTAGGGGTATTCCATATGCAAAGCCGCCTGTTGGAAAGCTACGATTTCAGGTAAGAGCTAAAATAAATTAATTGAACAAAAAAAATTGTTTGATGATAATCAAGTATACTTGTGGCAGGTTTGTCATTGAGTATGTAAACTAATATAAATTACTTCTATTAAGCCTCCTCAAGTTCCCAATGCTTGGACAGAAGTTCTAGATACCATGGATGATCCGAGTCCATGTCCACAACTTGATGGTACTGATGTGATTGGTGATGAAGATTGTCTTTATTTAAATGTTTATTCTCCAGAGGTAAGCAAAGTGAATCCTTAAGAGATCATACATTAAATGAATCATTTTCACAGTTGAAATTGAGTTCTCCGAAAGAACTTAGAGCAGTAATGGTATGGATTTATGGTGGTGCCTTTGTCTCTGGTTCAGTAAACACTTCTTCTTATCGTCCAGATTTTTTGATTGAAAAAGATGTTGTTGTAGTCTCAATGAACTATCGATTAGGAGCCTTAGGATTTCTAACTCTCGGTAATGAGATGATCAGCGGAAATGCAGGGCTAAAAGATCAAACATTAGCACTCAAGTGGGTTAATGAAAATATTAAAGAGTTTGGAGGTGATCCAAACAAAATAACCATTTTTGGAGAAAGTGCTGGATCCATTTCGGTTGAGCTTCATCATCTTTCTTCGCTTTCTTATGGTAAGATGACCGAGTTTATCTGCTTTGAACTATGCATCTTTAAGTTAATAATTTTTTTATTATGTAGGATTGTTCAGAGCTTCAATTGCAATGAGCGGATCTCCTATTAATCCATGGGCGATGCATAGTTTTGCGGAAGCTTCAAACATTTCTATCCAAAGAATTCAAACACACATTCTTAGTACATTTGATGCTAATTCAACTGAAGATGTTTCCAAGTTGTATGAAGTATCTGTTGATGAATTGGTTCTCCTAGATGATTTGAGCACTTTCAGTACTGTAAGTTATCATTTTTAATCAAATCTGATTAGGATGTACTTTTAGATAATTATAAGGACATATATATATTTTTTATAGGAAGATTTTACTTTTGCGTTTGCACCAACTGTTGAAGTAGCAGGTGCACAAAATCAACCTTTCATTACTGATGAACCTTTTTTGATATATCAGTCTGGCAATTTCTATCACGTCCCTCATATACTTGGATACATGAATAATGAAGCTATTTCATGGAGAAAGGGTACGTTGATATTCTTGATGATTAATTAACTTTATATTTTATTCACCTACTATTAATTTGTTTCTTCAACATTTGAATATTATTAATTGTGATCCAGTATTTCTTGAAAAACTATCATGTAGATTTAAATTTTTTCAGTATCGAGTGATCCAAATATTGGAAACAACAGAACTGCCCTTGACAGAATTACATTTGATGAATTTCGAGTAGGAATCAATCTGACACGTCAGTTGATGATAGATAGCAGTTCTGAGCCAGTCTTCTACTACCGAAATGTATTTGAGTATCCAGAAATTTTGCATAAAATTAATGGAATAGCTTTGAATGGCAGCGGGCATGGTGATGATGTTGGTTATGTCTTCTATGTTCAAGGAGCAAATCAGACATTAAATCCCAATGATGAAGTTTCTATTTTTAGGAATAAATTTGTTACTTTATGGACAAATTTTGCTAAATATTTGTAATTATTTAATGGATATCTATAAAGTTTCTATAAATTTGTAATTGAGTTGATTTTTTGTTTGTAGGGATCCTTCAGCAGTTTTTGAAGATGGAACTGAAATACAATGGCCGCCAACAGACAATGCAGGACGACTCTTAAAAATAAACAGCACATTTGAAATTTTAGCCCATGATGACTAGAATATAGTTTCAATAAAAATTATAAAGTGCTGTTAAATTGTGTTGTGTCATTGTTGAGTTTGTCTTGGGACCTTCTATTCCTGGAATATATCTAAAAAAATATCAATTCCAAAGTTATCACTTCATAAAGTTAAATCAGCCAATTTAATTAGGACTGATCAATCATCAGAAATAAGACAGCAAATCTTTTAAAAATTTTCTTGGATAAGATTCAATCTGTTTGGAGTTGGATGGATTAAATTAGATAAAATTAGACCTAATAATTTGTTTCCAGGTGACGAGATATTATTTAACAGTAAATAAATATTTTCCATGAAACAACAATTGACATACATATGAAAAAAATTAATTTTCTGCAAACATGAAAATATGTATGAAAATTTTATCACTTGCAATACCTGGACACCTCAACATTTTAATAATTTACACTTGTATTTGTTATTATAATAATTTAGTAAATTATATAGCTACATCTAGTTGCAAGTAGTTTAAACAACTCAAACAATACGACGAGACATATTGAAAAGTATTTTCTGAAATAAACCTACCAGAGCTATTCAAGTTTTTTCTATTTTAATTGGTTTTGTTGAATTTAAATTTAACGTAGGTTCCACACTTTTGTAAATATAATTATTTTTCATTTTTATTTAATTATAAATATTCAAGTTAATTATGAAAATACTAAAAAGTATTCTTATACTCAGCATTTTTTTCCAACATATTAATTGTCTATTTATCAGATCAAACAAAGTTTATTATACAATAATTAAAAACATCTACGAATTCTACTATTGTAAATCTATCACGATATTATACTCTAATAGTAACATTAAAAAGATAACAGGTGAGTATCTATATTTATAGAAAGTATTGTTTTGATAATACTAAACAAAATTATATTATGTAGAAATGGAATCAAAAACACGTTTAATGAATTTCCAACTAAACTTCAGCAAACTTTTTATTCCAATTATTGTGATAGATATCAAAACGTTTGCATCAAAGGTAAGTTCAATTTGAAAATTAATTTATCTCATAATGATTATGAAGTTACATTTTTATTCATTCTAAATAGATAAATGAAAATATTGATAATATAAATGACTCATTAATTATTTTATTAAATGATTCTGAAGATATCAAATACTATGTCAATAAAGTAAGTATTTTATTCATATTAATAGTAATTCTGGACATAAATTAAAATTTTAATTGTTGATTGCTTCACAGTTGTTCAATCAACCGTTTAATTTTTCTAAAGCTATCTGGCTGATTTTTTCTAATGATGAAGAAGAGCTTGAAGACTACTTCAAAGATACTTATATTCCTTTCAACTCTAAATTTATGGTATCACGGAAGAACAACACAAGTCAATACAGTGAAACTATCCTCGAGATATTTAAAGTCAATAGAAATAGCAAACTATTTCATAATATTTTTGTAACATGGGATCCAAAGAATGATATAGAATTTCCTACAAATAATTTAAATGGCCGGAGGAATCAACTGTACGGTCTGAATCTACGTACAGCAATAATGCATGTATGAATTAAATATACAGTAGCAATCACAAGTATTTTGATGAATATATTAATCTGATGAATTAAAAACAAACCACAAATGCTTATTATTATTTTTAGACTTTACCCAGCATGTCTATTTCATACACCAACAATGGTCAAATACATGTTGGTGGAATTTTCGGTGAAGTCATAGACATATTAAAAGTAGTCATGAACTTTACGTATGTATTTATTAATTAAAAAAGTATTGTGCTACAAATAATTCTCCAACTCTTACGTAGGATGACTTACATTATAACAGAACAGTATGGAAACTTTGAAGAAAATAAATGGACTGGTGCTGTTGGATTATTAGTGAGAAATGAATCAGACTTTTTTCCAGGATATTTGGGGATGACCAGTTCAAGACTTGGTGCTATTGATTACACAAAACCCTTATTTCTGTCTAAGTAAATTTTCCAAGTGTGATAAATATACTTTATTAAACTTATTATTGATTGCTAACTTATAATATTTTGTCTTTTATAATTTCAGCGATCGATTTTTCTACAGTAAACCACCACCATCATTGAAATGGAACCAATTCTTAAAACCATTTAATCACGATATCTGGTTGGCAATTATGTTATCTATTCTTCTGTTTGGTGTTGTTATTACTTATTTAGAATTTATATATCAATATAAAAATAGAACCTCTGTAATCAGAACCATATTTATTAAAATAATGATCAACCTGATGTTCGTCTTTAGTGCATTCTGTGGAAAGAGTATGTTTAAAGAAATATCAATAAAAAAATCAATCAAATAAATTGTTTATTTCTTTTCAGATGGCGTGAGATCTAAAATAGATTCAATAGCCATTGTACAATATGTGATTCATTTAGCAGTAGTTGTTTTATCAGCAGCTTATTCGGGAATTCTCATCAGCTCATTGACAACCAATTCTGATATGCCAGACTTTAAAACAATGAAAAATTTTAATGATAACAGCAAGTACACTATGGGCCTTCGTAGAGGATCTACGTATCTTCATCTGTTCAGGGTATGTTTTGAAAAAAAAATTTCATATAATATTGGTGGGCGATCAGCTAGATACTGCTCTTGTTGCTAATTAATATTCTAAAAAGAATTATTTTGTTGCACCAATTGATTTAAACCCATACATTGAGAACCATCAGCAACACCACAGAGATATTCGTTAATTTCTAATTTTTTCAGATCACGAGTGTATTTAATAATAATTCGAAACTTTTGCTTGTCCATTATTTGTTCATATATACTGGTCCTTACACGGTGTCCATCAACGGTTTCATCAAATACAGTCAATAAATTATCACCTACAGCAACTATAAAAAAGTACGATTATTCGTTCAGTCAAACATTTCGACATCGAGACATTTCTTGTTTTTCAATAAAAATAAAAAATACTCACCTTCTTGCTTATTTTCTCGTGTTGGAGCACTTTTGCATCCATAAATAACTCTAGAATTAATCAAATAAAATTAATTGAATCAAATGATTCAATGAAATTTTTTATAAATATTTCTAAAATCAACTTACCCCATCAAAACGAAGACTAAAATGCTGAACTTCATGGTTAATGATGAATAAGTACTTGAACACTTGATAAAATTACCAAAAAAATAGCTTGTTGTATTATAAAGACGCTTTTGCGTGATTAACTTTGAATGTTCTTGAGGCTTTTGAGCGACAATTTATATCCTAAAACTAAACCACGTGATAGTTCTAATTACACCCCCACCCCCTTTTCTGCCTGAAACTATTATCTACGAAATTTTCATTTACACTAAATAAAAAAATTTAATTCAATACTAACACGGATATAATACTAAGAAATAATTTCACAAAGTTTTTTACTATAATTAATTAGCTGATAAGCCAGAACTTCCTGTAATTTTTTGTTAATTCATATGTATCAATGACGAGTTTGACTGAAGCCAATAACTCGTGTAAATACATATCTATGTATTTTGTCTGTTTACACTACAGTAATTATTCCATTGTTGAAAAAAGAAACCCAGATGTTTCAAGATCGATTTATAGTAGATCATATTATTATTGTTATCAATATTACTAAAGGTTCAGGATAGAATGAGCCATTTAACTTTTTCTTTTGGCACGCCTGCTAGTTTACAAAGTTGGATTCGCTACAATTGTTTCAATCAGAGCTGCAGACTCAATATTATTATTATTAGATCAAATATTGTCAACAAGTGACAGTAAAATTTTTAATCAACATGTATTAATTTGTAGATGACTCATAGATGAAGCATTAAATGTATTAAATTGGTTTTATCATGAATGTAAATATTAGCTAACCCAACACTAGATGTTTCCAACATTAGCTTTCACGATATTATTCTAATCGTGACAGGAAATGAAACTAATTTTAGCATTTATAATTAAAAAAATGTGTGCTGATATGAAATAACCACAAATTTAGAAGAATTGATTGTTATGATATTTTTATTCAACTTTTAATCATTAATTTTTATCATTTTTAACTCACACGCACATAACAATTTATTTCGAGCAACAATTTTTCTGCAGTATAAAGGGAAGTCTTCATCAAATAATTATTAGGAGGGAAATTATCTGGCAATGTATTCAGATCAAATGTATAATCTTCCGAAACATAATTTCCCTAAAACAAGGTATGAATTATTTTTAATGTCTTCAAGTACATAAATAATAACATCTTTAAACTTTGTAACTTACTGGTTTAGGTGGACATTCTTCTGAAGTGATATTAAACTGATGTAAGGCAGCTGAAAGAAAGATTGGTTCTCTATAAAACTCACAAAAAGGCAATGTTACGTCAATACCAGTTGGTACTATATATTCTCCCATAGTTGCAGCAAATATTTTTCCACGAATCTAAAATGAATATTCCTGTTTTAATATTCTTATGAAAACGAAAATTAAATGGCGAATTTATTTTTAAAAAAATATTTCGAATAGTTAAGAATAACTCCAATAGAAATTTATAATAACATTTTTATTGTTTTCTTACTTCAGCATTTAATGGAAAATAATCAGTTATCGTGATATTAATGAAGATGTGATTTTCCCACACATTAGTTTCTAGGTCTTTGAAATAAGCTGGATCATAATAATCGACTGCATAATCAATGAACATGAGATCAAGTTCTGCCTATCAATAAAATAAACATCATGATCTTCGACCAAAAGAATATTTAATTTCTTAGACATTAATTGAGACATAATTGGACAAGACTAAATATCGATAATTTATTCACAATTACTATTGAATTAAATGAAATACCTTTGATCCGAGAAAATGGGAATAAAATAATAAAGCCGAAATGAAAAAAAGCATTTTTGTTTAATTAATAAAAAACTCTGTATCTAAGTTGAGCAGAAAATGGAGTCAAAGTTGCAGGAAAGCACTTTTAAAGTTGATCTTGACAATTGTGATTATTTTGACATCTATTTTGGTCAACTTACAATAACATCAAACAGGAAATCATAAATACCAAAAATTTCCGGTCATGAAATATCATTAATTATTTCTAAATGAACAATACAAGTGATACAAAATTATCTTTAGATCAATAATATAATAATTTGTCAACACGATAGGTATTTTATCACGAAAACAACATTGATACATTATCATTTTAATAGTTACGAGTTCTAGCTGATATATAAAAACTTATATAATTTTTTTTATAATAAAAAGAAGATAAGATTTTGTAACAATGATATGTTTTAAACAACTGCTATCAGTTGGTAATCAGAAAAGCTGAAAACATGCACAACTCTGGATTTTTTTAGATAGATTATTTTTAAACATATAAAGTTCCAATTCGGTAGCAATCATTTACATCTTCTAAATAGGCTGCTCATAAGGGCAATCTAGATGACATGGGCCCATTTATGAGCAGTTCATGAACACAAGTACTGCATCTCCATAAACTTATTATTAAAAAAATTTTATTACAGAATTCTACCGATGAAATAATGAGAAAAATGGTTGAAAAAACAATTACAAATAATGGACTCACTTCATCCAATGCAGAAGGATTTGAAAAAGCATGCTCTGATCACACTTATGCATTTTACACCACGGATATTGCTAAAAATTATTACAATCCGAACGATTGTGTATTACTTGCTTCAGAATCTATCATGAGATTATCGATTTCTTTTGGTTTACAATACAATAGTCCATTTAAAGATCTCATGAATCACTAGTAAGTATAATTATTTTATTTAATTGTATTCATTTTAATAATACCAAAATTATTTTTTTTTTATTCTTATTACAGCATTATGTGGTTAAGAACCTCTGGTATAATGAATAGAATTTTAAATAACTGGGCAGAATATAAATATCAGCAAGTAAAGTTTTTTTATTTATTTATAGCAATATTAAATATTTAAAACTTTAAAAGTGTATGATAAAATATTGTTTTTTTCTTTTAGAGTGAAAGCAATTTGAAGCCTGTTGGATTAATAGACGTTGCAGCTATCGCTATTTATTTTATCATTGCTGCTATTGGTAGTATTATTATTTTATGGGGAGAAAAAATATTCTACAAGAAGCGCAGACAACGAAAATTTGCAACTGTGTTCAATCGTTTAATAACAAATAATAAATATCCAATGGACAACAACTGTATCGTCCCCATAAAATAAAATTAAAAATACTACATCAATTTTTTAAGATGCACACAATTAATGGAAATTTTTTATATAATGGCTTTTGCTTTGGCTTATTTATCATATGAAGTTTAAAAGCAAAGAAATGAATGCTTCATTTAAAATGAACACAACATAGAGATATTGATTATTATATAGTGCTATTTATTTTAATATACAGTGTTTCCATATTCAATCGAATTCTTCATCAATATCTTTAAATAACAAAATGTTATTTAAATGACCTTTGAAGCAATTAATTTTTATTATAATCTTTTTTGATGAAATCAGCAGCTCTTTCACCAATCATAGTAATAGTTGCATGTGGGTTACCAGATATCATCTATAAAAAATAATTCAAATTAAATATTTATCAATAAAGAGTGATGTTAATGTTTAAATAATAATGAGCACTATGAACCTGAGGTATGATAGAAGCATCCGCAACACGAAGCCCTTCAACTCCATGAACTTTAAGTTGAGGATCAACAACAGCCAATGGATCTGTTTTGGGTCCCATTTTACATGAGCCTCCTTGATGATTTTCTGTTCGTGTATCTACATGAACTGCACACCTGAAATAATTGTCCGAAAGAAATTCATGTTCAGAGCATTCTTCAAGTGGCTCAGTTATAAGCTTCAATCCTTTTGATTTCATTGCTGTAGAATTGGCGATTGTTAATAAAACATGAATGCCGTCTATCAAGACATCAACATCTCTAGGATCTGCAAGATCATTGCTCCAAATTAGTGGATGGTCAGTTGGATTAGCACTTGCCAAAAACAGAGCTCCTGAAACATTTATTTTTAATCAATACAAAGTTGATTCAATGATAATACACTGCATAGCAAATTTTTATTCACTTGCTGGTGAAAAAAGAAATTGATGTTGATTCTGATGCAAAATACGTTGCTTTTAAAACGTACCTCGACTTTTTGTTTGTAAGTTTACAGCTGAAAATCGAACAGTTCTTTTATCTTCATAGCTCTTGAGATCAAAATTACTTCGACAAGAAGCTTGGAATCCAGAGAAGAATATTTGGATATCAGGATGATCAAGAGTGGTGTATTGTGAAGCTAATATAGCTGTGACTTGAGCTAAACCAGTAGACGACAATGGTCCAGTTTGATTGAATGAATATTGAGTTACCTCATTGAAATTGAAATCATCTGAAAAAGTTTCATCAAGTGCGAAGTCTAGTTTATAAGAAACATGATTATGCAAATTTTTTCCAACACCAGGCAAATCAAGAACTACGGGGATGTTTAGAGATTCCAGATCATCTTTTGGACCAATTCCAGATAGAAGTAATAACTGAGGTGAGTTCACTGCTCCTCCTGAGACTACCACTTCTTTTTTTACTGATACCGTATGAGTTTTGCCATTCTTTAAACATTTCAATTCATATTATTTTTTATCAATTATATTTCAAACATTTTTATTTCTACAACAAATTATACTTACACTAGTGTACTCAACCCCAACGACTTTCTGATCACGAGTCAATATTTTTGTTACCAGAGCATCAAGAGCAACGTCTAGATTTTTCTGATCACGTAAGGGACGCAAAAATGCAGCAGCAGAACTCTGTCGAACACCATCTTTACTCATTGCTTGGGCGATTGTAAAACCAAGAATTTTATCTCCAACCATGTCTTCAGTTACTCCATAGCCAGTTTCTCTAGCTGCATCCAAAATGGTATGAGCAAATGGTGGCTGCCATGGGAATCTAAACATTGTTTCGAGGTGTAATCAAATATTTATATACATTTCTATTTGATTTACACTACCATCAGAAAGTTTGGAATCATCTTTTTAAATCTAAATATTTATAAAATAATAAGGAAAGTAATTATGATTTACCTTTCTACAATTACTGGACCACCAGTGGCATGATGTTTTCTTCCTACTCGATCAATTTCTCTGTTGTCTTCTGATTTCAAGAAGAAAGGTATTACCTATAAAGATATAATTTTTTTAAATTCAATTAAATGTAAATAATAAGCTAGAATTAAGAAACATTTGATGCTATTCTACCTCTTCCCACGACCATCCATCATTGCCCATGGCTACCCAATTTTCATAGTCCTTAGCATGGCCTCGATGATAAGCCATTCCATGATGAACAGTTGTACCACCAAGATTACGTCCACGTGGCCATAAACAAACTCCGTTATTATTCAAACATGCATGAGATTCATTAAATGTTTTAAATCTCCAATCTATGCTACTTCCTATAATTTAATAATAACACAAAATTTAATTGTAATCTTAATTTAGATTTAAATGTTAATGTTTAATAGAAAAATATCAATGTTACCTAGATAAATTCCAAGATTGGCGGGAATTTCAGTACCAATCGGCTCATCAGGTCCAGCTTCTATCAGCAAAACATTCCACTCAGGTACTTCACTGAGTCTTGCTGCAACTGCACTTCCTGCTGCACCACCTAATCAAGAAGAAAATTATCTTTTTAAATATCCATCACCTTGTTGAAGAACATTTTAACATTATCATTACCTCCAATAACAACAAAATCATATTCATCACGAGGACTTTCAATAGGAATGACTCTATCACACTTCTCAGATATCTTTGGGTTTTGGGTTATTAAATCATTTAGCATAAATAATAGAAGTGAAAATGAAGCTGTTGTTGAAGGTGTTGTTGGACATACATTGAAAATACTAGGCCCACCGATCACTGGACTGGTACAAGAACCAGCAACGTTGCTCTGTATTAAAAATAAGCAAAATATTCGTTATTAACAAATAAAACTAGAATTAAATTTTATTTTTAGTAAAAATGAAATGGTTTTTATTAAACAGTTGATTTAAAAGCAAGAAGAATACCAACCATTTTTAATTAACTGATTTACTTAGCACTTTTTGAGAATTCAAGTCACTTTCGAATGATAGAAAATTCATTTATTTCTAGTATTTATAGCAAAAGAGCTTCATTCATGAATATATTTATCATTTATTATTATATGATGTTTACAAAATTATCATAAAAACCATATATCTTATTTATCGTTATCATATAGTAAATTAAAATTTACAAATTAACAAGTCAGAATAATACGTTGGATAATTAATAATAAATTCAATCTGATTAGAAGATCGTTAAACGTCATCAATACTATGTAATTTTAAAGTGTTATCACCTTAGTAATTGATCAATGTATACATACATCATTTGCATATTTTTTTTTAAAAAAACAACAAATTCAAAAAAGAAATGTAACAATAGAACATGAAATAATAGAAATAAAAATCTATTCTAGACACCAGGAGCAATGTTGCGCTTTTTGGCAATCGATGTAAAAATGCACTTTATTATTACAATGTTATGTAACATAAACATTTTATGGTCATTAAAATAATTAAGTGTAAATTGAAAAAAAAATTTAAATCTTTGATGATAAAAAGAAACAAACAAAAAATAGGTCTGGGCAAAGATTACAATATTTTATTGACATTTATTGAATATAATCACAGTAATAATAATTCAATAAATAAAATCCATTTTAAATTGTTTATAACAAATTGAAATTTTTATAAACTATAAATAATGATGAAATTACAAATTTTAAAAATCGACTCCATTACAATAATTTCCCAATGGAAAGATAAAAAAATATTCAAACAATAGCATTAAATATGAAAGGATTTGACTGCTCTGAGTTAATTAAATTAATTTTATTTAGTTTATTAAACAATTGTTAATTAATTAATTGTAACTGTCGAGACATAAATGCTAACTCCTTTTTAAAATTATCAAACTCATCCAAATTCGATGTAAATTGTCTCTCAAATCGTTCTCGCAAAATAATGACTTGATTTTTCCTAAGTGTAATTTCATAGACAGAATTTGGATTAAGTAAAAATGTTGAAAGTAATTTAGTATTAAATATTGGCATTGGTGATTGATCCAAATAAGCTAATTCGTTACGAATTCGAACATCAAGTGTTGGAATTTTAAATTTATATTCGCGATTATTGCAGACAACAATGAATCCATCAGTATTAGATAATGGTGGTGCTAGCAAACAACTACCATTGTTGTCAGTAATAACAAACTGTACTCCAATAGTGAATTCATTATCGGTACCATTCTGATTGAGATTGACATTGAGTGGATCAAAAAGCAGGGTTCGATGAGGATAGTCATCAGCTAATAGAGGAGTATTCACACCTTGACGTGGAAATTGAGCGAATAAAGCTAAAACATCATTTGGTTCTGGCATATATAGCTGTTTGTTAACTACAGCTCCAATGACATCAGTAAAAATGATCCATCGTTTGCTAGCAATCACTTCATATTGAAAAATAATGTGAGGAAAATCATTTAGAAGTGGTGACTCTATTTTACCTGTGTTGTGCATATCATCCCAATAAAAAATAGAATTAGGCTGGACATTATTGTTAATCATACGACCTTTGTATCCATCAAATTTATACTTTAACTTATAGTTGGACATGTTACAAGAGTATTCATAGAATGATGAAAACTTGCGACAAGGTATATGTAATAGTTGAGTAAGCTGGATATAATTGTACATTGAATTAGAATCAATTAAATGATAAAATTCAGATAAATAAGTAGTAGATAATAAATCCCAAAAAAAATTTTCTCTGTCTGTTAATTGTTTATAATTCATCAAGGAATAATCTGTTCCATATTCAATTTCAGCAGTAAAGTAAAAAGATCCACCATGATGACCTTCTGATTTTTTTTCTAAACTTATTCGTATGTTATCCTGTTGATAAATAATAAATCGTACTGTAATATCTCGTATGGTGTTGAATTTTCGTGTCAGTTCAGCGATATTCTCTGTTGCAGTGGTGCGTGAATATGGTATGAACATTATTTTATTTTTCTTTTTAGCATGATCATTGACATCATCATTATTTTTGTTTATTAAAATCTTCAATAGATTTATTCTGTGTGAACATTGTTTATATTGAAACACATTATCAGTGATACGATATCCCTGATTGGAGTTTGCATTCTCATGATTCATCAATGTAGGATCATTAAAATATGTAATTAATATTTTTTTACCATTTTCATTGTAAAATTTTTTGTACAGTAAAGAGAAAATTTTTTCTGTTATTAGTAGACGAACACTTGTTTCATATTCAGTGTGATTCATCATTATTTTCAGAGCAAATTTTAATAAACAAAAATGTTTTCTATTGTCAACTCTTCATGAAAAAAAATCTAACTTATTAATAAATTTGTTTCTCGTTGAATTAAGTAGCACTTCAAACTATTACTTCACTTGATTTACTGATAATTTTATAACAAAAATTGTCTTGCTGAAATCATTATTATAATTGTCGTCATTACCCATTGTCGTGATCACCTAATAATAGTAGAATAATGTCTATCAATAAGCTCTATTTATTTTATCACCTATAATTTGATTTGTTAGTTTAAAATGTTTATTCAACAAAAACCTAATTGTAATTCAATTTGTCATAATTATTTTTATAGCATGCATTTTGAATTGTTGATTCAGTAAGAAATGAGCTATTTTATTCAAATTTAATTAATGAATCAAAGTATATTACTTTTATAGAAGTTTTTATTAATTTTTATAAATTTAATGCATGACTGTGCTTGAATTATTTTGCGGCAGTCGGGGCGGATTGGCTCGATGATTTAGAATCCCGCATCGAAGCACTACGTTTCCGCTTGATTTCTTCAGCACGTCTTGCTTTAGCTTCCTTTTGTCTTTGAGCTAAAAGTTTAGCATACTCTGCTGATTGTTCTTTGCGAGCTAAACAACGCCTCTTCTTCAAAGCGATTCTATGTCTTTTGCGCTGAAAGAAATAAAAAAATTTATTAAACTATTGCAGAACGTTTTTACAATGTTGAATTTGAATATTAAAAAATTTTTTTTTTATTAAATTAGATAAAATTGGAATAATATTAATTATTTTATTAATTAGTATTATTAATGAGAATTAAAAATAAATATTTAAATGAACGATTATTACCTGAAGAGTAATTGGAGTAATGAGACGTTGAATTTTAGGAGCCTTAAATCTTTCTTTCTTTCCTTCTTTTTGAACTGGACGTTTAATTACAAATTCACGTAAATTATCTTCTTTTGTAAGATTGAACAATTTACGAATATGTCCAGCTCTTTTAGGTCCCAAGCGACGTGGTAACATTTTGTCTGTGAGTCCAGGAATTTCCTAAATAAAAGAAAGCAACATTTTTAATTTTATAAAATTTTAAAACCAAGCTGTTCATCTCAAGAATGAATATTAAAGTAATTGTTATAAAATGTCAATACTAAACTTCTAAGTGTTATATGACATGACTATTGTTTTAATTGTGATCTTTCTTTGATAACAAAAAATAAAAACTATTTTTCAAGCAGCTCAATTAACGAAACATTAACAGAGAAATTTTAAAAATTATTGTAATCTATCTATACCTGTTGACCCTTCTTCACAATAACAAGTGCCAATACTGAAAGATTAGCATCAACAATGCATCCACGAACTGACTTTCGTTTACGTTCACCATCTCGACGAGGTCTGTAGCAAGAATGTCCTTTCGATAGTAATAAACGTACACGTCCTGTGGTATAAAATAAATAAATAATATAGTAACATTTAAATATTGTTTTATAAAGTAAATATAAATTTTTTTACAAACCATTCGTGAGAACTCCCTGTTTCATAGGAAATCCTTGCTTATCGTTACCACCTGAGATACGTACAACGTATCCTGCCCATTCATCACCTAGAGAATCGGCCTCTATTTCAGCTCCCATACGTTTTTCATAGAAAACTCGGAGTTTGTGTTCATCAGTTATTTCAAACAGTTTCTGCGACCCTGCGGCCGGATATGAAACGTTGAGCTAAAAAAAAAATTCATACAATTACTATTATGTCAGTATTATGAATAAAAACAAAAGCACTATGACACAATAAAATAAATAAAATTTCATTGTCAAACAATTTTATGATTGGAGTAAGAAATTTTGAGGTTATGAAGACACAAGTGGTTTAATTTTTAAAACAAATTGTTCTGATGAAAAAATATATGTTTATAAAGTACACTAAAATTATATTAATTTGTAAAATATTAAGGTTTATGATTAAAAAATTGGGATTAAAACAATATTAAACGATTTATACCTTCATCGTGAAAGTATCAAAGCGGTACCACACGAACCATAAACAGAAAAGAGCGATAAAACCCGAAAAAAATCGTTGTGTAGAGTTGATGCGAACTGTCGATAAAATTTACTGAGAATGAGCGCCATTTTGTTCTGATTGACTTGTTGTTCATAATACCAAAAGGTGTCTCTGCGCAAATCTTCTTCTAATAGGTGGCGCTAGTTGTGTTGCGAAATAATTTAAATAAATAAATATGTTAATAAAACATAAAATTTAAATAAATAATAAGAAAAATCAGTAATAAATGCTATACAAAATTAAATAAATAAGGTAAAAAAATTTAATTAAATACAATTGTAAAAAATAACCTTTAAAATTCTCAAAGTCTTTAGTTAACTTTGAAATAAAGAATACCCGCACCTTCTAGTATTTTCTCTCTTTTTTTACTCGTTTCTTTATCATGCACATTTTCGTCGAATATCAGGTTATGTTGCATCAAAACAAGAAAAGAGTCACAAATAATATTCAATCAAGAAATTGATGTCTTCACTTAACATATTGTTGTAAATAATAATTTATGCATAAACATGTTGAGTTACTCTCTTCGAATTGCAACAAATAAAGGTAAATCATCTTTAATTTTTCGCAATCAATGAACACCAACTATGATAGAATAACTTTCTGTCAGCAGTATCATCAGTTTTCACCGGTTCTAAATTTTTACGTACTTCAACTCCAATTTATCGTCGTGATTATTCAACAGTTGAATATTCAACAGCAGCTGCTGCTAAACCAGCTCCACAAAAAGAAGCAAATGGTAAATTAAAGACTGACATCATTAATAAATTAAGAGGTTAAAATAATATTCATTTTTTTTGTTTATTTTAGCAGAAAAAATTACAACAATCGATCCACTAGATCATCCAGATTTTTTTGGAGTTCACAAATTATTTACCGTTAAAGATTTATTTGATGCTCGAGTACATTATGGACACAAAATCGGTACTTTAGATGACCGTATGAGGCCTTTTATTTTCGGATCACGATTGGGACATTTAATATTTGATCTTGATCAAACAGCAGACTTCTTGCGAGCAGCTTTGAACTTCACTGCTCATATTGCTTTTAGAGATGGAATTATTTTATTCGTATCAAGAAATCCTTTAGCTACTCATCTCGTTGAAAAAACAGCCAAAGAATGTCAGGAATTCGCACACACTAGATTCTGGAAACCTGGAACATTTACAGATGCCACAAAAGAATTTAAAGCAGTAACAAGATTACCAGATCTTTGTATTTTTATTACAACGCTAAATGACGTTCTTACTCAACAACATGGCATCACAGAGTGTGCGAAAATGTTAATACCTTCAGTAGCAATTGTTGATACAAATTGTAATCCTAATTTAGTTACATATCCTGTACCAGGAAATGATGATTCTCTAGCCTCAATTGAACTTTATTGTTCATTGTTTAAAGAAGCTATTTTACGGGGTAAAAAAGCTCGCAATAAAATAATGGATGCTTCGTAAATCTGATATTTGTTATTATTTTTATAAAAAAAATGTTGTTACGCCTTAGAAACATTAGCCATTTCTACAATTGATTATTCTTTAATAATAATAAATTATTAAGTTATAGAAAACAAATTTATAGATGCTTCATATTTTTTGATGTTGACTTGCTCTTCTCAGTAGAGGAAATCAGAAACTATTATTTATTATATTATCGACAATTTGATTTTCATACATATCTCGAGATACTTTTAATATTAAATAACAATAAATAATATTTTATTTTTTAAAATATACAACAAATATTGCAAACGATTTTTATTTTTAAAATTCATTATTCAAAATACACAGTAAATTTTCGAAAAATATTAAGTAAAACTTTTTTATATTTAAAAAACACTATTATTAGGTTAACATACTACTTTTCTTATACTTCAATCACACTTAATCAAGTAATCACAATTTTTTTTCTCCACTTTTAAGGACAAAAACAACATCACAATAATTTTATTCATTTATTTTCAGTCTTAACAGTTTCCCTGTTATCTCGAAGTCGTTGGAAGAATGTTTGGCCCAAATACATGACAATACTAGAACAAAAATTGATTAACAATTGATAAGAAGATATTTCAAACAATCTTTCATCCTAATAATATTCAATCGATTTGTAATAAAGTGACAAACTCACATATGAGCCAAGTTGGGGTAGTATCGAGCCAAGTATGTCAACTGTAAAGACACAGAATGAGCAATCCAACATTCTTTTACGCGATTAGCCATTGCTACAGCCATCAAATAAGCACAACGTTCTGCCTGTAATTTATTCTTTGCCTGCATTTCAGCTGGTTCTCCAAATTTCTTTCCTACTTCTTCAGTGAAGCTTTCTGTTAGAATTGGAGTTGCAACAGCTCCAGGGCAAATTAGCGTAAGATCAACTTCAGCAACGCCCAATTTTTCCAAACGCAAACTCTCAAAGTATCCCTTCAAATATCATATAATTTATTAGTCTATCTGGAGAAGCATATGATATGTTGACAAATGATGAAAAGATGAACTAACATGTAAAGCGTGTTTCGATCCAGTGTAAGATCCAGAAAAAGGAACTCCAAATAATCCTGCAAGACTAGAGTTAACAACTATATACCCTTTTTTATTGTTATTAGCCACGAAATGACGATAAACCAATCGAGATAAAGCTATCAGAGAGAAGACATTGACTTCAAATAATTCTTTATCAACTTTGACATCAATTTTCTCCCAATTAGCTCTTTGTGAACGACCAGCATTGTTTACCAAAATATCTAGCTGGAAAATTTATACAAAGTTTAGTCATGTATTTTACATGGAGACCATAAAAATAAATGAGAATAGAAAGTAGATGTTTTATTCATTAGCTACCTTTCCAAACTTTTCAATAACAGAGTTCAAAGCTTTTTCATGACTTTGTAGATTACATAGATCCAGTGGTAGAACGTGAATATCAGCATCCTTCAAGTTGGAATTAAATTTCAAGCAATTCTCTTTCACTCGTTTCAATTCTTCCTCTCGTCGCGCTGATAATACTAATTTGCAATCAATTTTCGCCAACTCATAGGCTAAACTCTCTCCAATGCCACTAGAGGCTCCGGTTATCCAGATTATTTGACCCTTCAACACTTCTACAAATAATAAACGAAAAGGTTTTAATGATGGTTCTTCAATGTCCTTTTGGAGTAAATTAATTATTTGGGTATGGAAACATAAAGATGATTGATGGTAGGAAATATTTTATGATAAGAATAATATTCAAATGGAGTAATTGGATTATCAGAAAAAAAATGTATAATTAATCATGATAGGTATCAATTGGTTATAAATAAATCTGGTACGGCATTTTTAAGGTATTTCAGTTGAGGTTAATTTTTTCTCAAAATTTTTTTTACTCCATTAAAATTAACGATTATTAGAAAATAAAATGTTCGTTTTAATAACAAAAAATCGATTAATGCAAATGCATTTGTAATGAATCAAAAAAAATCAAGTTTTATTTTACTGTTGCTAAAAAAATGAATTATTAATAATAATCTTAACCTGAACATTAACCTTTTTTTTTTAATCTTTGTATGTTTTTCGAAGTAATAGAAGGCAAATAAATCAATATACAGAAAGCTAGTGTGTATATTTAAAAACAAATATTAATTGTACTTTAAAGAGCCTTGGGTCTTTTTTTTACAACTCGTAGCGATCAAAATACCTAAAAAAAATGTACTTAAACATTTAAATAAAATTGTCTGAGACTCTTTTTTTCTTTATATTCAGCATTCTTGTCTTTGAAAAGTTCCAATTAACGACATTTATACCTCATTATTTTTGTTTATTCGAATTTACCGGCTCCAATAAACCGTTAAAAATAACCAAAAAAATTACACTTCACAGCTATTTACAAACAAAGTATCTATTTATAATCTAAAATTTATTTACCAAAATATGCAATTAAATTTTATTTACAATAATATGACCCAATTTTCTTTATCAAAAATAACGGTAATATAATCCATGTATACTTAACCTATTGGTTGACCAAACTTGGACTTGAAATATAATTGAATATCACAATCAATAAACCATGGAAGAACGAAGTAAACAATGTAATAAATAACCGTAATAAATCCAATAATCTCCAACCAAGACATGATCAATTATCATCAACAATCACAAATATCTTTCAAAATAATATCAGGCGTAGAAGCTAAGAACGCAGTTTCCAACGTATTGAAGAGACTTTGCTTCTTATTATCGCAAGTGTTATTGTGTGTATGCTGTAGATGTTTCTGTTAGGTATATGAGTATGTATTGTAAGAATAATACATATATATTTACATACACATATGCATATGGATCTGGAGGAAAGATGAAATAGCAAATGAGGTCTCGAATAAATCTGCATCTCAAAATAACATTGAGTAATCTCGTAAAGGCTATTGGCATTACATATTGCTCTTTTATATGGGCAATATATTTAATATATTCATCACATGACTCATTCACAATTTATTAGCTGCTATTTGTCTGTTGGAATAGTAAATCTTTAAAAACTCATAATTAATTTTTCTTTTTGTTTGTAGATTGATGACACAGGTTATCAGGATTACTTTTATTTCATCAAGATTAGATACTAAAATACATCTGGTGATTTTTACGACATCTTGGAGCTGGAATAAGCTTTCATTCAAGTTATTATGTCAAGAATATTTTTAAACCTTTATCAACAAATGTCTAATCCATCAGCTCATCTACACCTGTCATACTTTATTAAATTAAATATGAATACCTACCACCTCATGATTTAATATCACTGATCAATATCGATTTGGAGGAAGTATACCAGTAGTGCTCTATTTATTTAGATATTCATTAAGCTAGCTCTTTCAAAATGAAAATACAATCAACTACGTATTTTCGAGTAATTAAGTACCAAATCCATTTCATCATAGCACCAATGTTCCCTGGAATTGGGGCAGTAGATTAATCAACAATTAAATGCTCGTTAATCATCAAAGAAAAGTTTTTCTGTGATGTAACTCGTCAACTACGTTTATGAGTACAATGTCAGGTGATATAACATGCATTTATCCTACTTGTTGCTGAACAGTAAAGGGTAGTTGGCATGCGCTTGAAATGAATATCGACCAAGTAGACGATACTAAAGGGGCTGCGTATGCTCCCTTCAGTATCATACCGCATTTTGTATGCGATCTGAATGGAGACTCAATTTATTGTCAAGTTTGGACTGTTTTTAAAATATAGTATCCATCATTTTTAGAGTAGATAACATCAAGGACATCATTGCAAAGTGAAATAAACATCTGTAACACAATTAGTGATTTTTCATCAAGTTTTGGATAAAAGCCGGTAAGTTTTATTTTTAATCAATTCTCCAATGATAATTTTTATTTAGAAAAAAAGATTAATAGGAAATTAAACTATCAATGATTGTGATGATTAGCATGATTATTATTTGATTGAATGATTTCAGATGAACACCATGTCTTTTTTATTTCATTCATCAAAGTTCTTCTTTTTTTTGATGTTGATGATACCAATACTGCTAATGACATCAACCGCAATCGCTACCGGTCTTAATCAAGAATCAACTTCCCTTCGAAATGCTTTGAATATGCTCACCACCAAACAAAGATCCGCTCTGATGCAATTACCTAGCCTACGTAATTACTATAACATGCATAAACGAACACCTAATTATAATACTGAACATGATTTGAATCATCATGATAATTTTGATATTGCAATACCAATTCATGCAGGTAAGAGAATACTAATCTGTTACTGTGATATTTTAATTGACTTAATTATAATAATATTCAACCTATCTCTAATAATTATTAAACCATAAATGGTAAAAGTAATTCTCGGTAAATACTCTATATTGATAAAACAATTTTATAGTAATATATCTATCATTGACAGATTTTATCGCAAATAATTTTCAGTGCTTCGTAGAAGAGCTTTTTTTTATTGTTTATTTTTATTATTTACTTTTTTTAAATGGAAGTTTATTTTTTAGAGGAACAGTATTTTTACCAATCAATTTTTATTGAATAAAATATTTGTCCTTGAAAACTTTGATTAAAATGTGTACATGTAGAAAATTTTATAGTAATTTTTACCAACCAGAACATTACTTTTTAGCTATTTTTATTAAAAAAAAAACCCTAGTAATTTTTAATTGTTTTTGCTAGTAAATTTTACTGTAAATTGACTAATAAAAATTACTATAAAATTTTTTCCGTATCGTTATAAATATATTCTAGATTTATTATTTATTTTTCAAGTCTTTACCTAATCCAACAGTTCTAATATTAATTATTAATTACATAAAAATGTTTTAAACAACTCATACTAGAAAACTTTCTGTAAGCAGTTAATTCTCATTGTACTTCATTAATATAACATTGATTGTAACTTATTATTATAATAAATAAATATTTTTTATTGTAGTTTGCACTTGATAATTAATATTAAGACTGTTGGATTAGTAAAGGCTTGAAAAATAAACAACAAATTGAAAAATGCTATTGAAACAATTTATAAATAAAAAAAAGGTCATTAATTGTTTGTGAAATTTACTGAATTATATTTTTTCTACGTATTTAGTAAAAGCTTCTGAAAGTGAATTATTAAATCATCAGAGGGTCGGGTTTCCATAATGTATAGAATAATCTATAATAAAGACCATGAAAACAAACTGAATTCATTATAAAGAGCTTTTGGGTCTTGTAAACAAAACGATGATTTTGTTTGTTGATGATACTCATCAATCAATGATTCGTAAATCTGATAGCTTAACATTTTTAAAACATAATATATTCTATCAATATTATTAATATAATCCATTAAAATTAATATTTAATATTATTTCGAGTTAAAACGTACTAATGGATTGAAAAGAGTTGAAAAGATTTGAAAAAAGTTGGAGATAAAATAAATCATTCTTTTAATAGTTTTCCTTCAATTGACCAAAGAAGTTTCTTAGTAGTATTACGTGATTTTATTCTGACACTCCACAATTCAAATGTGCATTAGAAGAGTTACGTTTCCACACATTTCAAGCGATGATGCATTATCTTCCAAGTTTTATCATATTTTACCACCATTTAAAAATAACTCGATGATTTTATTCCTTAAATCAATATTTAAACTCTCAGCTCACTTATCTCTTAAACGCTTAGATATCAGAGCTTCAATTTAAGTTTAAAGTTTTTAAAAAAATTATCATAATATTGTGATTCTTCAGAAGTTATTGAGAATATTTTTATTTTTCTAGTTTTTTTTTTATCAATTATTCAAATTCTCTCTTTTATATTATTATCAATAAGTCTTTGGAAGCGCCCTATATTATTTTATTTTCCTCAGAAGTATCTTGAGAATTTAATATTTATTCAAGGGTAGTAGTTGAGAAATAAATTCTCAGCCAGCTATTAGGAGAAAAATCAATGATAAGAGCAATAAAGACGTCTTAGAAAAACGTGTTTACGTCACTCTTTATATTTTTTCAATAATTAAAACTTTGTTTTCTGTATTCAAGTTCTTTAGTAGAAACTTCTTCCCTGCTTATATTAAAATAAATATGATGTTTAGGGAGTATCTTATTTCCAATATTATATTAAAGTCAATTTATGATCAAACTACTCTATCAAAGTAAAATAATTCTGAGTTGATGGAAAAAATTATCAGTAAATCTACTTTCATTAAAGCTTTAGTTTGTTGTCGACCTCATTTTTCTAAAATTCATGATTTTATTAATAATAAAATACTTACTTATTTAATTTTTAATTATTTACTTATCAAATTTTTGATCACTCATTGTGCTTGCAGATTTATTTATTTTCTAGGCCATCTTAGTTTTTCTTTTCTGCTTTATTATGCCTTTAACGTTGTGTGATCATGCTAAATAAATAAAAAAAAAAATTAATTAATTAATTTTATTTACAGAATATGATGACTACGAAGAAAATATAAATAACGGTGGAAAATACTATAATGAAAAATTACCATATGCTCCTGATGAAATTAATTTGGAGCACATCATCAATGATAATTACATTAACCTGAATGAGGAACCAATCCAGGCTGATTTTGGTATTTTAAATAAAAAGAAAAAAGACGTCAACTGGTCGCAATACTTTGGTATTGACAAGAGAAAGAAAAAGACTGAGTTCTATGGAAAGCCTGATACTCAAAATGAAGATGATGATTGGTTTATCAAGCATTATTATGAAACCCTGGTGCAAAATCTGCAGAAGAAAAATCGTGAAATGAACATGTCAGTTCGAAATTTACAAAATAAAAATAAAGAGAAAGAAATGAAACGTACCAATAATATGAGTGAGATGCACTATGAACCATCAGTACAATATCGTGAGAATTTCAAGAATCTCTTAATAGATGATCAGCAGTTTCTGAAGAATGCTGGATTAGAGAATATTGAGAGCGAGGAAGAGCTGCAAAAAATAAAGGATATTATATTGAATGGAATTGCTGCGTCTTATTCTTTACAAAAAATGCAAGAAGCATTTAAAGAGCTTAAAAATGATATTAGAATCCAAAAATTACCGTCCTCTATGGCAATATCAACGAAAGAGCGATAAATTGCATGCATATCATTAACCCATATATGCCTGAATAATTTATTATAACGATTTTTGTGAATTTATGTCAACGAGAATTAAATTATGGGGGTGAAGCAAGTAAAAAATCTATATTTAAGAAATATTTTATTGTAAAATGAATGTTCAAATGGGATATTAAAGAATATATTGGATTATTTAAGAATCTTAATTACATTTAAATAATTTATGAGATAAATTAAGTGAAAAAGTATTCAATAAATAAAAAAGTAGAAACTGTAAAAATATTAATATATTCTTACAAGACTTATAATTTTAATAATAAGATTTGAAATGCATAGATGGGTTACAAATTGACGCTTTACTTGTATTTTAAAAGATTTTCAAAGCACTAAACAAGATGTATATTATGTGTGAATAATGTTCTGTTAAAAAACAATGTTTAAGAATTATAATAAAAATTGACTAATTATTTCGACCCATAATAAAAATATTCTATTTATTTTCAATGCCAAGTATAAGTGACAAAATATTTTGAATAATTATCTTATGATAGTTCTCTAGCACTCAGTAGTTTCATGCATTCTATAAATATCTTTCCACTGTAAAAAAAATCATTGGAAAAAATATTGGAAATAATACTTATTAAGAACTTTTTATTTGGTTGAATTATTCAATGTCTCCAGTCTTGATAAGTTCATTCGCTGTATTATTTTGATTTTTTGTCCAAATTCGTTTACTCTGGCGACCTCTGTTGTTTGATTGCCGATAAAGAAGTTTTATTAAGATAACTGTATAAAATGAATATAAAAACCGTGTACTAATTCAAACAATCCATACTGTTTTCGAAGAGGAAAGGATTGCATATCCCTAACAATATTCAATAGGAAATCAATAGTTTATAAAATTTTATAAAATTTGTGAAACATGAGGTTAACAAGTGTAAAAACAGATTAATACGAGTAAATTTGTGCGTGTAAAAATCACGGTAGTCGTTACAGTAATGGAGCTATCTATAACAAACCCGATGAATAGAGCCCCCTAAGATAGAGTGGCAAGACATCGCTGTATTTCTCGAATTTCGCCTAAGATCTTATGGGACTCTATCTTAGAGGACTCTACCAATGAGAAAGAGCAAACACTGTTACACTATATAATCATGAAAAAACCGATGACCTTACTCTCTTAAACTTAATCAGTGAAAACTACTGCGAATCAGTGAATATTCACTGATACACAGTAGTTTTCACTGATTCAATTTGAGAGAGTAAGGTTATCAATATAATATAAATTTCTAGATCAAGGAATAGAGGAGACATTGATGTCAGATAGAGAGGAAAAAAAATTGAAGCAAATAATAAACATTTGGGAAGATTTAATCAAGAAAAATCAATTCTTTTTTGTTGATAAATTATTAATAATTATTATTTATAAATTTAATATTATTATTGTACAATCCAAATATAAAAAAACTTATGTAGGCTCTAACTTTTTTATACAATTATATTAACTTATTCGAATGTTTGATATTTTGCTCTAAATCGTCAAGAAGATTTAGGAAAATCGAACGATTTTCCTTATATACTGAATCATAAGTAAAGACTGGATTTACTTCGTAAGCTAAAAACTTGCATCGAAAATCATCGATATCACTCAAGGGTTTAACCCAAAAATCTATAAATTTTTGAATTTGTTCCATATTTTCTCTTAAGGCAATTACAGAACTATTAAATGGTGAAGTCTTTGTATCCCTCAGAAAATAGTGGCATGAGGTAATTCCGTCTTCTGAAGCGATGAATAATTGAACAAAACGTTGTATTAAATCGTTTTCAGAAAAAGCCCATCTAAGAAAATTCTCAGCATCAGTTACATATCCAGTTATTATATCATGTCTGCATACATTTCTTCCTATCATACGGCCTATTGTCTCTTTTATTGCTTGAATCTCCGTAAGAGACAACGAACACCAGAATAAAAAGTCATGTGTTATGTCAATGAGGCTATGTTCAATAAAATAGCGAATAATTGACTTTTCAAGTTCATCACTAATTATTTTTTCTTTTTTAAAACTTGCTATTTCACTTTCCGATTCCAGCAACCAATATAAGAATTCATCAGACTTCTTTACTGACTTATCTATACTTCTTCGGCTTTCTTTCCATATTTCATAAACCCGTACAATTGAAAATGTATTATTTGCAAAATCAACCTTGCACTTTTTTCTTTCTTCTTCAGTTTCAAATTGCCAATTTATAAACTTTTCTGCTAAATCATATTGTTCTCGTTTGATAAAAAATTTGCACAGTTCAATATGATCTATACTACTTTTTAGAAAATTTTTTTCGTCATCTGAACTACATTGCCAATTTAAAAGCTTATCAGCTAAATGAAATTGATTCGCTTTTATGAAATCACTCCAGACGTTTATCTTCTGTTTTAAATTTTTTTTCTCTTCATTTGACATAAATGTCTCTTCCATTAACTGATCTAATAATTCATATTGATCATTCTTTATTAACTGAATGTATCCGTCTTTACCAGCTGTTATAAACTGATGTCTGGCTGATACAATATATGGATCATTAAATATCAATTTAATGCTATCAATATCCCATACATCTATCAAATAACGTATAAAGTAGAATCTTGATCGTTGTTGGCTTAGCTTCTGTTTCGCAGATCCTGGCAAATCATTCCAAATCGCACGTAATATCCCGGGGCATTTGCTATTTTCTATAGAATAACCCTGTTGGTGATCATCCATCATTTTCCAAGTGATTTCATCCAAAAACATATTAATTGTTCTGCTATTATGTTCCAAATATTCGAGCATGTCATTAAACACTGGTACAATAAGATTTTGCCATGGCCAAACATATAATAGCATTTTTAATATTTCACTCTTCACATCCCTTGTGTCATGGAGGAGCGATTCAGACATCGAAGTTTCATTGAAAAATAATCTTCTTTGATCGACAGTCATTTGGTTGATTAAAAACATACATATTTCCATAAAATTTTCTCTCTTATAAGACCCAACACCTCCTTCTACGTACTCATAATCATTATAACGCTTAATGCTTAGACGAGCACAGTGTAATACACTCTTGTTTGCCTCTTCATTGGATAATTCTCCCCAAAAGAATTTGGCTGCAATACTGTATCCTTGATGCACTGATAACCGAAGCATATTCTCTTGAGGAGAACAATTCAGATCGTAGCGAAGAGAGCGCACATTTAGGTTTATACGATCAAATGTAGATGTTTCAAAGCAGTCTATCAATTCAGGCAGATTATTATCTCTGGATATCAACCAATATTTTATGATATGTCGGTCAGAACACACTACACAGTGATTATAACAATTGTCTTGAACATGCTTTGGCATTTTTTGCCACAAATCGTTGATATGTTCTTTTAATGCATATTTGCATGCAAGATTATATACTTTCGATACGTCAAGATCCGGATTATTTAACCAAAATGACTTAAGTACTTTGATTTCATCCACAGTACCGTAGGGTGTCCAGTAAATTTTTTCAACATATTTTACTGCCGTTTGTTTTCCGCCATTTTGGGATTCGTTTTCTTGCTCAACGTACATATACCAATTGTATATTTTCACCCCTATTTCTTCTATGAAGTGACTTAATTCATATTTTAATCTATAAGGCAATATGTAATTGTTGTATTGTTTCATCACTGTTTTCGTTAATTGATACCAATCACTTTTGGTGTCATTTGCCTTTAACTTTTCACAGCAACTAAAAAATTCGTTCACTTTGTCTTTAACTTCTTTTTTCTCCCAAAACAATATTGCAACAATAAGTGCAGCTTTTTGTTGTAAATTAAATTTTACTTTATACTGCATTTTGATACTTTTAATGCGAAAAAAATAATTACACAATGATTAATTGCACAAAGTTAACTGAAACGTTAAATACTCGAACTGTATACAGTAACAATCGCGTCTAATTTTTGACTGTAGAAATTCAATATATTTTCATCCCCTTGTTGATCGCCACCACGCTCATTCATCCCCTCTATCACGACTTTCGCTGATGCGCATGTACAGTAAAAAAAATCAAGGGATGGGAACAATTTGAGTAGGAGAAAATGCGTGCGCAAGCGCAGAACATAAATTGTGTAGGGGAGAGGGGCAGTGCAAGCATTTTCTATAGTCACAGAAGGAAAAGGAACTTATCCCATGGAAAGTGGTGAATAAATGTACTATGATTGAAATATGATGGTACTGTATGTATAGTCGAGCTGGCGAAAGAATCGTCTTGAAACCACTCTTAGGCTGGCGGTAAAGAGAGTTTTCTAGTAGGCTATCTATGAGAATGAGTGTAGGGGTCGCCAGCCTAAGAGTGGTCTCAAGACGATGCTCTTGTCAGTTCGACTATAGGAGTATATTTTCCACACATATGTAAATAAAACGAAGACGTTGGATTATTTGTTTATTTTATTTTATTATGAAAGATGATACATGAAATTAAATAATAAATATGATAAAATTAAATAATAAATAGATATAAAAAAATATTATTCATAATACATGAGATTAAAATAATTATTCTCTATCGAGACTTCAATGCCTCGAGAAATGAATCAAGGTCGGGATTTTCTAGATATCTGAATATTTCATGCATGCAAAGCATTGGCAATTGTCCAAAAACATGTGATTGTAATAATTTTTGTATCTGTTCACATAAATTACTCCGTCGAAGAATTATACGTAAATGCCGTTTGAAAAAATCATCATAAGTAGGAAAGTAGCACATCAACTCACGTGATTTTATGGCTTTTACTACATTTTCATTGCGAACAAAATGAATAGCATCCTGTGAATGTTTTTTCAGAAAATCGTAGAAACTTATACTACTTTGATCAATCTTGATACTCTTCATCATATCAACTTCCATGGTACAAGTATCTTCGAAAAATTTGATCCATGACTGATTTTCTATACTATCCGCATTATAAACTTTATCCAAAATTCGTTTATGAACCCACCATTTTAAAACTTTCATTTTAATAATATGTTCTTGAAATATTGACTTTGATAGAAAGCCAGCATGATTCCATCTCTTTAAAAAATAATCAAACGATGACTTGTTTTCGTTATCCAAAATGTTTATATCAGCACCGAACATTAAAAGGGCTTTATTCATAAGTAAGTTGCTACTTTCTGCAACATAATGAAGAGGTGTTTTGCCAAATTTGTCAATACAGTTAACCGATATATTTGTGTCATAAAGCAAAGTCAACAGAAATTCTTCGTCATCATTATTAGTTCGAGATCTTTTTTTCATCCTTGACATAAACGCATAGTGAAATATAGTTCTATTATTTATATCCTTCATTTTAACATCTGCTTCATTGCTCAAAAGGTATCGAATAATATTTCCATTTTTACTGAGAAAGGCTAGATGAAGTGGAGTGATTAAATCGTTATCAACTTCATTAACATTAGCGTTGTGTTCCAAGAGAAATTTGAGAGTCCAAAAACTGTCATTTAAAGCTGCATAATGAAGAGCTGTTCTTCCAAGATTATCTTTAGCATCGATATCATTGGTATAATGAAAAAGAGATTGAATTGTTCCTGATGAAATTTTAGACTTCTCAGATGCTAAATGTAAAGCAGTTTTTCCTGATCCATCTTTTAAATTCACATCAGCTCGATTTTCTAGAAGAAGGTTAATAATCTGCAAAGATTCTGATTCTATTGCCAGATGTAATGCTGTTTTGCCATTTTCATCACGCATATTAACGTCTGGATTCTTTTTCAGTAATAATTCAACACCATAGTAATTGTTTGTTGAAACTGCTGCATGGAGAGCAGTTTTCTTTTCAGCATCAACATCATTGATATCGATATCACAGTCCAAAAGAGCTTCAATTGATTTGTCTGCTTGATTCCAGCAAGCTATATGAAGAATATTTTGATATAAATTAGTTCGAATACTTATATCAGCATTGTAGTCCAATAAGATTTTCATAACTTCAACATTGTCATTAATTATAGCATGATGAAGAGGCGTCGAACCATCTGAATCTTGTAAATTAATATTTGCTCCTTTATGTAAAAGAGCATGCACTATTTTTCGAGATTCTTCGTGGCAATTAGTTTTAGGTTGCCTTTCATCAGGTGTTTCACATATGAAAAAAAGAGGAGTTTGATCATACTCATTTAAAAGATCAACTTGTACATTATTTTGTAGAAAAACTTTAATAACATGTAAATTATGCTGTTCCGCTGCCATGTGAAAAGGTGTACGATGTAATTGATCTGTAATAGTATAATTTGCACCTTTTTTCAGAAGAAAATCAACAACTTCTACATTTTTGGTGGCAACAGCATAAAAAAGTGGAGTCTTATGGAACTTATCCTCTATGTCAAGTTCTGCCTGATTGGTAAGAAGTATTTCCAATATTTCTAAATTCTTTCTCATCGCTGCCAAATGAAGAGGTGACTGACGTTTATCATTTAGCGCATTAACATCTGCACCATTATTTATTAAAATATCCATAATATCTGGTGTTTCTGAATCAGCGGCAATATGTAGTGGTGTCCAGCCTGGTCCATTTCTTATGTTAACATTGAACTCATAGTCACGAAAAGCTTTAACCATTTTTGTATCTTTTTCTGTTATTCCACGATGTACAAGTGGACCAGTAATTCCGTTCAGATAAAATGTGAATTTTTGTGATAAGTTATTTACATCAATAACTTCTAATTGCATTGCAAGAATTGTTTTATATTCATTTTCTATGGCTTTTGTAAATAAATAATCGCAATCACTTGCATTGTCTATTTCAATTTGAATAACATTCCAGTCACCATAACTTAAATCTCCTCGAATTTGGTTTAGATCAAATTCATTGTCTTCTGCTCCTAATTTTTTCAATAATAACTTGCTCACTTTAATAATAGAATCAGCGGGGAAGTAATCGAAATCGAGATCTTTATAGCTCAATAAAAAAACACCATGGTTATCACAACATTTAAGCTCCAATGGAATTATTCTCTCAACTTCAGTTTCATCTTGCATCAATGTAATGAGGATGCCATTTTGATCAACTTCTGACAGAGGTGACAAATATGAGCTGTTCACTGCTACCATTTGAACTGAAAAGAAATATTGTTTATTTTAATAATCTTATTATTAAGATGATATTTTTAAAGAGATTATTACTTAAAACTAAAATTTTTAATGGATTTTTAACATGGCCACTGTTTGGGGTTAATTTTTATTATGTAGCTTACCTCTACGTTCGTTTAGATGACCAGGTGTACAGGACATGGTAAAATATGTTTTACAAAATCACTAATTATAAAATACAATTTTTAATATGTTCAAAACTTGTTTTTTGCTCGGCTTTTAATAAATAATGTAACTTTGTTCAGTTCACTACAAAGAATGCTTCCACTCTCTTGGTAGTTCTGGGGAAGAAAGACGTGTCTTTTGAGGAAACGGAGTCTTTTCTGTTGAATTATAGGGGGCAGTAATAGTACTTTTTCAAATTCGGACTTAAGTTACTGTATAGTCCAATCTATGTGCAGCAAAAAACAGGGTTAATACGAAATTTCGTGGCACAAGTCGGGACCGGGCTAATTTTATAGAGAAAAATGCGCTGAATTTAATGAACTAATTCCCAGCCTAAAGAATATCATATTTTTGTCATATTTTTTTTTTGATTTAAAAATTAATTTTTCCGATGGATCCAATATTTTATGTAATATCTCTTGAATGACACAGTCGGTATTACAGTTTTCTAATCGATCGATGATTTCGATGAAGTGGCGTAATGGTCACTGGAAATGGCTGCCACAGTAAATGATTTTTTTAACTTTTTGAAATAAAAAATTTCAAAAATACAAATGAATTTAGAAAAAGTGAGGTAACTAAAATGTAAGGAAAAAATTTTTTACGGTCAAGTATGCCTGATTTTAGCTTTATTCACCAGAAATAATATGAAATATTGGATTCATCGAAAAAATTAATTTTTTAATCAAAAAAAAATATGACAAAAATATGATATTCTTTAGGCTGGGAATTAGTTCATTAAATTCAGCGCATTTTTCTCTATAAAATTAGCCCGGTCCCGACTTGTGCCACGAAATTTCGTATTAACCCTTAATTAATAAAATAAAATGATTAAGAGTGGGATTCTATGTAAAAATAGCTTTATATTGTTACTAACCTTAAGCATAAATTTAAACTTGTGATGCTCATGTAAAAACTATTTAAAAAAAAAACTCACTTCCAATGTTCTAAATTCTCTACTCTGCTAATAAAAATGTTCTGATTTTTTATTTTATCTTTAACCTGTAAATTTTCTGAAAGTTAAAAAAGATTATGTGGTTTTCAATGATGATTCCATCTATGATGATTAAAAAATTATCAACAAAATATTTTATACAATTCCTATACATCTAGATAATAATTATGCATCAATAATATTTTTATTTTAATTAACAATAGTCATAGTAATTGTTATGATTATTAATGCTTTTATTGTAAATACGTTTTATACGATTCTACTACTTTAGAAACTTGACTGAGAAACCATTGCATTATATAATCAAGATGGTCGATGTTTCTTTCACAATTTGCTCAGCCAAAAATGTATTCACTACCTCCGAGCCAATGAGAAACGAGCCTTTCCCATCTAGACTTGGTCAATAAAGAGTTGAATGATGGCTGGCTCATTGCTCGTTCATGCAATAACATGAAGAAAATAGTAAATAAATTTGTTGTTTGTTTTTTTAATTGAATGTAATTTTTGCATCAGACGTTTTTACAGAATTACTTATTTATTAAATCATTATCCAACACTAGATCTTCTCTACAGTCCTATTTTTAGCTTTCCTAACCTCTATTTTATATCAATGAATGAAAATATTTCGTTCAACACATCTAAAGAGTGTAATTGTTTTTTTTCAATGTCTACATACGTAGAATGACAAATCTAAAGTCTTTAGAAATAGTTTATAAAGTACATAATGAAGATTATTTGAAATAGATGTACTTGTAGCATGGAGTTTTATCGAATGCAGATTATCCATGATCGAAGCCATTTAACTTAATAATTATTATATTATTATTTCTTCAAAAAAAGTTTACATGATGTAGTTCATTTTCAAATGTTCTTCGAAGCTATTAAACCCTTCGTTAAAGCACTTTAATGTATAAAAATTATATTCCAATATTGATATTATTAATATTTTTTTTGGTGATAATATTAGAAAACAGTGGAATATTTCTTATTAAATAACGATGAGAGTTATAATTTCATAAAATAAGTTTTTTTTTAAATTCTTCCAGAAAACAATGGAAAAATAAAAATTTTTTCATCATCTTCCAGATGTCTGCTCATGTTTCGAAATCTTGATGGTTTTCCTGCAAAATTACCAGCAGTTATTCTCTAGATAATTAAAAAATAGAAATTTGCTACTGCTATTTTTTATACTAGGATAAGTTATTGTATTTTAGCTGAAGAAGTGCATAGAGAAAGCTGTTACAATTCACTTCTATTATAATAAAAAACATACTCAAATATTAAAACAGAAACATATGAAAGTATTAGCTCTTGATAGAATCAATTATATGCAATTGTGATTCTAGATTATAATGATAATCCAATCATTTTTGCTTCACTCATTATAACAATGGAATACCATTGTAAATGTGTATTTAAAAGATAATGAAATGCAATTATAATATTATTTTTATAGAACGACTGATTTCATTGATAAGAGCTTTAAGAACACGATCGTTGTGCTGAAAAGTTGCATAATGAATGGGTGTTCTTCTACTAAGAGTATCTTTAGCATTAATATTATTAGTGGGATTCAAAATAGACTCAATGATTGCAATTGAGATGTTATGACATGTATTTGCTAGTAGATGTAAAGTAGTTTTCCCTGATCGATTTCTCAAATTCACATCAGCTTCATTTTTTTTTAATATGTTAATGTTTACGTTCTCTTTTAATAATAATTCAACAGCTGCATAATTTTTTGCTTCAACTGCCACATGGAGTGCATTTGGTTGATCATCATCTATAACATAAGTTATAAAAGAGTCCTGGGTTTAAACTAAAAACGAACATTGTTTAATTTAGTCATAATTGAAAATTTTTCATTTTAATAAAAAAGAGTTTTAGAGGTTATTCAAAATACCCTTAAATTGAAAAAAAAAAAAATATCTTATAAATTCATATCTTGAATTTATATTTTTTTGAAGGTTAATATTTATTATTGTTGTACAGAAAAAAATGAATGTTGGAGAGTGAATAATATAATCTCGTGTTCGATTATTACATGAGAAACATAAAAATATTGAATTATTTATAAATAATGAACATCAGAAAAAGTTAAATACTAAAAAAAGATGATATATTTATTTTCTGTTCGATTGAATAGAACATTCAATATTGAACATAAAATAATATAAGCTTTGCTACTAACCTACAGCTTTTTTTTTGTTTTTTATTAAAGAAGATAAAAATAAAGCACTAAATACAATTACTTCTACGGTCACCGTCCCTGACTTAACTTAACTACTGAGGTACTCAAGAAAGATATTAAGAAATTTTTGGCTGGTTGAAAATATTTTGGGCGAAACTAAAGAAATGTTGGCAGATTAAGTTTTCTTTAAGTAAATTAGAAATTAATATACATTGTAAATAAATATAAAGAATTCAAGCATTTGCTGTTATAAAATATTTATCATTAAACAATTATACATACTTTGTTGGTAAGTAGATATTTTTTAGACACACAACACGTGTTCTTTATACCTCGATGTAGATGCATATGAGGTTGAGGTTGATGTGGTGGAAATGCTGAAAAAAAAAATTTAATTTTAATAAATTTATTTAGTCCCACCAAATATATTCTTTCACCAAAGTACTTACCTGAAGTTTTATTAACGAGAGGTGGAAATGCTTTTACGCACAGAGTGTGAGACTCGGCCATACGGCAATACTCACTAAAACCACCTCTCGGGGGAGCTCTTGGTGGTCAGAGGCTCCCCGTTCCTCATTCCCCCAGGAGCCTTCTTCTTGCACTCCTCGTCATAACCCCTTGTGATGTAGTCGAGAGGTTCATGTACGAGGAGATGCTTTTAGTGGCCACTGATTTGGCCATTTTACTCCTGGAGTCCGAACAAGTCTTGACCAGATCGTTTCTCTTCCACGTATAGTAGAAGAGAACAATCTCGGTCGTCGACTTGTCCGGCAGGAACTTTTTGCGGATCAACCCGAAGTTTTTACCGTGTCTTTTCAGACCGGCAATAAACTTGCGGGTGTCCGCTTCATCCCACGTTGGGCGATCTTGCTTCGCCGGCGGCTCTTCCGCAAATTCTCGGTCGCTGTACTCTTCTACAGCTCTCGATTTCTCCATACAGTCTGGCAATTGTGCAGTTCCTCTTCTACGTTTAAGACACATCTTGCCAGCTGATTTCGGAGATTGGGTATGAAACATTCGTGCAAAATGCACCTGTTTTAACCTGTATCGGGTGTAACCTCCGAACCAATCAGAAGTATCGTTTTTGCATGCATAGCAACAGGTGGCGTTGACCAATCATGCGTCACCTTCGATACTCGTTTCTCATTGGTTCGGAGATACTTCGCTTTTTCAGGCGAACATCTCTGCTAAATGCCAGCCCCAAAAATACGATTGGACTCAAAATCATTTGCCTGAAAAATTGAGTTTAAGTAGTCAATGTATTTCAGTGCAGACCGAGAGGACCCGAGTTCGAGTTTCGAATAAAAAATTTCAATTTCAAAAATAAAACTCCATTAAAAATTTTTAATTAAAGAATAAACATTACTATATGTGGGCATAAAAATTTTTTTAGATATTTTTTTTCTCGATTAAAGCCTTGGTTTTTAATAATGATTCCATCTATGATGATTAAAAAATTATCAACAAAATATTTTATACAATTCCTAAACATCTAGATAATAATTATGCATCAATAATATTTTAATTTCAATTAACAATAGTCATAGTAATTGTTATGATTATTAATGCTTTCATTGTAAATACGTTTTTGACTTGATTGTAAAACAATCAATTATTAAAGAAAAGAAGTTAATATCGCGTGTTTTAATAGATGTTGAGAATGAGCTAGAGTAAAATGTTTTCAGTATTCAAATCCCTCATTAATCAATTTTATAACAATTCTTTTCAGTTGCTACTTTTTTTTTGTTGTTAAAAAAATTAAATCCTGATTCTACTACTTTAGAAACTTGACTGAGAAACCATTGCATTATATAATCAAGATGGTCGATGTTTCTTTCACAATTTGCTCAGCCAAAAATGTATTCACTACCTCCGAGCCAATGAGAAACGAGCCTTTCCCATCTAGACTTGGTCAATAAAGAGTTGAATGATGGCTGGCTCATTGCTCGTTCATGCAATAACATGAAGAAAATAGTAAATAAATTTGTTGTTTGTTTTTTTAATTGAATGTAATTTTTGCATCAGACGTTTTTACAGAATTACTTATTTATTAAATCATTATCCAACACTAGATCTTCTCTACAGTCCTATTTTTAGCTTTCCTAACCTCTATTTCATATCAATGAATGAAAATATTTCGTTCAACACATCTAAAGAGTGTAATTGTTTTTTTTCAATGTCTACATACGTAGAATGACAAATCTAAAGTCTTTAGAAATAGTTTATAAAGTACATAATGAAGATTATTTGAAATAGATGTAATTTTAGTATTGAGTATGCTCAAAAACGTTTTAAAGTAATAAAATATACTAAGAATATTAATTTATGTATTAATTACGCTATCTATTTTTAAAAAAAAAAATATACGTGATTTAATTTTAGTTGCAAATGCTGATTCTACAGGTGCTATCGATCCTTTCGAAGGCTATGAATACGATCTACGTGTATAAATACTTGTTTGATTGATTACAAAAGAAATAGAATATTATAAATGAATGTTGGAGAGGGAATAATAAATCTCATGTTCGATTATTACATTTTAAACATAAAAATATTGAATTATTTTTAAATAATAAATATCAGAAAAAGTTATATATATTATTTTATTAATATAGGTTAGGAACTGAATTTGTATAGTGTCGAACAGAGTCGTTTTAGTGTTTTTAGGCTTCCCACCACTCATTTCTTTATCTCCTCTACCACGTTTTTTGCTACTGCAAATTTAAACGTCAGTACCTTTTCACTAATTTTATTATTTTAGCAGATAAAAATTAATGAGTATGTTTTACATCAACAGGTTTAACAAGGAGAAAATAACAAATGCCAGTAATGATTAAATTTTATTTTTTACTTTATTTAATCCAGTTTATATGAATGATAGTAAGATTAAATTTGTTCAGGAAACATCGGTAAAGAAGTAACATAATTTTTTTTTAATATAAAAAGAAGATGATATATTCATTTTTTGTTCGTTTAAAGACATATATATATTTGTCAAAATTGGTGTCTTTTAGGCATCTATTAAACACAAAAATCTTAATTAATTTCCTACACTTAATTACATTAGCAATTATATACCGATTCCTGACAAAAATAATCTTCCATCTTTTATTATTACTGTTTATAACAAACTAAGTGACAACAACTTGCATTACAATAACGTTGCATCAAGATTCTAAGACAAAATATAACTTTAATCTTATTTAAATCAAAAGGCAACGTGGAAATAGCAAATATGTTGTCAACGTAAAAAAAATCAAAATAAAATTTTATTAAAAATTTTTCTTCAATTTTCATTCATTAATATAACATCAAACAATTAACAGTAAAAAAAATTAAACCAAATTATTTATAAATTAAATGATAAATGAATTACAGTAGAAATAATTTCTATAAATTATCAGCCTAATGCTTAACTATATAAGAATAATTTCTACTGCTGCAATATTTAAGAAAAAAATCAATCATTAATGTATTTTTTTGATTAATATAATTTAAAAAATCTGAACAGAATGATTTGAAAAGTTTAACTTAAAAACAATATTTTGTTGATGAAAAAAAAACAATGTAGCATAGTGAAATTTATAAGTGAATCGAAAACAATCGATAGATTGTGAGAATGGCCGCAATTTCGTCTCAGATTTATTTTTATCCATTTCGATCGTCTTTGATAAATAAAAATGAAATAAAAATTTATTCATATGTAATAAATGTGTTACTTTGCCTATGCGGAAGACCTTAAACATTCACAGTAGCACAAAAATCACAATTATAATTGACATGACATTTTATTTTGTTTTATATTCGACTACAGTACCCTTTTTTTTATTATTTTTTTTTCAATTTGAATTCCGCAAAGGCAATAATACTGCGAGTAAAATACATACGCGTTACGACAATAGATCCAAGCAGTTACATTACTATTGGCTTGTTCCTAATATCATACCGACGTAAAAAGGAAAATAGAACGAAAACGCATTTCAAACTTTTATTTTTCATGTTATGAAGCAAGAAGTATGCGTGTATTGAAAAAAAATTAACATTATTGATTCAGTATTACTGATCAAGGTTACTTATCAATCGCTTGATTGATAATATTATTTTTTGCTTGACTATTGGCTTGATCTGGAGCAGGTTTGTTGTCTTTTTTTTGCGTATTAGTAACACTATCGAGGCCAAGTTTACTAAGTGTACGTAGTGCTGTTAAAGCAGCCTGATCCCTGCTGGCACTTGTTGTTGGTCCATGGCCATGACAAACTTGTGGTGGATCCGTGTTCAAAGACACCAGTGATAAATATTCTTTGTAGACACCCTGAAATTTCTATCATTTTAAATAATTCAATTTATTTCAGATTATTTTTATTATATTAATGTCTCATAAGATAGTGTTGTATCAATTAATCTTCATTATTTATTTTTATTTTGCTTCAATAATAAATAAATGTGTTGTAAAAATAGTTTTTAAGGTTTTTATCCTGCTGAAGTATCCTTTTAAATAACATTATACTCATTTTTTTTTAAACAAATTTTATTTAATAAATATTCAAAAGTTTAAATTGAAGTGTATTTAAGAAAATTAAAAATATTAAAAAAACTTTTATTATTAATCAAAAAATAAAATAAAAAGATAATAAAATATTTCTGATGAAGAAAATATAGATGTAAAAAGATAAAATCACTATTTAAATAAATATCAGCATTGAAGTTAAAATTAATAAATGTATGAGCTATAAATAAAGTTAAACACATTGGACTAAATAGAAGGAATAAATTTAAATATCTTGGAAGCAAAATGATGAAAACTTGAGTATTATCATCATTTATCTTTTTCTAAATTTAATTTTTCCCTATAATTATGTTACTATTCTTCCAAGATTTTTTTTAAAAATATTTGCATTATTTCAGTTTGTACTATTTGACTGAAAATATCTCAGTTTACTTTGGATAGTCTCTTACTTTTAGAAAAATCTTACTGTACTTCTTGAGACTACTCAATTCTTTTTTACATAAAAAAATCAACAATCATAAGATACTAAGTCATTGTGCTACTTTTATTATTCAGAATAACTGAATGTCATGAAATAAATTTGCAATTCTTACGATATATCATACTATATCAATGTTACTAGATCAGAATCGAAGCAGGATAAATACCTTGACTTCAACACTATTTATGAGAATTCAAAATGAAATATAAACGAGCATACCTTTGGAAAATCACTAAATTCTACTTCAAAATTCAGAAGTTGAGCAAGATATTTAAGTTGCTCCTTTGGAGAAATACCAGAAGGATTACTTTGTTGTTGTTCTCGTAATTCTTCAGCAACTACTTGAATACTTGGCCCACTATTTGATTTATTTTCCTGACCACCATCCACTAATAGTAGTCCAGGTACCAACTGTCGTCCAATTGTACCACCAACCGAATGATTTGGGGTTTCATTTTGATGTTGTTGTTTTTCATCTTCAAGGAATGTTACTTTTCGAGGTTTCCCTTCTACATTAGATGTTTCACTGTCTGTTGTTTTGATCGATGATTTAATTGGTTGTATCTCAGGTTTATTATAACCAAGTTTAGTTAAAAGTGCTTCAGCTGCTGCACGTTTACCAAGTTTTTTATTAGATCCGATTCCACGTGCAGTATGATTTCCAATAGAAACTTCCATGAGAAATTCACGACGTCGTGGAGCACCTTTTTCTTCAATCAAAGTATATACTGGTTCTGGTTTTCTCTGAGCTTGTTGAATTTGAACAAGTCGTGAAATAGGATTTATTTCATCACCAGCATCAGTTTCTTGTCGTGGTTCTTCATAATCTTTAATGAGGTTTCGTGATTTTTTTTTAGTCGCTAGAGGTTTACGTTTAATCCGAATTGGCCGACATGGTACTGTAGCAGGTAAAGGAGGAAGTCTTTTTAATTCTTCTAACATAAGTTCAGCAGCTCTTTTTTTTGAAACTTTTTTCGATGATCCTTCTCCAAGAGTTACTTTTTCTCCAACAGTGCATTTAGTTGTAAATGTTCTAATATGAGGTTTTCCACTTTCTGATACTACCTCAAAACTACCTGAAAGTCCTCGTTTTAATGCTGTCTCATGTACTAAAGAAACTGGACTCTTAAGTTCAGTGTTAAGATCATCAATTCCAACATTTATTCCATTTTCATTATTATTTTGTACAACTGCAAATTTAAATGTCAGTACCTTTTTACTAATTTTATTATTTTAGCAGATAAAAATTAATGAGTATGTTTTACATCAACAGGTTTAACAAGGAGAAAATAACAAATGCCAGTAATGATTAAATTTTATTTTTTACTTTATTTAATCCAGTTTATATGAATGATAGTAAGATTAAATTTGTTCAGGAAACATCGGTAAAGAAGTAACATAATTTTTTTTTTAATATAAAAAGAAGATGAAATATTCATTTTTTGTTCGTTTAAAGACATATATATTTTTGTCAAAATTGGTGTCTTTTAGGCATCTATTAAACACAAAAATCTTAATTAATTTCCTACACTTAATTACATTAGCAATTATATACCGATTCCTGACAAAAATAATCTTCCATCTTTTATTATTACTGTTTATAACAAACTAAGTGACAACAACTTGCATTACAATAACGTTGCATCAAGATTCTAAGACAAAATATAACTTTAATCTTATTTAAATCAAAAGGCAACGTGGAAATAACAAATATGTTGTCAACGTAAAAAAAATCAAAATAAAATTTTATTAAAAATTTTTCTTTAATTTTCATTCATTAATATAACATCAAACAATTAACAGTAAAAAAAATTAAACCAAATTATTTATAAATTAAATGATAAATGAATTACAGTAGAAATAATTTCTATAGATTATCAGCCTAATTTTCATTATTATTTTGTACAACTTCTGCTGGAAGTGGAAGTTGACGTAGTTGCTCCAAAGCACGACTTGCAGCATCATGACGTGCAGCTTGGCCAGTAGCACCTTGACCAGTAAATTCACGTTCACCAACCTTCAATTTTCCAATGTAAAGACCTTCAGGTTTCATGTAATGATAACGATTTATATTTCGTGGATAAGAAGGATTAAATATGCGTAAATGATCAGGCATATTATTAAAATCATGTGCCATGAATGGTTGAGGATTTGGTGGTGGTGCTTGTCTAGAAGTATAAATAGTTGGTTCACCACGTTTCATTGCTAATGCATTAAGTCCAACAGTTGGTGGTAAATAACTTGTATAATTTCCTGAACCACTCGGACATTTTCCTGAATGACCAACACGCATAGCTCTTGGTTTAGGTGGAGGTTGAATATATAAAGTTTTGGATAATGCTTCAGTTGCTGCACTATGTTGAGCTTTCTTTATACTTGGCCCATCAGCAACATATTCTTCCTCACCTAATTTTAATGTTACAGTAAATCTTTTTTTATGTGCTGGACCTTGCTCATTAGTTAATCTATATTGATGTTGAATTTTATTAAATCTTGCAAGTTCATTTACCAAGCACATTGGAGTTTTCTCTTTCATGTTTGCCAAATTAGTGGCAGTAGCATTAGTGTGAATTTGATTCGGAGGACTATGATTTCTTGATTCTCTACTACCATCACGAGTCGGTGATTTATTTTCACTAGCATTTGATAACTGTGATTGTTGCTGTTGTGATGGCTGTTGTTGCGATTGTGTTGTTTGTTGTTGCTGCTGTTGTTGTTGCTGCTGTTGCGGTGATGATTGTTGATATTGGTACTGCACAACGGTTGGACTCTGTAGATTACCAGGAACTGTCGTATCTGATTGTCTATTCACACCAATGCTTACCATAGTGCCTAAGCACACATTATAATTATTAGAATAATTTATTCATTAATAACAACAATTATTTTTATTATAAATTAATAAAGTATATTTTAAAGGAAACTAATGATTGGTGCAAAGTTAAACATTCAATTAAAGAAGCAAGCATGGCTGGTTGAAAATATTTAGGCCGAAACTAAAAGAATATTGGCAGATTAAGATTTCTTTAAGTAAATTAGAAATTACATTATTATAAATAAATGTAAAGAATTCAAGCATTTGCTGTAATTATACAGGTTCTGGTTTTTTCTGAGCTTGTTGAATTTGAACATGTGTTCTTTTTTTATTATTTGCTTATCTAAATTTAATACTCATCATTTTATAACATTTAAGACAATAAACTACTTGGCAAAAAATATTAATCATGCATACATGCCTACAAATAAAGTACTTGAACCAAATTAAATAAATAGTGATTTTTTTTGAAATTAGTTTGCAGATTAATTGAAATGAAATGTAAATATAATTAAACTCTTGTAAATGTCATAATTTTAGTTCTAAAAATACAACCTAACTATTAAGATTCTCAATTATTATATTAAGAATTTTTATTCTGCCGAATATTCTATTTTCAAGCTTTAAGACATCAGTTCTTTTTTGACGATGCATCGACAAGTTGGTGTTATAACTGTTCTTTACAATAGACATACTTTTACACCATATTATATTGTAATCGATTCTAAAAAACATAAAAATAATTATACATATTTTCGTTAAATTTTCTTTTCACATTCCATACAAATTATTTTAGTAAAAATTTTTATTTCAAAGACCCCTTATGATCTTTTATTTGTCATTTTTTCTTTTTCAATAACAATTAAAAACTTGTGAATAGTGGATTTAGTAAACCAACCTTCGATGCATCCTGTTGTCCCGAATAATAAGTCCAAATCGTCAAGACTATACCGTAACACCGGCTGATGAAATTTAGCATCCACAATGTTTAGTAGTACCAAGTACAGGCATATCAGGGTTTTAATGAGCCGAAATCCTAACAAAATTAAACATAGTCTAGGATGTAAAATGAATATACATGTCATTTCTCAATGAAGTTTTTTCCTGTATTATTCTCCTGAATGAATTGTCAAAATGTCATTAAAAAATATTCCTTTAACCCCCAAGAACCTTTTCCCAAAACCCACCTGTATCTTAACAATGATTGTATTATTATTTTTTTTAAAGATGAATAGAAAAAAGGAAAATACAAAATGCAATGCAATACTGAAAATAATTCTAATTAAATAAAAATTGCAGTTACATTAAATTAATTGCTCAAATACTTTTTATAGCATGCTGCAAATAGTTCAATGTAATATTCATCAAAAGAAATTGATGAATTTTAATAAATACGTACCATTAGGATTTTGTGCGTTCGTTCCAATTAGAAGTGGTTGTCGTGGCGGTCCAGAATGTTGGAGATGTGCATGCATTGCTTGATGGCCAGCAAGAGAAATGATTTGTTGAGGAGCATGCATACCTCGATGTAGATGCATATGAGGTTGAGGTTGATGTGGGGGCATCATATTTGTTTGAGACATTTGTCGTGTAGGACCAGCCATTCTAATAAATAAAAATTATTTTAATAAATTTATTATATCATTAGCTTAAAACGTTAAATTAAATCACCAATAATTGCACAAATCTCTATATTTTACACTTTTGTATATAGTCATACTACTCGGTATGTAAAATAGTCATCGAATATTGAGTCACTTGCATTGAATGTATACTTTTTATTGACTCTTAATCTAATCTGTAGTCTTTTTTTTCAAACGAATGTATTTAATGTAATCTTAAATTGTTTGAAAATGAATGAATAAACTTACTTCAATGTTCGCAAATAATAGTACAATGCTTTTTTATTTTAATAATCATATCAATAAATTTTAACCTCTTTAAAACAGAAACAATGGAATAAATTTTAAAAATAATTATTTATTTACTATTTTCGTAGTGAAAGAATTGTTATCTTTAAAAAAGTTCATGAATATTGACAATTCTATTCATTTAAAAACTAAAGGTTTAATTTCTAACCTGTTTTGATCTCGTAGTTGATTTTGCATCGAATGATGATGATGTCGTAACATTATAAAATGAGTGGTAAGTAATCTGGAAGTGTAGAATGTTAATAAATTTATAGTCACCACATGAAAGAATTGAAGTAAAAGTTATACAATAAACAATTACTTCTACGGTTTTTTTTCAGTAAAAAAAAATGGTAATTGTTAGCACTAAAAACTTCAAGATTATTGAAAACATATAAGAACACTATTATTGATATTTAAAATGGACAAACTGGTAAAATAATTACTTTAAAACATTTGCTAATAATAAATATCGTCGACAGACAATGGGTTTGGCCCGGCAAAGAGGCTCAAGAGAGAGAAAGAGAGATAGAGAAAGAGAGTGAATGGCGAAATAAGAGAATATTTGTACAATCTAAAATTTAAGCTCTGATTTATTAAAAAAATTATTTGAGAGATTTGTCTACCTACGTAAATAAATTATTCACAAAATTAACGTTATGTCACACTTTTAAACGCACAATTATCGTATCTCAGTCTCGATTTTTGGCAAACAGCAAAGAGAGTCTTATCTCTGAAGACTAAAATGCGGCCATTTTGTTAACTACACGGTAAAAAATAAGAGTTCTTTTTGAGTTAACACATTCCTTGTAGTCCTATTGGCTCTTTCCATTCTATTCTCATTATTGATTTGTTCGACTTTTCAATATTTTTTATTCCGACTGTACCAATGAAATAACGTGTTTTTTAAAGACGCATTCTCACGACACCTATCGTCACTATTTTTTTACACGTCTAATTCACACTATTTTACTCTAATTTATACATAAAATATTTAATTTAATTTACATCTTTAAAAGATAGAAAATAACCTCTTTAGTGAATTTTTTTTTTACAAAAATTTGTATTAATAACAATCATTAAATATTTACAGGTTTTTTTTTACACAGAACAATGGTAGAATTACTATGTGTCCTTATTTAAATTCTGTGAAAAATACAATATTTACATATCTTATAGCTTTTTTTTTCTTCAATTTCTGATGGTTTTATAAATAATTGTAATTTAAAAACTTTTCATAGCATCATTTATCACTTATAAATTAAAATTTGTTTTAATATATCATCAATATGTCTTTTAATTACTTTTAAATTAAACAAAATTATTTAATATAGCCCAAATGTATGTTTTACAATCAATACAGAACATAAAAATAATAATGTATTCATAAATTATTTATTTTTGTTTTACTTATTAAACATTAAATTGAATTTTTAAAAAAATAATTAATAATTTTCCTCCATTTTTTTTTATCTTAATAACGAGTCTTTAAAAAATTCTTTAATTCATTTTCGTCGCACCATTGTGATTAATTTTACAGTTATTAACTATCCATCCATCTTCCTGAACTGTACACAAATATTCTTCTAAAAGTTTAGCTAAATTTCGTCGTTTAAATCGCAATGATTCTTTAACAATATCACGTACAAAGGCGATTCGAATGTCTAAAGTACCCTTAACTTGATTAATATGTGAAAATAAAGTTGTATAATTATTTCCTCTTTTCCTCACTTCTTTATGTATTAAATTTCTGATTGATAAATTATGTTTTTTAATTTCTTCCAATTCTGCTTTCGTAAATGGTTTAACTTTCTCTACTTTAATCTCAACTTTTTCATCAGCTTGATTACTTATTCCTTCATGTTTACTTTCAACATTAAAACTATTCATATTATCATCATTAATGTCATCAGTGCTTTCAGGTTCTACTTTTACATCAATATTTCCATGTTTGACTTCGACTTTAGATTGAACATTATTCGGCACCATTGGCATTAAAGTAGGAGGTTCAGAATGATTTTCTATCACTTCAGAAGGTAACTCAAGCGTTGAAATAGTTGGCATTTCAGCGATACCATTAGTTAATTTATCAGTTGATGCTGGTGTTAAATTAAACATAGGAGGAATAACTGGCACTGGAGAACCAGGGAATTCAGGTGCCAATTCCATCGCAGATAGTGGAGATTTTGGTTCAAAAGAAGACCACGGTAACGGTGATGGAGATGGTGATCTAGACGAGTATTGAGGTCTCCTAACTGTGAAGTCTTTGGGAATTGGACCCGGTTTTCTTTTATTAAAAGGAGGTCTGTTAATGATTGAATTTGAATTGCCATTACTCTCTAAAGGACGCTTTAGACCTCCTTTTGACCCCAATGTTGGTGATAAAGCTCCTGATGGTATAGAAGAACCAGATAAATTTGGTGAAGATGGTGATAAAATTGATGAATTCCCAGATGCATTTTGTGAAGAATTATTCGACGATGATGATGATGATACTATATCCATATCAGCTTCATCCACCATCATTCTCTTATCAATTTTAAATGGATTCCCAAACATGTGTTGTCGTACTGGTGTACTTTCGATTTCTCTTAAAGGCGGCGTCATTCGTTTTAGATACTCTTGATAATTACCCATTTGTGCTACAGGCATAGAATGCACAAAATCATCATCCAATAACTTGGTATGTACCAGTCCAGGTTGTAGAAAATTCGCTCTCATTCTAACAACTTGATCCAATAAACTTTTTCTTGGTACATCAAAAGCATTTCTATAACTGTGTGCGCCACGCTGTTGTTGTTGATTTCTTACAAGACCAACAACAAAACCACCAAATTCATTCAATTGATCACGAAGTCCAGTAAATTTGTCCTGAAGTAATGGATGTGAAACTAAATCTTTTTTCAAAGGACTTCTTGGAATAACACGAACCCCTTCTGTTACTGATGTTGTTCCATTAACCAAGAATTTATTAGCATGAGCATTTGCAACTTGCTTTGAAATAACTTCATTACATAAACGATCAAATTCTATTTTAGCTTGATTTTTTAATCGTTTTAGATAATTTAATACACTGTAAGATAGAGAATTGTCCATACTATCTGGTATAAGAGTTTGAGCTAAAGGTGCAGGTGCTCCCATTCTCGTTAAAGCTCTTCTCAATGAAGCTGCGTAATAAGTTGGCATAGTTCTCATATAATTTTGAAATTGAGCTCTCCATTCATTAGTCGGTTTCAATCTCGAAACTTTAAAGAGTTCTTCTAATAAAGGTAATAACACAGGATAGTTATAAGGCATTACAAACAAATTAACACAAGTAAGATTTGTACTAGCTTTTAAATATCCAAAGGGATGACCAACATCACTAGATTTGTAAGAATTTGCTACGAAAACCTGCCAACAAGTGGTTGGCTGTTTTCTAGCCAATATATATTGTGTTAAAGGACTTGGTTCTAATTCGTATTTATCGAAAGGAAGATTTTCTATCACCATTGGTTCTTGACTTGTGCAAGTAAACTTGACATTTGGATGTGCCGATCTTGGTGGTAGAGAGCTTGCACTTAAATCTGGCCAAAAACTTTCAGGTATCGGCCAAAAACCAACAGCAAAACCTTTTTGAGCTGAACGTGGAACATAGATGAGTCTTCTACATGAATGCCATGCAGTATTTCCTACAATTGTTGGCGTTGGTAAATATTGCGATTTTACTCCATTCGCTGTAGTTGATGAATTTTCATCATCATTATCTTCATCCTCCTGTTGAACCGTTGATTGTTGTTGCATTGGTTGCTGAGATTGAGTTTGTTGCTGTTGAGGAATTATTTCATTTGGCAACGGTGGTGGATCTGGGCCTATTTTTTCGAAATTTATTACTACACCTGATTGAACTTTTTGTACCAATGAATCTATACATTGCATCATCATTCTATGTGATGTGATGCAGTAGGAACGACCTGAAAATGATTCCTTTATTAATATTTTATTCAATAAAAATCCTTAATAATATTTGATACACGCATAGTGAGCTATAACTTGTGTAACTCACTATATCACTCTATAGGAAGTTATTGAAAATAAATGTTAGACACAATTTTTACTATGAATTTTTGTGATACCCAAACATTATTTTCTTCAACATTTCTAAGAGATTTAATGAAATAATAATAAGTTATTTTACCTCCAGTAACTTCGCACATAGCATCTATTGGCGAAGCATCACTAGCTACCAAACCAGTATCTCTGTCAACTGCAGGTGTTCCTGAAAGCCTCAGAACAAGTGAAAATAATCTTTGATCCCATCTAAATGGTTCTTTGGTCAGTTCAGAACCAGGAATTGGTGAATGCATAGGTAGAGTAAACTACAGAACAAGAATAAAAATAATAAATATTAATTTTTCTAAATATCATTTAGAATAAATGAACTTACCTCTTGTTGAACTCCAAGAGTTGTCGTATACTTTCCTCCATCAGTAATTAGAACAATGACTGACGGTTCTAAATAAAATGGACATCTTCCTTGTCCATAAGTATCAATACCCGTTTGCATTCGATTAATATTTAAAACATCTAGAGCATGTTTCAAAGCAGCTCCTAAAGTAGTTAAACCAACACATTGAAGGTTTTTTAATTCATTCATAAATGTAGCAAGATTTTCTTTCCATCCTGCTTTTATATTTTGAGGAGGATCCTCAAAAGTCAACAGCATATATCTGTCTCCACGACTTTCTGGTGACCTCTGTCTCACCTGAAAAATAACAAAACTCTAATGAATAATTTACTGGTAATATAATAGTGTCAATAGTTTTTTACGTATATTTTAGTGTAAATGTGATCGTCATGTGTATATGATATAAGTATATATATAATATGTATATGTATGTACACACAAATTTGAATACCTTAACAAAAGTCTCAACTGCGCTCTTAGCAACGTCAAGAAGAGTCGGGCGTCCTCCTAAATATGCCCTCTGATTCATGGAGGCTGAAGTGTCGATGAGAAAGACAATTATGGTCATCTTTAAGACTTAGAGCGCTAACCCCGTGTATGAATTTCAATAATGATACTACTTGCACTATGTTGTATATACAATATGACCAATTATGGCATATGGTATGTACATTTTTTTCTTCAATTATTTAATAACATCATGTATTTAACATAATGTTTTATTGTAAGTTATTTTTTTAAATGGTAAAAAGTGTATGAATTAATGGTTACTTAGGCAGGTACCAGCCCTCCACTTGATGTGTGTCCGTGCCGACTGTGCTGGATCGTGCCAGACCAAGTTCTACACTATTATATTCTGTTGCTCTCTCTCTGTTGTGCTTTGCTGTTTCTATCAACGAACTATAAGTGAGCGCATTAGAGTGGGGGAACATCACAAAAAGAAAATTTGATTGCACAAATTCCTGATTATATTAATTCCAATCACACACATTTAAACAAATAGGCTCACGTACATCTTTTATCTAACTGTGTTTACCGCCGAAAAAGTTATTTACTTTTTTTTAGCCTCCTACGTGTATGTATATAGTTATTGATTTCTTTCTTTCTTTATCTGGATTTTATCGTTAATCATTCACAATTATCAATAGAAAATACTTGAGACACTGAAATTATCAAAACTTACAATCGATTTGAACAATGATAATAATATCTTTTATTAGATGAAACTCGTATATGCTCTCTGTGCAACATGCTAACGTGACATCTTAAATGGACTCTTATTATACACATAAATTAGCGTGATCTTTTTCTAATTTCAACAGAGATATCAACTTTTCTTTATCGCACAGATGAGCCTCGGTATAGGTATTTAACAGAATGATTGAATTGGTCAGTTGAGCTTCTCCAGGTGACTAGAAATTAGACGCCATCTTTTCTAATCATACATGGACAAGATGGCGTCTACAACTAACCTCTGATGATAACTATACTCTGTGATATTATCGATATAAATAATGTTAATATTAAATAATTTATTTATAATAATTTTTAAACAACGAAATATGTTTAAAAAAATGCATAATTTTTTGAAAATACAAAAAGTAGTTTTTTTTACCGATTAAAAAAAATGATTAACTTGTCAACCACCAGAGAAAAGATTGTCTTGAACCCAGCGCCAATCATGACATGTGACTCATGCAACAACGCACATATGTATATCATACATACTGTACATATATCTAACACAAAGATCTGATTTTCTTTTTTTGATTTGGTATTGAAAGTATGTTATTTACAAGGTGTACGCAATAACTTCCCACGCCTAATGTTATTTTTTTATCACTGCTCTATAAAAACGTTTGACAACGTAAATTCATGTGCATGATTTGGCATAAAAAATAACTTACATTTGGTCTGCAAAATTCTGTAAGTAATAGTAAAGCTAATTGTGAGAGTGATACAAAGAAAGTAAACAAAACAATAATAACATAACGACGATACAAAAAGCAGATGCGAAAATGACATCCGTAGATTCAGGAGTAGAAACTGGAAATGATTCCAATGATGGTGTACAACTTGAAAATCTATCAAATCAATCATTAATAAATGTATCTACAGCTGTTATATCAACTGAAAAGCAAATTGCAACGACGCAAAAACATGAACAAAAACTTATGGAGTCTGAATTTTTGACACCAATAGCAAATTCAACTGTAAAGTCATTTATTATGACTGATTATAATTTACCTAAGCTACAATTTAAATTTCCTCCGAATTGTGAGTTCAAATTTCTTCAAGACAAAGCAGAAAGACTAGGTGAATATAATCTTTTGAAATAAATTAATAAATTACGTACATCAATCAATTAATAATATTAGTTGCCTAAATTATTCTACATAATTTTATCTGTTAATTTAATTACATTTTTTATATATTATATAATTACATTTAAATATCAATTTATAAATGAATATATTGAATCATCAATTTTTGAGTAAATATAAAAACTTGGTTTATTTTAGAATTTGAAATTCAAGCAATGCAGAAGAGAGTAGTTTTGAAGCAAAATAAGATTAGATATATGAGTTCACTAAAGAAATATGATAGTTATAATAATTCCATGTTGGAAAGGCGAATGAGACGAGCAGTAACTACCAATAATGTTGATTTAATGAAAGAGGTATTGGAAAAAGGACTTTCTCCGAACATCAGTGATCATTTAAAACGAACTCCTCTTCACTTGGCAGCTTGCAGGTGAATACGTACTTAAACAACTAAAAAATGTCAAATTAAATAATATTTATTATCAATAATTATTTAATACTATTTCAGATAGTTAGATATATTTTTTTAATGTTCTGGCACCAACACAAAAATAAAAACATGTATCTAAACAAATATTTTCAACTATTTCCAGGGGTTATACGGATATTGTAAAACTTCTGCTAGATCATGGTGCAAATCCCAATGAAATTGATTCATTAAGCAACACTCCATTACACTTGGCAGCAGTTACTTGTAAATACGATGTGATAACATTACTTCTGGAAGCTGGAGCTAATGTACTTTCGTCAGATCGTCATGGATATAATCCACTGCAGCTAGCCCAATCCAAACTTAGATTGTTACAAAGTTGCCGAGGATCAGATATGAACGTAATAAAGGATGAAGTTCATAAGATTATAAATATGCTTTTAGCTTATTTAAAAAAACAAAATAATGCCAATGAACAAATTGAAGAGCTTAGCTCATTTTGCTCAAGAATTTCTTTATCAAATACTCAAGATCAAGTTCAATATGATTTAAATGGTTTACTTGCCAGCATTGATGCACTAAGTTTGACAACTTAAAAATTACAAAATTAAATAATCATTTGAGTTATTATAAATTATCATTTAGAATATTAAATATCATTGTTAATTTGTGCCTTCTATTATTTACTGTTTTTTTTTTGTTTTTGAACATCGATATAATGCTTACCAAAGCCTGAAATATTAAGAATACGTAAACTTCCAAATGTTGAAATAATTGATTCAATTATCATGGAATATTTTCCTATCGATCTCCCAAGCCACTTGATATGTCTTGGATTAACATAACTACGAAGCGTACAAAAAAATTTATTTAAAAATAATTAATAGACATATGTGGTTTAATTATAATTATATTCAAATTATTATTTCATCATTTTACTCGATTGTTGTTGATTTGAATAGTCAATAACTCAATAATTACAATATGATAATGTAAAATACAATGAATTCCTTTGTATCAACTAATTTTAAGTATGAGGTGTTTTGTTAGTGATATTCGGAAGAATTGAATGTTGAACATTTTCATATTTATCATAAATAATATATATATACAAAGATATATTGAAAGTAATGAGTGTTTTTGCAAAAATAAATTTAAAAACTATCGTAGAAAATAATGACTAAATATAAAATGGTATTTTCTCTTTTTTATTATTAAAATTTTTATTTCGTGTGGATGATTTGACAAAGAATAAAACTTTTGGCTGTAATTATTTAAAATTAAATTATTTTGATTCATCAATGATAATGAGTGGTAATTTGTTTTTTGTTTTTTTTTTATTACTTTTACTCTGTATCAAATATTAGATGAAATAAAATAATTATACATCCAATTTTATAATATAATTTTATTATATCTTAATACTTTACTGATATTCAGGACGGTAGAGAATAATTTCAAATAATAAAATTTTAGACATAAAAAATTATTTTAAATAAAAAAATTTTAATATCAATTAATCAATCAATATTCAACCTTGACAAAACAAAATTCTTCATGCAATTATTCAAATATAATCATTCTTAACATAGATAAATAATAATTATTTTTAAATATTATGTATATGATAATATTCATTTTATTTTAAACTTAAGTATAAGTAACCATAAAATATCCATCAGTAAACCCTGCAACATAAAAATATCCAAATCTAGAATATTTTTGATTTATAATATAATTATTTAATTAATTAAATTTTTATTTTTTAAAATGTTTTAATTCATAACTTTTTTTTTTACTCAACACATTATCTACACTTAATTACATGAGCAAAAAGGTTATCAGCTTATCGATTAAAGTACAATATTTACATATATAAATTTTTATCAGTATTTTTTAACTAGAAATATAGATTACAATTGACGTAGTTTTCATCAATTCTTTTTAATTTTGTTCATAAACTTTTTCATACTATTTTATATAACTCATCTTTTATCTTTGTCTATAACTATAATTCATCTCTAACCATTAGTGATGTTTTTTTTTTTATTTATTTAATTTGACTTAATTATAATTCAATAATATATTAGTTAATATCGTCATAATTCTTTCCATGATATCGTTATTATCATAATAAATATTTTTGCACTACAAAAACCTTGGTCTTTATTCTTTAATCTGTTGAGAAATCAATGACTAAATTTTTATTTATCTCTTTATTTTTTTTTTGATTGAATCATCATCACCTATGCATGAGGTTGTAACGGGTTAGTCTTATATAAGACTGTCTTAGAGAAACTATGCTCAAGGTTCTGGTCAAGGACTCATGACTGTAGCCAAAGATGGAAAGACCTCTGCTTGTAGCGGACCATAATCAACCTTTTCACCATCAACAGTCAGGATACCATTGACACTAGGATCTGGTTCGATACGGAATGCCTTGACAGCAATCATATCAACACCAGCACAAGTTAAATGAGTCCCAGTGTTGAGTCCTAGAAGGAACTGCAATCATAAAAGAATAATAATCAGTTTAATACTTCCTTTGTGCTACATATATGTTTTTAAAGCTTATTATTATCGCTATCATGATTAAGTTAGTTTGTGTGCTCAAGAGAGATATCATGATTTAAATAAATTTAAATTATTAGAATTAAAAATGGTTTAAATTTTATAATGTTTTAATTTAATTTATGACTTTTTATATTTATTTATCTAATTTAAAATAATGTTGGGGATTAACTTGGCTATTTATTTCGAATTTATCATGATTATTATTTAGTACAATAATTACTGCTGTCGTCAATTCATAGGAAACAATGATTAAAAATGTTTGAAAGCTATTTTTATTGTAATTGTTTCGTTTGTTATTTTTTTATGTTTTAAGAATATATTCAAAACATTTTATTATAAAAAAATATTTCATCATTTGCTAATGGATCCACATTTTTACACAATACATTTATATTCAATCAAATTTCAATATTTCAATTTTATAAATCACATTTATTTGAGTGATTATTTAAATAATAGATTTAAAGAGTCTATTTATCAATACATCAACATTTAATTTATTAATTGAGACTAAAATGTCGATTTAAAATGAAATGAAAACAGCATTCATACAATTTTGTTAATCTGATTTGATCGATTTAGGAATAATAGGAATTATATAATTTATTTATAACAATTGGAATTCTTGAAGAATACATATAAAACAATTTGTTGAAAAAACATATTAAATTTTATCAGAAAGTATGTTATTGGGATTCCTCATGGGAAGTGTCAAGGAAAATAATTCATTTGATTCAAGCAATATTCATTTGATGTGGGTAGAATAAAGACATCAATAAATAAAGTAATATTACCAGGAGATGAACAAATAATAAGAAATTATTAAATAGATAAATTCAATTGATACTGAAAGAATTTAGTATTTTTTTTTAGTTAATCAAGTGTTATTGTAATTTTCCTTTTTTTTATGATTTTAATAATATTCTTCTTTTGAATAGTGCACACTTATTGGTTTGTTTATTCTAATTTTTTTTTAATGAACATAAAAAGTCTGTTCTTAAGGCGCCTAATAAGATTTTATCATAAAAAAATAACCGATTTATTTTACAATTTCACTAACTCTAAATATGCAAACCACATCCATTTTATGAAGCTGTTTGAGGAATATAAAATTCTCGTAAAAAGTTGAGAATATGTTCTTTCGTTCTTATAAAGTAGCAGATGAAGGAAAGTTTTGAATGCAATTCTGATATTTTACGCCCACTACTGCCCACTGTAATTTTTATGACCTACTTCATTTATTTACAATCCAACTATTCTCTCTATATCCTATGAGATTTACCTATTGATTAATATCCAACGTATCCTCGTGAATATTAATTGTTTATAACAATAAATCAAACTATTCTCTAGGACACTATGAACAGGAAAAAAATAGATACAACAATAGTTAATAAGAATAATAAAAATTTTACCTGCAATAACTCAGACCTCGTAACACCAGCTCTTACTATTAAAAGCCATATCACTCCATCTGCAAGCTTTGCTTGAGGTGCAATAAAACCGTCCTCACCGATATGTGACTGATAACTAGCCTGAACTATTACAAACTCTCCTAAAAATCAAAACAAATTATATACAACTTTACACTTGTTGTTCATTATTTTTTCTTACAGAGATTGAAAATAATAAAAAAGTTTTAATTAAAAAAAACTTGGGTATAATTTACCTTTCACTTGGATCCAAGTACTTGGAAGTTGCGCCGTAAGTGCAGGAAGACTTGAAGATGGACCATAAACAACCCTGTTATTAGAAGTTGGAATTTCATCATCTAAAAAAAATACTATCTGTTAATATATCCTTATATAATATCAATAAATGATATATCATTTTTTAATTAAATTATTTAATTACTTTCTGCAGTGCTTTCATTTTCTTCAACACTATGATAACTCGAAGCTGAACCCGTACTGAAATATGCCGATTTTTTAGACGTGGCAGAATAAAAACTATCAAGACGTGTTCGACTTTGAACTTCTGTTTCTAATGATAACTTTTCTTCAATCAGATCACTTTCATCCATATACATATCTTCTAGATCACTTGTCACAGAATCCAGAACATCTTGATAACTTTTTGATTCCCGTACACTACAGAATCTAGAACAATTTTTAATCCTTTTAGTACTTTTAATATTCATTTGATCATAAAAGTATTATGTTACTTATAAATTCTGATAAAATTATCATAACAGCTTTTAGCAGTAATTTGATATAAAATACTAAGCAATTAAAATTATTGACTTAAAAAGTTGCTGATGTAAAAATATTTAATGATTTATCAAAAAATTCATTTAAAAGTTTCAATAATTCTGACATGATGAAGTTTTCCTGTTGAATTGTGACCATGAAGATACACATTGTATTATTTTTGGACAGAACAGATAGAATGTAATAAAAAAGATACTCAAGATGTTCCAACAATGCTCTCGAGAAGTTTAAGGAAAAAATATAAATAGCAAATTTAACAAAAACTAAAAAAATTCTCACATCTTTTTACTTTTATGTATTTACATATTAAAACCTAGCGTACAAAAAAAGCTTGAAGAATTTCTTGTTTTCTTCTACCTACATCACTCTTTAATATTTTTTATTTATCTACTATTTATCTATTTAATCAGCTTCTTGATTAATCTCGAAATTGCATTTCTCTTCTTGATTTCTCACTTTACTATATTATACATTAACATTTTATTTGCTACATAATCTCTAGTATTAGCTGTTATCATTTCCCTTAATAAATTTTATATAATCTATTATATTTTCTAAATAATAAATAACATCATCTATCTTAAATTGTTTTAAAAAATGGTATAAAAACAAAAAAATTCTATAACTTATACTTATGTAACAACTGTTTTTTATGATCCACTAAAAGCTGATAGATAATTGAATAATCGTATGTAAATTTATGAATTTGTCTAGTGAATAAATGAACCCTTCAGTTATATAACAACTGGGTAAAACAACTTAGTACATAATAGTGTCATGTTTTAGCGAATAAGTTAGAGAACAACCGGAAAAAGTAATGAAAGTAATAAACCATACCGGTCAAGGTTATCTCCAAAACTTTTTGAATGTGAAATAATATCATCATTTCTTATGTCTCTTTCGTAATAATTGCCATTAGTTTTGTTTTCTACATTAGGAACTTTGTCACAAGGTAAATACGAAACGGTTCCTTTGTATTTACGAAGGCCAATAAGCCTGGCAATACCCCAGATAGTAAAACGTTGTGCACCAATGGCCCTGAGCCTCTCACTCTCGATGTCAATGTCCGCTATCAAACCCCAGCCTACTGAGAGAAATGAATAAAGAATTTGGCTTCTTGTTTCTACTCGTACTAAATCCATTGAGGTTCTTCTTCCTTTAACCACTGTTAATGCGCTTACGAGCATTGGATTTGAATCGTAAGGCTCCCTGAAATATTCAAATACATTAGATGTTGTGGTTTCAAGTTAAATCATGGCTAATTTAATTATTTAACCAGCTATAAAAATTAGTGTGAAATGGGATATGATCAGGAAAAATATTCATATTGTGTTTGTTTTATACCAACTATTTTTAAATCATAATTGTGATATATTTTGTGAGAGTAAAGACGTTTTCTTTGACAGTGAAATTTTGAATAAAAAATTAAGATTAAATATAAAAGAACCAAATACTTGGATACTTAAATAAAAACCAATGCTATGATTAATAAAAGCTATAAGTTAAGGTAGATATTTGGTAAACATAACAGCAAAAAAAAATTTTTGATTCAAATTATATTACTCAACTCAAATTAATATTCTGCTTACATTCAAGCAAAATGATTTGAATCAAAAGTTTGCTTCTAAAAAAAGAAGCTTTTCTCTTACTGTAATTTTAATTTTTATAAAAAATGTTAATAATTATTAATTATAGAATATTTTTTTTTTAAAAAGCTGGTATTAATCAATGTACTAAAAATCAAATAATTAATTGTTGTTATTACTTTAATATTATTAAATGGTTTTTTGTAAAAAAAATTAATTGTAAAGTTAATAATAAATTGTATATGACTTGTGCATAATTATTGTGAAAAAAAAATATTCTGTTCTAAATTCTCTAACTTTTGTTCTAGAAGATGAAAAAATTTTTTCGTGCATGATTATTTTCAAAACAGCTGAAATTAAATTGGAGCTGTGCTTGAATGATGCTATGAGAAAGGCTCTTCTACAATGCAAGTACTCTGAGATAAATTCTTCCTAGAATTATATAACTTTCACAAAATATTAATAATTCCTAGTCAACTCGTAGACCATTTTGAATGAATTTAACTGAAAATATTCATTGTGGGTTGATATTTAATTGCTTAAATATATTTGAATGATTAAAAAAAAACAATAATTGCAAAATTTATTACTGCTTTGAATAGGCGATAGATTTGGCCAATCCATTGCCTGATCCACAAGGTATAACACTCAAAGGTAACTCTTCTAAAGCACGTTTCCAATCGACCCTTCCAAGAAGACCATTAACAACTTCAAAAACTATTCCATCTCCGCCAACACATAAAATCCCACTCCACTGATAAATATTCCTCGTTCTCACAAAATCTCGTGCATAATTCGGGCACTTTGTTATATAAATTTCATAAAGTTTTTCAGCTTCAGATAAAACTGGATGAATTCTTCTTTGAAAAATTTCTCGACTTCTTCCTGGACCAGATTTTGGATTTAATAGGACCAAGAGTTTTTTTTGATCACCTGAGCATGCTGAAAACAAATAAAATTATTTTATTAAATCTATTCATTTGCTAATTAATTATCTAATTTTATTTTAATTTATTAATTTATTCGAAAAAAAAGAAACAATGTTTTTCAGTTCTCTATTTACATTCAATCAGAGCAATTAAAAAAATTCTCATACATTAGGCGGCATGAGTTTGATGAATTTTAATGGTTTTAGATTGATCATTTATTGCTTATTATACGACAATCATCATGTCATATTTTTGCTTTTTTTTTAACTGTTAATAAATAATTGGGAACAATGATCAAAGAGGTTAAGTAATTTTTATTGGATTTTAATGAAACTAACTGTCACATTATTGCATGATGATAATCAATAATCGATAATGCTTTAATTAACTATATGAATTTAACCTTACAAAAAATAAACAACCTCCTGAATAAAATTGTTCTTAATAACTTTTACAATTAATTATAACCTCAATTCAAAATGCCGTTGTTTGAGTTTTGCTAGCAAACTTTTGTAGAATAGTTTTAAAATACCTAATTTTGTGTAGCATTTCATGCTACTTTGTGAAGATAAATCAATAATAATGATTAATAATCAATATTTTTCAATTGTAATAATTCCAATTAAAAAGTAATTTATTTAATGATAAACTTAGCATTCATGATCACTGATTATTTTTATTTATTTTCTAGAAATGAATGAAGTGAAAATATAAGTGCAAAAGAGTATTCATTTATAAATTTGCAGTTATAAAACTATTGCTGTTTAAATCAGTCCAATACTCACAATCGCTAACAGTAAATATTCATTCATTCATTATTTATTATTCGTAGTTATCATTCAATATTCACCATTTCATTTTTAGTAAGTATTAAGCTTCTCTTTAAAACTCTTATGGATTATATTTTGAACTGTACAGCAATTTCACAAATATTTATTTATAAATATTTTATCAATTTGTTTTTAGGAAGTAATTGCAATGGTATCGATTTTCAACTTATGAACCTTTTGAGTCTTAACTAAATAATAGTTACTGATATTCAATTATTATTCACTGATTGAAATAATGCCAAGTATACCACCACCAATTAGTGGATAATTACTGAAAGTTTTAGTCAAATTTTAACTTGTTGTTATACATCAAATAAATTTTGAACCACTCCTATTGTTAAACTTATTATTAATACTCTAGACATGAACATCAGTGAAATTTGACTAAACTTGATAATTAGTAAAATTATAATACATTTAAAAAAGCAAAGTATTCAATAATTTTATCCACTCTTTAATATCTAGATAGAAATTAATATTAATCACAGATGTTGATGATGAATTATTATTAATTATTCTGACTCTGAAAAATGATTAGGCTTAAATACAATAATCTGATCTACACTTTAGATTTTATTATCACATCTTATAAGATTATTAGTAATTATTTTCAGTGTAAAAGGAAATTTTCTATAAATCTCTCTCACTTTGTTACTCTTTTTCCCTTTATTAAATCACGAGCTTTTAAGTACATCATTCTCTTCCTTGGCAGTCGTATATTTTTTTAAATTACTCTTGTTCTGTGATGTCAGATTAAATGTTCATGTGTACAAGCATGTACTTGGATAAATAATTTTGTACATTTCATAAATAAAATTAAATACATCATCATTCTTTGTGCTGAGAATTAACTTTCAAAAATTTAGAAAACTAGTTAAGATCAAATATTATACGAGTCATTCAAAAATAAAAACCAGTTTTATATTCAACCTTTTGATGATAATTAATTCTATTACACTTTTCGTACCTCATCTAAAGCTTAGTTAAACCAAATATTTCTTTATGTACATAAATAAATGTTTTTTTTTACTTTAGCTAGAGACTCAACGACAAGTTTCAAATAATTAAATATAAAAAATAAATAATATAGATCATTAATCCATGGTATTTTTAATATTCTTGTTATTCCTATCATTTTTTCTGTCAACAATCGACAGATACACTAGAACTTCCTGTCATTATTATTTTTCTTTATTCAATAATCTAAACTATTGCAAGTTTTTTCGATATTCGATACATAATATTAGTTTCTTATAATGATGAGTATGTATTATTAATTCCTGTTATGCTATATAATCACTATCAAAGTTTCAATAAGTATGATAGAAAAATATACCATTAAAGTGTACATTATATGATGATTATTGGTGGCTCTTGTTATTACCGACCATTATGATAGTTACATAATTTACGAACCATTTGCTCATTTGCTAATATAAAAACTTGATTGAAATTTTTATCTGATTCAATATAACAACAGAATTCATTACATAGTAGATTTTATGTCAACATTGAACATAATAAGTAACAAGAATTATGATGTTAATTACTTCAAGATACTTGGATAATTTTGTTTTTTATTTTCTTTACGATTTATCTTCAAGTATAAAATATCAATTTTTTTGTTAACATCAACTACTTTGAGTAATCGCACAATTATTTTTAATTATAATTTATTTCAAATATGATTAAAAATAGTAAAATATTATAAACTTAAATTACTAGTTAATGCTATAAACAATGACCTATTCACACTTCTTATGGCTTACAAAATGAAATCAAAGAATTAGTTCGAAACCAATAAAGGCATTTTTGTATCACAATAACAATCTTAATAGTACTTCTACTTTTTTGATAATACTTTTTCATTTGTAACTTTGGAAGCTTTGTAATAGAAAAAGTTTATCCAACTCTTGCTTCACTACCGCAGAAATATCGAAAATGTAATTTTTTACTTTCTAGGATTCGAGGGCAGAGGCAGCCCAATTTTTTTTTTAATTAAAAATTAGTATTGTACGAAGAACAATAGCTAACTTCTATTTTAGTTTCCTTGATTATGACATTTTTACATGATGACATTGTAAAACATTTTTATGATTAATTTACTTTTTATTATATAAATGAGTATTTTTGAATTATATCTATCAATCTTATGCTTACTAGCTCTTCTCCAATCCAAGGTTCTTAATAACCATTTTAATACTACATGTTTGAATTTGAATAACAATCATTTCTATTGAGTGATATTTAATTTATGGATTAAAACTCATATCAAGATAAGCTATCATTAACAAACTATCAATTTTTTTATCTATTATTATTTACAGGACCGATTTAGATATATTGCAAATAATATTTTTTTTTATGAATATTGATACTCAATACCATAATTACATTTTATATACAATAATTCATCATCATTCGTTACAATTATTTTTTTAGTTCTCTGTTATATCATATTTATGTAAAGACATTACTACATAGAATAACATTTTCACAATATTTTTCTAGTCTTAATAAAAAAAAATAAATTCAATTTACAATTTTAAAATAATTTAAAACAATTTCTTACTTAAATATTTAAATTTATGTTTAACATAATTAAATAATTACTATAATATTTTAACAATTTATAATCTAATAATATAAATAATATATATATTAAACGATATTTCACACGCTTTTCAACAAGAATCATTTCACACAAGATCGAATATTTTATTCCGTGATGCATGCTAACTTTTCCAAGTTTCATGACTTCCGGGGCTATGTTATAATGTAGGAAAAACAGTAATAATAGCATCTATGATCCAACACACGTGGATGGAAAGTTCAGTTATTGAGAGTGCAGTAAGTGGCTGTAGGATAGTTACACGTTTATATGCTGTGCTCAGCATAGCTTATTATACTATATGTACATAATATCAAGGAAGGAAAACAGTGAAACGCCTATTATACCAGCTATGTTTTATAATAATAATCTAAGTGACTTACACAGCTTATGCTGGCTTCTTTTGTTCCCTATTTTACCTTTATAATCTTATCGGTCACTTTGTCAACGCAATTACACATTGTTATATTAGCATCTATACTTTATCTGAAATCACTTTGAATTGTTCTGACAGTTACTTTGATTTGATTCATGTTTATACAGAAATATTTTATTCATCAATTTTACACCAGTCATTTGAAATAAATCAGTGATTATTTTCACAATCTTTAATACCAAGTTGATTATTTTTTTTAATCAGTAGTAGACTTGATATTGGTCATCAGTTATTTTAATTATTTATTTCAAATGACTTCCTAAAAAAATCCTGATTAATTCGTTCATTTTTGACCACCTGCTTCATTTTGATCATTCAATATTTCTGTCAATATTATTCGATAAAAATAAATTACTATTTTTATTTTATTAATAATTATTTAAAAATATTAAAACATTTATATTTTAAAAATATAATGATCATGATTATTAAATGATATCACTCAGAAAACCAGTTTAATACTTTGATCATGTATAATTTTAAATATTCATAAATATCTGCGTATATAAAACGAATGAGTATAAATAAAAAGGATTCTAAATTTATGTTTGAAAAAATAATAGACTTAATGTCGTTTAGTTGAAAGGAAAATTTTTCAAGAAACAATTTTTCGATTTTTTACATAATATTTTTGTGGATGTAATTGTTCTTTTTATCAATATGAATGAAGCTAACAAGTTGAATATTGTTAGACTACCACAGAATTTTTTTAAAATTATTTTGAAAACACTTCCCGTCAATAGAATGTCATCAACTTGACCGCATTCCATATAGAGAAAAAAAAATTCAAGTAGGTTTCATCATGTTCCATTTTTTCTATTTGAAACAATTTCCTTCTTTGGTTGAAGCCAATTAGATATGAACAATGATAAAATTGAATAATTAAATAAATAAAAATAGTGTAAATAGAACAGAATATAAAGATGATAATTTTAAATATTTTTTTCAGAATTATAAATATAATATGAAACCTCATATGGTAATTCGAAAAAAAAAATATTTATTTCTTACTGATTACTTGAATTTAATGTTGAAAGTACTCAAATCAAATGTTGAATATTTTCTACACATTAAATTTTTATACGAGAAAGTGAAGAAATGATGTAATCCTAACGTTTCAACGCATATAATTGAACTCACTTGTTGAATCATATTTTAGAATAAATTATATAATCATCTTAAATAATAATGTAAAATATTAAAACATACTTTAAACATTGTTGATAATTAACAACGATAATAATGATTTTTTATTATTTTTGGTTAATTGAAATGTATTTTCTTGAGCGAAATTTCTTTTATTTTAAGGTTAGGGTAATAACAACAATACCAACAAAACAAAGCAGAGGGCGTGAGTGCCTGATTTCCCTATTCTCCCTCAAATGGCCGTATTTAGCAAAAAATATGATTGTATAAAAATATTAATTATTATTATCACAATCACGAGTTTGAAAATGAGTTAAAAATGCTGCAAGATTTGGAATTATATATATTCTTAAATAATAAGCATTAATTCATTGCTAAATTAAAATTATATCCATCAAAAGAAGAGGTTAATTTTCCTTGTTTCAAATTGAAATAAAAATTGCATCATCTTGGATGTAGCCAAAAATTTTTTCTATTTATTTTATGTGTATGTAAGTAATTTACATAGTCATGATAAAAAAATCTGTCTGCTTTTATCTAAAAATTGAAAAACTGAAGTATCTGAGTAGTGAAAGACAATTATTTTCACAGAACAATATATGATAGGAACTGAACACTTGCCAGGAACACCTTTTACTCGATAATTTTTGGCACGACGCCAACAATTTTTTCATTGAGAAATCGTAAGTATGTGTTACGATGATTCGATTAATCTTATAATTTTATAACCTATGTTGAAGTTAACAGCTATTTATTATGATAAATTGATTCTTCAGAAACCAAACGTTGGGATTTATTCAATACATCATCATCATCATCAACATTGCCATCCGGTTTTAATCTTTGACCGTTGACAATAACTTTCAGCGTGTATCTGTACTGTGTAAGCTTCTTTACTAAGCAAGGTTAGGGTTTAATTATTTTTCGACGAAATTTAACGTTGAGTATAAAGTCTTCGAAATGTATAAAACAAACAGAATAATAAAATAACAGAGGTAAAAGAGAACATATATGCTTTTTTACTCGGTTGACGTCAATGTCATAAATCGAAGTTCAGACTTAATTGGTATATTTTTTTTACCACCTGTAAATATCATGATTTAATATTCAAGAAGAAATTAATTAATTCTGCTTGGTAAGTTTTTCATTAAAAAATTTAAAAAAATATATAAATAATTGATCAAATTATTGATACTCAATTTTCTGATTATTTCTTTTTTTAGGTGAATAAACGTCGGATTTGATTTGGGAATAATAAATATCTTAAAAGAAAGTAATTTTTCTATTTGAATTCTATGTATTCGACTTGAACAACTATATTTTGTTATCTGTGAAGATTTGGCATCAAGTTCAATTCCGAATGATGTTTGAATATTTAATTGAAGCATTCTGAAGACAAAGAAAGATTTAGAGTTACAAATGCCAAGTAGCATTTATATTAGCTATGAAATAAAATCATAGAGTAACTTTAGTTTATTAATATCGAATATAATTTGATAATTTGGTAAATTAATCTGAAAATTAAGTGGTTTATCTATTAAAAAAAATTTCAAATAGCTAATGAATATATTTATATTCATTTTAACAAAAAAAAAAACCTTGACATTAAATAGTTTAAAACATTTTTAGCATACGAAACTCATTAATCAAAATCAGCAAAAGTCCATATGACTTATAAAAATATACTTTATGTTCAAAAATATCCATTATTCATTATTTTTCGTCTTATCAGAATTTAAACTTTTTAATGGAATGAAACCAAAACATACTTCAAAATAAAATAACTTTGCAACATTGATTATTACTTTTCAAAAGTAAATGAACAAAAATCACTGAAAGCTACTGACAAAACAGTAAATATTTACTGATTCACTTACTTAACTTTAATAATTACCTAACAAATATTGGTAATTTCTAAAAAAAAAAATACTCTAAATAAAACTGAATTAATAAAATATAAAACTAATATCAACATTGAATGTTACAGTTGTATTTAGACTTCAAGATCAGAGGGCAGATGGACTTAAACTTTAAATTTGTCTGATTACCTGATTGTCTGGTTCAATAAAACGACTTTTATTGACCCACACGGTTAATTTATCGTCAATGGGTTCAGCTATGACATGGAAAAGATTTAATTACAGTGACCTGGAGTATAATTTAAATCTAAAAGTAAGAGTGAAGGCCATAAAATTATATTGACATTGAGGGGATAGCAATATTACTGACCACACCGTCCTCTTTTCCTCTTCGCCTTTAAGATCAAACTTGTGAATTTATCGCGATTGTTCCCAAAGCTCGCGTGTACATTCACCAGGATTGCAGCGGTACTATAAAGGCCGATGAAAAGACCTCGGCCAAACCAACCTCGTCTGCGTCATAGAGAAGCTCCAAGTTTTGGTGCAACCATATGGAATAATCGATAAGAGAATAGCTGATAGGACAGTATAAATATTGCAAAACTCTTAGGGAAATTTATAAGAGTTCATTTCAGACTTGGAATTTTATCAATTTCAAGTTGTGATAAGCACAAGATGTTTATACAATCAAAAATTGAATGAGAAAATATATTTATCTCTGGTGATTTTGATGACATTAGATGATGATAGATTTTTAGTAGAAAAATGTCGTTGGGATTAAAAAATTTATCAACTTCTTAGTATTAATCTTGAAAAAGTGGCTATAATATTAGATTGTATCCAGTATTTTTGCAAATTTAAATAAAATCAACTTTTTGTATTTAATGAATTTAAAAGAGCTAGAAGCAAATGAAGTATCTAATTATTTTAGCTTTTTTGCTAAGCATTCAGATTAAGTTTGAAAAAAAAAATGCAATTTTAATTTAATTTTTATTCTAATCAAAAATAAAATATGAAATTAAATTCACCATATTTTGCTGTAACTCTAGAACAAAGTTTATTTATTTTAAATTATTTTTCCTCCTTTAAATTAAAATGTTATAATTAACATTACAAGTTATATTTAACTAATTAAACCAATTTTTCGATGAAGTTTAGAGTCGAACTTGTTTACAGTCCACCATAGAAATTTTTATTTCAAGCTTCTATTCGTGTATTGATTGTTTTATTATTATAAATTAAATATTAATAGATCTTATTAATTAATTAATATTTTTTAAAAATAAATCAATAAAAGTTACGATAAACCAAACTCAATTTGGCTTTAAATAATTATTGATGATATATTTAGATATTTGGAAGTAAAAAAAAATATTAAAAGGTCACGGTTTTATATGTGAAGGGCACTTTTACGTCATAGAAGAAAGCTTCTATATCTTTATACACTCCAAGGCTTTAAAACCCAATTTTTTTGCATTTAATTCATGGATTAAAAAAAATTTATCCTCAATAAAAAAGAAATTATTATTCTCAATTATAATTATATTGAACATAGTTATTATTAAAATTTATTCTTTTTTTTTTTAATTAAATAGATATTACTGCTGTTGAATATTATTGTGATAAAATCAGTATATGAGTTATGCAATTAAAAAAAAAATAGCACAAAAAAAATTTGTGCTAATAAATATCAAGTGAATTTTACTATCACAATATGAAAACATGACAGAATTAGCACGGTCTTTTAATAAGTAATTTACATAATAAAGGAATAAAATATTTATATAAAATAAGAATTAAAAATTTTTAACATAGCACATGTTTAAGTTTATAATAAATATAAATCTTAAGCTAAGTTTTATTATTATTTGAATTATTTAATTAATAATTAAACTAATTCTTGCTATAAGAATTTCTCATAAAAAATGATCCATTCTTTCTATACAGTATAATAATATTTTGAATGAATTATAATTGAATGACCAAATTTTTTAATTCTACATAAATTTTTCAACACAATAAAAATTTATTATCAGTAAGCATAAAGTGATAAAGAAATATTTAAACATCTGTATCTTTTATCAATTTGCTAAGTATTACTAGTTAATTTTCCAAGTAATTTTGGTTTTTAAACTTAACATAAACTTACTTTTACAAGAAAATATTATAAATTCTAAATAAATTATTAAATTTAAAATTGTTTTTTAAGAAGAAAAGAAAAAATGAGTAAAGTTTGCAAGACAAAATTTTAGTTAGTACGTATATCGAAACTTTTAATACATTTGGAACTTTGATCAGACTTTATTCTCCTTCTTGATATTTTATTTATCAATTTATCTCATAAACTGGCTTGGGACTGCCTCAAACAGGCTCTCCAGACAACAAGCAGGTGCTGAGAGAGAGAGAGAGAGAGAGAGAGAGAGAGAGAGAGAAGTAGTACAGTAGCATAATATAATACATGTGACGCTACAGAGATATCTACAGCATTCTTACATAATGTTAATCATCGTGTACTCATCACACACATGCCTTTATACCAATGCATCCTGTTCAATATATGTGATGCCATACACAACTTTATATATGTTTGTTTAACCAAACGGCCATGAAAATGAGAATTCGTCACCATTTTTATTTTCATTATTACCAATACCAGAATATTTATGTATTTTTTTTTACTAATTATCATTGCTCACAAGTCACTAATGATGATATATTCCTTTTTTTTCAGCACCTTTTTCTTTTATTTCTAATCGGAAACATTATTCATCGCTTTTGTGTCATGATGCAGACTATTGAAATATTTTATGTAGGTTAGAACAAGTCTTAGACATGTAGATTCAAATGGTAAGGTTATTGATACATTTTTTTGATAAAACTGGAATAAATAAACATTTCAAATGGTATGTATTTGATTTTTAGATATAATTTTTCCAAGTGCATACACAGTTGAAGGAAGATAAGAAGAAAAACAACTTGAAAGATAAAAAGAAGTGAACGACGAAAAAGTAATTTAATGTTTACCGTTTATTTACCGCTGTTGCATTTCAACTTTCCACGAAATTTATTCCAAAACGAGATAGAAATCATTTTCCTCATCAAATTTTTTTATCGACATGTTTTTCGACAGATATAAAAATGATTTTATATCAATGAATTTATTATTCAGATTAAAGATATATTTCATCTTTGCTCTTACCAGTGCAGATTGATATTTTATCAAAAATATTTGTAAATAACGAGTGCATCTTTCGTTTATTTGAGTTCATTGAGAGAAAAGATATCCGGTGATTAAATCAATTTGATTTGATTACTTAAAAATAAATGTAATATTTATTTATAAAAAAATTTTTAATCAATTCTGATAAGAGATAAATAGACTTTGATGTTTCAACAACAATTAGATCAAAAAAAATATTGGTCTGGATGGAACCCAGAAGGGCCCATACTACAATTTATTAATTTAAAAATTACATTAGATAGAATCGAAACTGTATGATTTAAAAAATTGTTAATTTTCAATAACCATGAACATTGATGGTTAACACGCTTGTCTGAATGGATAATTCAATTTTGCATATTTAGTCATTATCAGCTGTTCATCATACGTTGGATAAAGCTATCAAGGTGTGTATGTTGAACATGGCAACGAGATTATTAGGTCATTTGTCAATATCCAAGTGAATAACGATAAATATTCTCGATAGTTTAATATTTCAATATTTTAATAGACATTAAGTTACTTTATATCTTCATAATAGACATAGGATCATATTTGAACAAAATAACTCGTATAACATGTTATCAATAACTATTTTGAAATAACAAAGAATTTTAGATAATATTTAATCGGTTACTCATTCAAATAATTTAATCAAGTATTACATTCAAAAAGAAACGATGTATCAATATTAATTATAAACTAATGACCATTTTAATATTTGTATGGGGCCTTTAAATATTTTTTTGAACAAATGTATTTAAGTTTGAAATATTATCTTTAAGAAATATTCAAGATGATTAGAAACTCATTGTCAGCTTGTACAACTTGATCATTAATCTATGAGATAAATTTTTATACCATGTTCAACATTATACGTGTTTCAAAAACATTAAAATATTTTTTGAAAAACAAAATTGTTTATCTAGTTGAAAGTAATTATTTTTCTCAGTAATAATACTAATAAAAAGAAAGTAATACATTGAGAAAAAAATTACCAATATCAATACAATATTTTATTAAATAAAATGATGAATAATTTTTAAAAATATTCATTTTGATTTCTAAATATTACTATATCACAATATTTATTAATATTTATAAATGATATTGTTCGAGCAATTGTTTAATAAAAATTCTAAATATAATTAAACCATGGGAAGATCAAATTTAAAGTGAACTCTTGTAAGTAGATTAATATGCACTCTAAAGTTAGAGCCACATCATATAGGATAGTTGCTACTGAGAAACAAATTGAATATCTAAACCCTAAAAGCGCAAAAAAAGTATTACATTGTTAATGACTAGTAGTTAAAAAAAAACAATAACAACAAACTCGTGCTCTGGCTCTAGCCAATCTAAACTCAAAAGACTTCATTGTTACAAATAATATAAAACATAAATAATACTGGTCAATATAAGTGCTGGTTTAGTCAGAACTGATCATTTTAATTATAAAAAAAAATTAAAAACATTATCAGACTATTTATCTTTTTTTATCCTTTCATTTTTAATTATTGAAAAAAAATATTTATATAATTTTAATTATGCATTCAAAATTATTTTCATTTAATTTTTATAAAGCAAAATAGCTTTTGTGTATTATGAGTATTGATATATTGACAATGAATAAAATATATAAAAAGAATTCCAATGTTGCTCTCAAAATCCAGACACAAATGATTGTCATTACAAAATTGACTGCGCAGTAATACAAAAAGTATGGTTCATTCGAGTATTATCTACTTGTAACTGTCAGAACTTTTTTAGGTGCAATGCCATTATTTTTACGAAAATGCGTCATTTCTTAATATAAAAATGTCATTTAAATTATTGTATAAATAATTCAAAGTCCAAAATCATTATTATTATAAAATATGGTAATATGATCTACAAAACTAAGAGTAAAAAATTTTGCTTCTTAGCAGGAAAAAAAAAGCTTGATTCAAATAAAAATATCTATTTCATATGATTTTTCTGCTTGTATAGAAGCAAAATGATTTGAATCAAGTAGTTTTATCTTGGAAGCAGAATTTTTTTCCCTCAGTGCATTGATTAATGGAACTGAACAGAGTTCTCTTGCTACTACTTCAAACTTACATTCAGTGATCTATTATTATTTACTTTACATTACATTTTTTTTCTACCAATTAAATCTTTTATTTGAAAACAATTTGCTTCTAAATAAAAAAAATGTATGCTATTAATTTGATATTCTAATTAACGTGTAATTAATCGAAAGTAGAAAGTAACTCTTTTATCTAATAGAGAGTTTTAAATATTCAATTAATGATTGATTTACATGAAATTCAATAATAAATGATAAAACAAATTTTTACACATTTTGAAAAATTCATTTAACATCATTCAAAACAATGAAACCCATCATTCCATTAAAAATGACCCTCACCAATATTAAATAAAATTCATTAACAGTTTATAAAAATAATTTATATTTTTATCTATTAACTGAATGTGCAAACTTTTTCGTTGAAATACAATCTCTTTCATCAACTTCATGATTTAACTCTTTCATTAAAAATATCAAAAGATACTGCACTGATTGTTTTTATAAAATTCAATTCAAGTTTCTATTTAAATCACAGATTGATTGACTTGTTCTTTTTCAAACCAACATTAAAGAAGATTTATTGTTTTTAAATAAAAAAATCTATCAACTTTATCATCAAAACATCACTCTACAACAGGAATTAATAAACGATTTATTATTAATGTTATTAAAACAATTCTAAGTCATTAATTCTATAAAACATGATAATTTCTTAAAAAATATTTATTTCTAATAAATAAACAAAAAACTTACCACTTAAAAGCGAATCTAAATTTCCATGACTTGGACTCATCAGATTCTTAGGAATTGGAACTTTATTTACAAGACATTTAATAGCAAGTCTCCATCTACTAGCTTCTCTAAGATTATCTTCATATTTATCAAAACTCCGAAACCTGAGTGTTATCGTGGTTTTTTCTCGTCTTCTTGCTCCTTTAACGCGGGCTTTTTTCAATGTATATGTATAAATATATAGGTAAGCTGATGTGTCAAGTTCATCCCAAACATGATAATTTTCATTAGATTCAACAACTCTCATTTGAGGTTTTGAAATAGTTGGACGACAAGCACAACTAGCAGTTGCTTTACGTTTGGATCTCATGCATCGACATCCAATGATATCATTTAAAGTAATTGTTTCTGTTTTCGTGGCTCCATTACTTTCTTTCTGAAGACTTAATCCCTTTTCAGATAATTTTACTTTATAATAAGTATTTTTTTTTGATGTTATATAAAATGTTTCCTCGAGTAGTGTACTCGATTTTAATTGCCCTTCTTCATCCATTATTTTAATTAATAACAATAATTAACAATTGTTATATATAACCAACAATAATTAACAAAATTTATTTTCAATCTTTATCACGTTTTACTTAATTCTTAAGCGGGAAAGATACAAACGGAATGATGACATTTTAACTTTAATAAAGAAAATGATTTCCTTATTTTAGTCATTTAAATGACTATATTGACTCAATTAATTTATTAGCTCAAGTAGTAATTTAAAGAATTCACTTACTATCTGTGAACTATAGTAAACAAACCGTTAAATTGATTTGTTATGATTTGATTCATTATATGAACAGTTTTTTACCTTTTTTATGAAATTTAATTGACTGTTAAAAATAATTGTAGATATTTTTTTTTTTTTGATAATATTGTTAACTTTTTATCACAATTAACAAGCTATCAAAAGCAAATTAAATCTCTTTATGCCATATTGGTCTAGACACTTGCATAAGTGTTGATAAATGATAAAGATTAATTAGTCATAGGAGAGATTCTTTACACTTCAGGTTAGCTGGGGTGCACCACTTGGACTAAATGTCAAGGGGGTGCAAGGCACTTTTCGTCCCCTCACGTTCTTTCATCGCACACACAGTTGCTGTATGAGAAGCTAGATTGGCTAAATGCACCTAGCCCTAATAATCTTCAACTTAAGGTTATTGTCCTTTTTTGTAATATCAATTGATACACTATTACTTGAATGAAAGGTTAATCATTTATTCATATTAGACAAAAAAAATACACTTTATTCACATTCAAGTGAAAGGATTGACTGATCAGCGTTTACTACTGGGTTCGAAAAGGATCTAAATAAACCTCCTCTCACGTTAGCGTCGGTTGAGCTACTGGAGGACACTGGAGGGAGATGCCAACATCACTGTGTATATCATGTCTCTATCTTTCACTTGTTTCCTATTCTTATCTCATTCTAACCGGCTTTTTTGTGACAATAACAAACGAGTGCCGCCATCTTGCAGAGATATTTATTTTTCAATGGAACACATGATCCCATTTTCTCTTATATTACCGACAGTTGATATTTTTGTCAAGAATTTTATTAATCAAAATTAAATTTATTACAATTAATATAAATATGATTTTTATAAATTTTTTAAATATATTTTAGATTTTTTATAATATTTGTAAAATTATTGAAAGGAATACTTTGGTGAATGTTTTTAATCACAATTTAATTAAAAAGCGGGAATCAGATGATACATACAACGCCATCTATAACTTCCGGATTCCATCTCAAGCACTTCGTCATCGGATCGTGTTCTTTTCCGTGTTATCAAAATGGTAAGGGGGTTAGCCAAAATAATTTTCGATCTACATCCGTATCCATCCGAATATTTTATGATATTCAAGTGAATTATTATAGTGATTAGTGTAAATATTAATATTGTGTAATTTAAAAATGTTTATATTTATTTATAGGGTATTGATATCAACCATAAACACGACCGCAAAGTCCGGCGAACGGAACCAAAATCTCAGGATGTCTACTTACGACTCCTTGTCAAGGTATTTTTAAATTACTTTTTTGCTCAACAATGAAAAAAAAATAATTAACCATAATAAAAATAATTCAATTATATGTAATATTCTATTAAAAAATTGTTCAATCTAAATTAAAAATTGTTCACAAAAGATCAATAAATGTTAGGTTATAATTACGACTCTTGTCAGCGTATGTATTTAGCTATATCTATTTCCCACGTGGATTCATGTCTTCAATGCGAACAGCACTCTGTGTCAGTTTCTAATTAACAATGAGCTGATTCAATTTGAACGTTCGCTATAATAACTCAACTTTCCTATTCTGGTTCTTGGACTCTACCGAGAATCAATTATACTAGTTGAAACATACATCTACTCCAATACCCATTTAATTGAAATAATTATTGAAAACATTTACTATCCGTTAAATTTTTTACCATTAAATGGTTAATATTTAATAAACATTGGATGAATATTTGTATTTAATAATTTAAATAATTTACTTCATTGTAATATTCATTTATAACTGTGACAATATTATTATGATAAAAACTGTATATTAACGAGCATTGGGATTTATGCCAAAGTAAATTAAATAGCTATTATTATATTTAATATTTAATTCAATTATGCTGTTATATTAATTAAGCACGTACTAAATAATTGCCAAAATGGACTTCATAGAATTATGAATTATTAAATGAAATAATTTAAAAGTTATTGTTATAGAGTGTAATAACAGCATGATTTCTCGAGGTGTCTGAATAATAATATAATAAATTTTTTTCAATTGTTTAGCTCTACCGTTTTTTGGCAAGACGTACCAATGCTAAATTCAACAAGATTATCCTCAAACGTCTTTTTATGAGCAAAATAAACCGACCACCAATATCTCTAGCCCGAGTGGTGAGATTCATGAAGAAACCCAACCGAGAGAACTGCATTGCAGTGATTGTTGGTACTGTTACTGATGACGCCAGAATCTTTGAAATTCCAAAGATGACAGTGAGTATCAATTGAACTAAAAAAAAAAAATTTTTATTATAATATTTATTAATTAATTTTTATTCCAAAGGTCTGCGCTCTTCGAGTGACTGAAAAAGCTCGTGGTCGTATTCTCAAAGCTGGAGGTGAAATAATTACTTTTGATCAACTTGCTTTAAGAGCACCAACTGGACGAAAAACAGTTTTAATGCAAGGACGTCGTAATGCTCGTGAAGCTGTAAAACACTTTGGACCAGCACCAGGTGTACCTCACTCGCATACTAAACCTCTTGTGCGCTCAAAGGGAAGGAAATTCGAGAGAGCACGTGGTCTTAGGCGTAGTGGTTACAAGAAGTAGATAAATTGTCTGTGTCCATTTATTTAAAGACATTTAAAGATCTAAAGATTTATTTCTTTTTATTTACATATGTTTTTTTTTCATTCGAAAAAGAAGAGGACTTTTTGGTAAATAAATGTTGACACTGGCATTTAAAAAATTCTTCTTATTTATTTACACTTTTTTTCTACATCAGCTCATTGATTACCTCATTTTCCTGTACTTTGCTTTATGAGCACAAAATTAATCATTGATGTTCAAATCAAGATGAAGTTAGATATTTATTATTGGAGTATTATTTCATTGGCTTACCTGTTCATCAGGTTGTACTGCTTCTGCATTACCACCTTCTGCATCTTCTGCTTTTTCTTCATCATCAGATTGATCATCTACTAGTGTTACATCTGGGAAATATGATTTGGATTCTTCTATCGCAATTTCTGGATTTTCACTGACATGATAAGGACCAATACCAGCAAAGGTAAGAAAAGCTTCAGATCCCACTTTTTTTACGACACAAACAAAAGCCTCATACCTAAAGAAATCATCTTAAATAATTTTTATTTATTTTATAGAATTCTATCAAGTTAAGTTTCATAAGTACCCCGTCTTTTCTTCAACTTTTTCTTCATATTCATCAATGCTGGTGGCAATTAGTTTAGCATCCGGTGGCTTATCTCTTTCAAAAATCCCAAAATGTACAACTTCAGATTCTTGCATTTCCAAGACAACTTTTAATTCACTCTTTCTTGTACTGTCATACTTGAAAACCATGATCGGTGTAGTATCTGTTTTGTCTTCATACTAAAATATTAACAATAATTTATTTTCATAATGGAAAAAAGAAGTTTAATCAAAATATTTTTACCGGAAATGTTGTATCGAGGTATTTTCTGAACATTGCTTTAAATATTATAATTTTATTCATTGAATTTGGTGTGGCCCAAACAACTGGAAAAGTCCAAGACTCTTTACCGGCTAGGATGAATGCTGGTTTATGTCGTTCGGCGAAACTTGGATTAAAAATCAACCAAATAGCATTCGTAATAACTTATAAAAAAATCTTATTATGTAATATACAAGGACAAATAATTGAATTTACCAATCTGGTTGAAGTTCATCTGTTAAAGCAGGAAGTTTAGGTTCATTGAATAACAAATTTAAAAGATGCTTTTCCACTTCAATTTCTTTGACATTGTCACACATTTTTAATCTCATAAATAGACATTTTCCGTCTATCATAATTTCTTGAACATTTTTATCTATTTCCCAACCAGACTGTAACATTCAAAGAATTTTCATTTTTACTTTTTATTTTACAGAATATTGGTCTTGATATTTTAAATTACTTCATTCAAAATTTCCATGATTAATTCTTCGTTTAAATTTTTACGTAATTCCTGTTCTACTGTAAAATTATTTGGAAGAATATTTTCAATTAAATCAATATAAGGTGGACTACTTTTTTTATCCCGTCTATGACCTTCTTCATCTTTAAAGACCCAAGGATATAATATTAAACATGTTTGATCTTTTAAAGATTCTGTAAAATGATTTATTTCAGCTTCGTATCGAGATTTTATCAATGCTTCTTTCTGTGCTTTTTTTGCTGCTTCCTTGGCTAGACGTTCTTCCTCTAGAATCTGTAGACGTTTTTGTTCTTCTGGACTTGGTTCACTTACTGGAATACTAAAACTATTCCGGAGTAATAATAATTAATCATTATTATTAACAAATTATTATCTAAAATAAATCTTACGTACATTGGTGGTTCATTATTTTGAACACGATGAATTTCATCAGTCAGCATTTTCTGAAGCTCTGGGCAGTATGCACCGAACATTAAGTTTACCATTTTACTATCCTAAACCATTATTTAGAGAATAATTTTAGAATAATAATTAATTAAATAAATAAATTGTAGAATATTTACTTGAATGAACATCCATGTAGGTTCACTTTTGCCTCTGAATCGTGCAAGATCAGCAATATTATCACATTTAGCCTGAAATCATCAGTTATTTGTTTAATATAAAAATATTTATATAATTTTTTTGTTATTTACATTAGATAAAGTGTATTACCGTTGCATACACAAGTAAATCTCCTCCAATTTCCATTTTAATCTTCTTCAAAATACTCACCATCCCAGTACACGGTCCACTCCAATCTGAATAGACATCCACAACTACAAAAACATCATGATAAAGTCTAGTGTTTTAACATTGAAAATAATTCTTAATTCATAGCAATACCTAGAAGACCTTTTTTCTCCAAAAATTTAGCCCATTCTTCATCATTATTAACTTCAATCTGCAAAGCTGCTGGAACATTTTTCTTCGCCATTCTTCTACCCTTATTAATACCAGCCTGAAAAAATTAAAACAATGATTAACATCAATCAACATCCTGAATAATCAAAGTTACCTTCTTTTTAGCCAACATTTTGATTGCAAAATGTTGCAAGTATTAATTAATAGATAAATTTTATGATAACAAATGATTAAGTAAGAAGAAAAGAATTAAAAGAGTGCGTTCACTTTGATGTACAAAAGCAAACTGCGGAATTGTCACGGAATTTATAGCGGTTTTAGTGAAGCTTTTAGCGTGCTTTGAGTTCTTAGGATGGTGGAGACATAGAGCAAGGCACGCGACGTCGCATAGATAAATATTAGTCTTTCTTTGTTATTTCTGTTTCTCCCTGTGTATTACACGAGACCAAACACGCCAGGATAATTATAGTAGACTTGGAAGGAGTTTGAATAAGACGAAGGTGAACATATGTTTCTACCTCTTTTATTTCTCTTAGCTTATCACAATCAAACTATTCTAAATGATATTTATTTTATATTTATTACGTAGCCTTCTCATCAAACTATTTTCTTTCATACTCATCTATGATTTAGCTTCAATAAATTGCCAAAGACTATGTGTTTTAATATGCTTTAAATATAAACCATTTTTCAAATTAATAATTATCAATAATTATTCAATATCTTACATTTAAAACCTTCAATAAATAATGTTAAATAATAATCGGCATTGAAAAACTTTTTTTTAGTTTCTTTTATACATAAAAATATTTTTTCTTAGAATAGTCAAGTTATTTTTTTCCTGTTGTTCGTAATGGTTAATTATGAAACAATAAACGCTCAGTTACCTTTTAAATAGTTTTGTTGAGAGTTCAAGCAAAGTTTTAATTTATCTTCGTCAAAAGAAACGTGGTAATTATCATTCATAAATTTTTTGTAGCATGAAACCAGTAGTTAAAGTCCTGAAACAAAAGATGTTTATAAATAATGATATATTTTTTTATTTGTTACATCTAGGACAAAATTGAGTTTGATACATTTTATCTAAAAATGACTTTACATATGCACATAATCATTTATATTGTAATAACTAGTTAATATTATAGGATCAATAGATGCTCATTATAGAGGTTGATCTTGGATGCACGCCACAATATTCGTGATACTTGCATGGGGACTTCTAATTTATGCAGACAATATAAGTGATCGCAATTAAATTTATTGTCATTGTCGTATTTCAATGATATTTCATAATAAATGAGCTGTCTGAATATATCGATAATTTCTAAAAATGTATCAAAACTGGATGATAAATTATCCCTAATATTAGTAATCAAAGATTACAAATAGGTTAGATCTTACGTGTCAGAAGGAAATAAAATTTTTTTTCTGCTCTTTTGCTGTTTTTTTTTTCTTTGAAAAATTGAAACACTTTTACACTAGATTTTAAGCAATTACCCACTTGTGTGGAGCAGAAACATCGTTGCGTTGCCGGGGATACAACCCTGCTGATCAAAGTATTTATGAATGTCGATTTGTCAATAATACTTTTTAAAAATAATACAGAAATAATAAGATATTATATTTTATAAATTTTAAAACACTTGATAAGCATGGATTATCATGAATATCCATTGTAAGTAAAATTTTATTCAACCATAACCTTCGAATGAGAAATAAAAATTACAATACCTGCATCATAATTGATATTGATGACAATTTAATGACAAAAATATCAACAATTCATTATAAATAAATAATGCAATGATACAGGTTTATAAAAAGTTTCACATTATATCTTTTATATGCATCAGTTACAGGGAATGTATTAATACTTTTCTCAACATTTAAATTTTTTGGATAATGGTGTCATAAAAATTGTTTATACTTTATTAAAATATTCTTTACAAGAGAATTTTATTGATACTTGATGAGATTTATCTAAATTTATTCAATTTTGAACATGACTCTCGTTCAACCGCATCGGTAAAACAGAAATAGAAAGTAGGTAAGATAGTATTCTTTGATCTCTGTCATACTAAATATGATGGTTAAGTACATAGTTTGCAAAAAAATACATCATTGTTATTCTCAATCTTTCTTTCTCTATTACATATTTGTTGTATAGTTGTTTTTGATACATATCTATCTAAAGATATACTCATGAGTGACTAAAAAAATCACCTTAGAGAATTGTCGCGCAACAACAGTCTCGACTTTCCTCAGTTTGACTTCAAGCGTTGATATATTTTATAATAAATTTATAAGTTTATACATTAAATAAATGTAAATGTAAATATAAAAATGTCTACTGGAAAATTTAGTACACAAGATAAAAAAGATTTAGATAAATTTATGAAGTTTTTAGCATTAAAAGCAGCACAAATAATTGTTCAGTCAAGATCTGGAGAGAAGGTTATAACAAAATGTAAACCAGATTCTTCAGGAACAGATTGGGTAAGTGGACTTTAAATAATAGACACAAAGATTAAAATGTTTTATGACTTATAATATTTTCTATCAAATTTTATATAATTCCCTTTCTTGATATTCAAAATTATGTTGTCTAAAACTTCGGAAATGACAACTGAATGTTGACATTGATCTTATCATATCTTACCATATGATTGAAGATGAATCTACCATCAACAAGTACTATATTGCTTAAATGCCATTAAAATCTCTTATTTTTACCAATTTCAATCATTAATATGAACTAATTTTTATCAATAGCATTAATGTACTATTTTTCCAAATAATTTTATTCTAAAAATATTTTACAGTTCAACTTAGCTGTTCACGATTTACCTGAAGTATTAACAGAAGCAAAGAAAGTATTATGTGGAGACATAATAAGCTCTCCTATGCCTCTATGCATAGAAATATCTTTACGGACGGTTGAAGGCGATACGATGGTATTAGAAACGTGGAGTCTAGGAGTTTTGACTGAACAAAGTGATCCTTCTGTTAGAGTAACTCATACTGTTTACAACAGAATGGGAATATTACTTAAATCATTAGTTACTATTTCAAGAATGATTCCAGCTTATAAATTAAGTCGTAGACAAGGGCCTGATGCATATGTGATTTGTTATAGAATATATATGGGTGAACCACAGTTACATACATTAGGTACGTTATTTTTAATTATATCATTTCTTTTGCTACATCATAAGATGTTTAAAAGTTAAAAGAAGCAATTAATGATCCATTTTCATAGTTTATTTTCATTTAAATTTCAAATTTGGTTGATTTTAATTTCAGGAGAAAATTATAAGCACATACGAGTAGGTCAATTATGTACACCTGTTGGAACTGTACATTCTTCGGTGTGCTATCGAACTAAAATGACCATTTCCCCAACACAGACAAGTCATGATACTATCATGCTGAAAAGTGATCATTTCTATTCAGATTTTAGCCCTAGACTTGCTAGATACCAACATAGGTTCGTATTTTCAACATTAAAGCTAGACTTACTTTGAGTTTATTGTCTACTACTAATGGCAGTGGAAGCTATTTAAAAAATGTCATTCGATAGAGAATAAATAATTATTTTCTATTATAGCCTTCTAATGGCCATGAACCATGACAAACCTAGTGATAATTCGATGACAGTTTTATTTTAAGTTAATCTCATTGAGACATCAGTAAAATTTTTCTTAATAGTAATCTTGCGCAGCATGAACGTTATTTTAATACCACAATTATCGGATATATTTATAAATTAATTGAGAAATTGGTAGTTTTTTAAGTGATTAAAAATTATAAGATAATCATGGTTAAACTTAGTTTTAAAGTAAGGAAGAATATTTGTTTTAATTTAAAATTGACATGTAAAACTGACAAAGTTTTTAATTTTTTCAGTGAAGAAATATCAAAGTCATTAAGTGATACTATTAAAGTAGGAGCTTTTGTTGTAAATAAGCAGAAAGTTGTAAAAGAAGAAGACTTAGTGATTCCAGATGTTCCTTTTAGTTCATTACTAACACCAAAACAGACTCTTTTACCATTGAGCATCCCGTATGAAATACAGTACTCTTCATTACAACAATATCCATCTTCAAATATGGCACCAGTTCTCGGGGTTTCATTGAATGGTGTTGGTATATCATCTGATGCTAATAATGGAAATAATAAGTGTCCAGTAGACATTGCTACATTTAAATGTAACTCCAAAAGTGAATCAAGAAGGAGTAGTTGTTCGGTAACAAGTGCTAACGATGATTTTATCATGGTCGATTTGGTAATTATTTATATTATACATTTATATTTGAACAATTTTATAAAATATCAAGCTTCTGAAAGTTTTAGAATATTTATACAAATTTAGATTTCTTTAAAAATGACGTATTTTGGTGCTAAGTTTTTATCGAAAGATTTTCAGTGCTGATTTTTTATAAAATTATCGACATATATATTTGTGTAAATTACTTAAATTAATTTTTTATATAGAAAACCCCATTTGCTGGAACAAATTCAAACAGTGACTTAGGTGCTTTTTATCGAGAGTGTCAAAGTGCACCACCGTTACAAGCATTTAATGAAGAGAAAACGTTAGCTGAACAAGTTGGTGATCTTACAAAACAATTAGAAACATTTGAACTTAATATACAAAAATATGGAGATATACTTTCTACGTTATGTCATGCTGAAAATAATAATTAGTTAATTTATATTTATTAAATATTTTATTTATCACTCGAAAATTATAATTTGTGATAGAAAATGTAATTAAATATTATCACAAAGATGTTATTGTTTTTTAAATAAACAACTTTATCCTTAGGTAAAAAATTTATTATGATAATTAGGAATGATTCTAAAAAATATTTTAATAATTATTTTCTATCATTTGTAAAGAAAGAAGCGTTTTCTTTTTTTTTTGGTCTTATATGCGCAGAGAAAATTAATGTAGGTCATGTCTGCGCAGATGAGGCAATTTAGAAGATTGAAAAAAATAATACCACAGTCGGTAAAAATATTCGCAAGTTAGAAACAGCCTTTAGAAAACGTGGGCTACATACAATACTTCGTGAACAGCTGCTTACAAATCACATGTTCAACTATCATCAGTGATGTTACGATAATAAGTCATTAATGTGTTTCTGAAGTTCAATTTTGAAAATAAAAATATATACAATGAGACGTGCACGAATTATAGCAACAGCTAATATTCCAGTTAGACGTAAATTTCAATTAGAAAATGCTAAAAAATTAGAGCAATCTGCCAATGATGAAAATAAGAAGAATGATGATAAAGGAGTTGATAAAGATCCAGTTAATGAAGAAATAATAAAGCAATCTGAATCGACAAATATTCAAATAATTGATGAACAAGTCAAAAATACTACTGAAAAAGAAAAAACATGTGACTCTCAAAAAGCAGAACCAGTAATCACGTTTGTCAATCTCGATCCATCTGTTCCAGCTGAAGCAAAAAAGCCAAAAGTAATTGAAAATGTTGAAGTAAAACCACCAACATCAACTACTGAAATATCAAGTTCTCCATCAAAAGCAATAACAAGCCGAGTTTGTTTTATGAGGCCAGTTCCTCGATTAGATGGACATGGAAGAATTAGAAGAAATAGCATTCAAGGGAGTGGAGCAAGTGCAAGTGAATCTGAAGATGACACACGTCGAAATACAAATTCAACAAATCATCTTAAAACATCAGACAATTCATCACAAAATGGTGTTGACAATGAAACTAATAGTAATAATATTAATAATAATGTTTCTAATAATTCAAGTGGTGCAAATTCCAAAATTATTATGAAACAAAAACGAAAAATGGTTATATCTGAGTCAACTAGAAAATTAGCAGAAGCAAGAAGAGAATTTCAGCTGAAGCATGAAAATAAGCAGCCAGATAGAACAAAGCTAACAATGTATGATTTAATTTATTACAATCCTGCTTCAAATCCTATGAAAAAAACGGGTGATTCTCCGATAAATAACACTGTACCAGAAACGTAAGACTAAACAATTATTCTTTAGCTTGTTTAATTTAGGTGATTAGCGATTAACTACTTTATAACCTTTTTTTCAGGAATACTGATGAACAAACTGAAGAAGAAGTAGATGATCCAACAGAAACTGCAATGCCTGTACCTCAAGTTAAAGTAGGTCCTGATGGTCAGTTAATTATAGACGAGCAAAGTCTTGTCATTGAAAGAACTGGAGTAAAGAAAAATCGAGAAGCTCTAGCAAAACGCCAGGCTATTGTTGACGATGATGGCAGTTTTGGTGGAGGGTTTTATAAAAAAAGAAAGAGAGTTAAAGAATGGCCCAAATGGGAAACAATTAAATTTTATAAAGCATTAAGTACAATTGGTACTGATTTTTTACTCATGCAAAGTTTATTTACAAATCGATCTCGGCAAGAAATAAAAATGAAATTTAAAAAAGAAGAAAAATTAAATAGAAAACTTGTTGAAAAGGCTTTAAGTAGTAAATTAGATTTCGATGTTGATACTTTAAAGCAAGATTTGGAGACGTTTGAAAAATTTGAAGAAAGTTTAGAAAAATCTCCACCTGTGATTGAAGAAAAAGTCATTAAAAGACGTAGATTATTTCGTAGAATGGCAGTTACTAGCCTCGGTGATGCTGGTAAACCTTCAGAAACTGATGAAAAAATTGAAAAAGAAGTAAAAAAACTGCCTAGAAAACGAAAAAATTTTAGTAAAGAAAAAGTGTCAAAAACATCAAAAATGTCGGTGTTATCTTCAGGTGAATCTGATTGTGATGCATGTGATGATACAGATAGTGATAGTGGTACAGAAGTCTATCGACCACGACCAACTCGTTCTGGAAGAACTCCCAAATCAAAAACTAAAAATCGAGCAAAGCAGATTCTTGATAGTGTTTTTAAAGATAATAAACCAAAAAAGAAAATTATGAAAGAAAGTACAACGAATAACGCAAGTGTAGAATTATTTGAAACAAACGAAAGTCAATCGATAGAGACTGAAAATGACCAAGCAATGATTATAGAAAGTATTGGAACTTCAGTGCCCGACATTAGTTCCGTAGAACCAGGATCATTGGTGATAGTGTCAAATGAGTCAGCGGAAGAACCTGGAAAAACAGTTGTTCAAGTTTATATGGTCGAGTCAAATATTGAAGAAATAGGAAACACTTTTTCAAAAACTCTTAATCCAGTGAATGAGATTGAATCAGAGTTAATACCGACTGTTACAGAAGAGTTAACCACAACTTCGACTCTTGATAATTATGAGAAGTAGACTGAAATATTTATCATAAAATTAGTATAGCAATTAGTAATGAATTTTCATCTTTATATGTTTTTTTAGTTATTGACAAAGTTTAATACGTAAGTTTCTTGTATAATATTCTTGAAATATTAATTGATATATTATATATCAAAAAAATACTTCAAATGTAAGTAAGTCGCTTTAATTATTACACATTTAATAAATGAGTTTTAAAAAAAATTTAATACTTATTTAATTACAAATAATTTATTAATGAAAATAGATTTAATAATTATTTATATTATTTACAAACAGAGTTTGCTATCAGTATTATCATTTAAATAAAATTTACAAGAGATCAGAAATGAGATTATAGATAACGAATTAAATATCTTATTTCATTATAAATTTTAATCATTCAGATAATTAGAATACTATGTCTTCTACATGTTCTGTAGATATTTTCATCATATAAAATATTTTTTACCTTCAGTTTATTATATTTTGTACTCTTTTGGTATATTTTACCAATTACTTGATTTTCAATTAGATTCTTTAGATTATAAAAATTATTTTAATTGTTCATCAAATAACAATTAAATATGGTTTATACTTTTTAATAATAGGATAAAATAATTTATTATTATCATATTCTTATCGTTATCATCACTTTCATGTGCTACGTGTCACCCCTGAAGCTTTTTCTATGAGAATCTAGGTTGTTTATACACTGAAGAAACACTAATAAAAAAAGGAAATTGTAGGGCGAATTAGGAGAAAGAAGGAGGGGTCGTGGACTATTTTGGTGGAGGCTGACCTCGATCATAAAACACAGCGACGCAAGAAAGACAAAGAACGAAACCGAAGCGAGACTAGTCTTCACGGAGCGAGTAGAGAGATTCTTTGACATAACAGGGACCAGTTGTAAGACTCAATGCAGGATAAGGACGTAGGACTAAGTTAAGAAAAAAATAATCCTTAGTGTAGGGCAAGTTGCAAACACGTGAATGTGGAATGACACTTCCCGGCGAAAGGTCCGAGACCGCGAATGCGAGGATAGGGGGGGGATCAAGCGGCGTAGCAGGCCAACATAGGCGTAGAAGGAGGGCGGGCACATTACCGGCACAGTGGGGAGGAGACGGCCAAATAGTAGGTGCACGAGGAACCGCAGCAGTGATGAAGAGGGTAAGGTACAGGGGACAAGCGGAACAGGAATGGGTGCGAGGTCCGACGCGAGGGGGGTTAGCAGGGAGGGCCGGCAGTGTAAGGGTGTGGTGAAAACGTAGTTGTCAGCGTTGAGAAAGAGTGCAAGCGAAACTTGGGGGGATTTGAGAGTGGTAATGACATTACTGAAACACACTGAGTGGGCCTATTATTGTAAACTCATAGGTTTAAGTTACCCCCGCAGTCGCCTTCACCAATGATGGGACCACTTCATCGCGCCGGAAGTATGGTTGCGATACGGAAAGTTCCTTTTATTTATCCATTTAAGATTGTGTTGTATATATAAAAAGATACATCTTGTTTGGCTAGTATATTCGACAAGGGTCATAGGAGGGGCAATATAATCTTTTAATATGCAAAAACGTTAGAACCTAAAATTTTTATAAAATTTTATCTACAAAAAAAATTATTTCCAGAATTATAATTTTTGTTAAACATAATTAGTGAATGATTTATTGGTTATCTTCATCATTGATTCGTTGATGACATGGAATATTACATGATGGATGACCTACTAAAAGAATTGAGAACCAATGGCAAATCCTCAAAAAATGATCGTATTCGAGTGTGTGTTGGAAATTGAAAGTAAATTCAAAGAAGGGAATGCAGGTGCGGCCGAGGGGGTTCGCTGATGACACCGGGTGAAAAGAAAATGTCAAGCGCCCAAATCGTTGAGTTTCACAAGTTGTCAATTGTCTATAATGAAGTTTTCTGTAAATGGGCTTATTTTTGGGGCTTACTGGCATAGTTTCGTCTTGTAGCATATTTTCCTTATTTTCTATTCTGATTTTCGCTTAGAAACTAGCATACGGCTTGAAATAATTAGTAGTAAGGAGAAAACCCGAGTCGGGTGGGTGAAAGGGTGACTGGAGCGTGGTCGATGAAGAATAGAAGCGAAATGTAAGGTTATAATAACTAATAATTTTATCTAACTAAACACAAAAACATTATTACAGGTCTTCCATACATATCGGTTGGTACGGAATAAAAAAATATTACACAAAGTCCAATGACAATTTGATTTTTTTTTGGAGTACTATTGTAGTAGTGTATTACAGACCAGTTGTCTAAATTATTCATTCTTTTTAGAACCTAAAAGCTCATCTTTCCCTTCCAGAATTACATAACTGGGACTCATACGTTCCTGCAGCATGGCTTGATCAACGTCACCTATTATCTGATTGGAACGTCATTATGATATTTCACTATTCCATATCAGTGAAA